>NC_062225.1:46901005-47501005 GCF_902686445.1 Sciurus carolinensis
GAAAATCACTCCATTCACAATAGCTTCAAAAAAAACAAAAAAATACTGGGAATCAATCTAACAAAAGAGGTGAAAGACCTCCACAATGAAAACTACAGAACACTAAAGAAAGAAATTGAAGAAAGCCTTAGAAGATGGAAAGATCTCCCATGTTCTTGGATAGGCAGAATTAACATTGTCAAAATGGCCATTCTACCAAAGGCACTATACAGATCCAATGCAATTCCAATTAAAATCCCAATGACATTCCTCATAGAAATAGAGAAAGCAATCATGAACTTCATCTGGAAGAATAAGAGAGCTTCAATAGACAAAACAATCCTGAAAAAGTGAAGCAGGAGGTATCACAATACCAGACCTTAAACTATACTACAGCAATAGTAACAAAAACAGTATGGTATTGGCACCAAAATAGACAGACAGACAAATGGTACAGAATAGAAGACACATAGACAAACCCACATAAACACAGTTGTCTCATACTAAACAAAGGTGCCAAAAACATACAATGGAGAAAAGATAACCTGTTCAAAAAATGGTGCTGGGAAAACTGGAAATTCATATGTAGTAAAATGAAATTAAACCTCTATCTCTCACCCTGGTTGATTTTTCTGTCTGGATGTTTTGTTGTTCATTGCTGAAAGTGGAATAAATGAAGTATTAAAACCTTCAGTTACTTGGGAAGATTTATTATTTCTTTGAATAAGTTTTCTACATCTTTGGCATTCTTAAATGCTTTTTGAATCCCATTTACCCCAATATTTACTATTTTAGTACTGTCCCAAAGTTCCCATAAGCTTTCTTCATTCCTCTCTATTTTTTTCTGTTTTCCCCTCCAGTTATGTATCTTTAAGGTCACTAATTCTATTGATGCCTCCTATTACATTTTTAATTTTGTTTAGTGTATTTTTAGCTCAAGAATTTACTTTTTTAAAAAATTGCTTCTATCTCTTTTAGGTTTCACTGTAAGAATACTGAAACATTTTTTTGTGTTTTCATTGACTCACTGAATTTCCTTAAAACAACATGGAATTTTTGATTCTCTGAGAGTCCTTCCATACTGAATGTTGTCTGTACAAACTATTTGGTCAGTTTCTGGAAACTTCTTTTGAGTATTATGATTTCCTGAAAGCACTTAATGTTTGTTGGCATGTAACATCATCTGGGCATTGAGAGATTAAGTATTTAGTCTTCACAATGTGGCTTTTTGCCTATCTTTCAAGGAATTCTAATCAGTCTCCTTACTTTCTCTGAGCCTGTACTCACTTCCACTATTTCAGTAATGGATGGCACCCAGGTCCAGATTTACAGGAATCAGCCTTTGGTGTGGTATCACTGTTTCAATACTAAGAAGGCAATCCAATCCCAGTTTTGTCTAAATTACACTGTTTGTGTTTTCAGAAATAATAATGAGAGTACCTAGGGAGATTAGTTTGCCCCCACAAGTCTCTCCCAGGAACCACGGATGGTCTAGATGCCAAGCATAGCTATGGGGTGGGACAGAGGTCCACCCAGCTGTGGGCTATCTATTGCTGAGGTGGACCCATGGCCCAAGACCATTGCAATCAGCCCCAGATGATGCTAGCAGACATACAGATATGATTTCCTGGGACTGTGTGTCTTCCCTTAGCACTGGAGCTGTTCCAGAGGCCATGGAAATTAGGGCATCAGAATCATCCCTGTGTTAGGATTCACCATGCCAGCACTAAGTTCCAGGACAAAGTCTCATGCTTACTACCAAGCAAATGGAGTCTTGTATCATACCATGCTGCCTGAGATGAGGGAAGTGTGGATCAAGGCAGGACCTTGGTCACCTAGGCTAATACTAAGCTGGGTTGTGCCAGAGTTTCACAAATGCAGGGACATACATAGTCTCAAAGTTGCACCAAGGCTCATGCCACACCTGCTAGTGAGGCAAGCCAAAATTCAGTCTATCTCACTGGGGTGCAAGTCTCCAAAGGTGTTGAGGCCATTCTACAACCCCTTCTTCTAGCAGGAGCCTGGTGATAGTTGTAACATCCAACATTAGGCAACAAGTGGCAGAGACTATCCTTTGGCCACCAAGGCTTATGCCCAAATCTCACAACTGAAAGGGCTGGCACAGGCTCAGTAGGAGGAAGACAGTTTTTGCCTGGTCCACTCAGGCTAGAAATGATGCAGGCGAAAACTTGTCTGTCCCACTGGTGCATATGTCTCTGCCTGATTCCAGACCCAATCTAGAGGCTCCATCTCTAAGTTCTGGCCTGCAGATGTGGCCCATTTCTACTGGGTACCATGATATCATGACTCTGGGCTCTAAAACAAAGCCCTGTCATAGATTTCTTGCCCTGCTCTCAGCAGGTTAAGTCTTGCTCCCCACTCTTCTGCCTGAGATTGATGGAGAAGTAGAAGAGTCAGTCACCTGTCCTAATACAATGCTAACAGCTCAGTCCATGGATATTCGCCTGTCTGTAAGGGTTGTGAAGCTTTGCCCAGTACTGGGTTTTATCATGGCAATCATGACACTGGGTTTGAAGTTCAAGAACTAGAGTTAATTCTCTCTCCCTTCCCCAAGCAGGTATCTCTCTTCACACTGAGCTTCTTGGAGTTGGGGGAAGGGTGATGTGAACAATCCTTTCTTTCCCATCTTCTTCAATACATCTTTTCATCTTGTTGAAGCAAACGTTATGAAGTCTCACCTGATTTCCTTACTCTTGTGAAGGTAATCTGGCCTATGAATAGCTGTTCAACTCAGTGTGTCTTTGGAGAGGTGATCAACTGCCATCTTACTCTGCTTCCCTGTAATTTGTATTTCATAACAATTTATTGTAGCAACAGTTGTTTTTTAAATAGTTTTCTTTAAACCCTCCCAGGATGAAACTGCTTTACGCACTTCCCTTATAATATTAGTATTTCGAACATGTCTACTCATTAGTAATACCATTGAGTTTTTTACTTTTTTCTTTTCTCGTTCTTATTAATAAACAACCTTTTGTTTCAGTGTAAAGAATGGCTCCATAACAGTTTCTGAAAAACATGCCTAGTATTGATGAACTCCCTCAACTTTTGTTAGGGAAAATTTTTATTTCTCATTCATTGAAAGTTTTAGTGGGTATAGGATTCTGTTTGTCATTTTTTTTTTCCTTCAGCACTGTTAGTCACTTTTCTGTTACTATTAAAAAAATAACTGATACAATCAATTTTAAAGGGGACAGGTTTATTTTGGATCAGAGTTTTGCAGGTTTAAGTCCATGACTGATTAGCTTCATTGCTTTTTGGTTTCTGGTTTGGCAGCATATCATGGTAGGAGATTGTGGTGGAGCCAGGAAACCAAGATAAAGAGGAAGAGACCAGGGTCCCACAATCCCTTTCAAGGGAATACTATCCAATTATGTAAAACCTCTCACTAAGATCCACCTCTCAAAATTTCTGCCACTGTCCAATAGCATCAAGATAAGGCCCAGATCCAAACCGTAGCAAGAATTTTTGAACATATTATCCCCTGGTATCCTGGCCTGTGGAACTTCTGTTGAAAACTCCTCTGAGATATCAATTGTACTCCCTTGAATGTGATATGCTTCCTATCTCTTGATGCTTTCCACATTGTCTTTGAATTTGGATAATAATTTGATAATTTGATTATAATGTCTCTTGGTGAACTTCTCTTTGGATTAAATTTTATTGATGGCCTAGATATTGTCATCTTTACCCAGGTTTGAGAAAATTTGTTGTTATTTTTAAAATGAGTTTTCTATGCCTCTTTCTTCTTTTCTAATTACTCCTATTATATAAATTAGTTCTCTTGATAATGCCCCGTACTTCCAATTGTTTTTCTTTATTCTTTTTCAGTTCTTTTCTTTTGGTTCCTGTTTGCCTAATTTCAAATGTCTTATTTTCAAACTCACTGATTTCTTTCTTCTGTTTGATCAAGTCTACTAAAGAAGCTCTGTATTAAATTTTTCATTTCAGTTAATTTATTTTATCTCTAGGGTTTCTTTCTTCTTATTTTATTTTTTTGTCAAACTTCTCATTTTTATTGTTTTCCAAATTTCATTTAATTTTCTGTTTGTATTTCCTTTTTGTCCTATGAACTTTTTTAAGAGGATTATTCTGAATTATTTGTCATTCATTTCATAGATCTCTATTTCTTTCAGATCTGTTACTAGTGCTTTATTAGTCTGTTATAGTAGAGTCCTTTTTTCCCTGATTTTTTCATAATCCTTGCCTCCTTACAATGATGCCTGCATTTGGGGAGATGTCTATCTCTTCTGACCTTTGCAAGTATTCTTTAGGGTTGATAAACATTTACTCATTAGTCTAGTCTGGGATTCTGAGTCAGGTAGAACTTGACATACTGTTCTCTAGTTTGAGTAGGTTGCTGTGTTGCTGGCTGTGTTCTCTCATCTGGTGAGACCACTAGCAGGACTCTGCTGTCAGGAGGAGTAATTGACTGGGCTCTATAAACATTTCTGATTGTGCAGTATTGCAGGTTGTCTTCCCTGACTGGGCAGTAATGTTCAATATCTGTAATTGGGTAGGCCATTGGATGGGCTCCAAGTGTGGTTGGGTTATCTGAAATTTCTGCTCAAACACATGGGATAGATAGAGACAGAGACTATGCACTTTAGATTCTTGGACTTGGACTTTCTCCTAGCCTAGGATTGGTTTAATCAGAGCATAGGTTTGGTGGAGGTATAGTCCTGCAGTTGGGATTATGCAGGGCCAGATGCTCCTTTCCTAAATGACTGCTGACTTACAGTTGCTCCCTAGTCTGAGGAAGACTTAATGAAAGCACCAAAACTTAAACACCTCTCTACCACTACAGTTGTGCAAGGACAGATGCTCCTTCCATGGGTTATCACTAACTGCAGTTGCTTCCAGGTCTGGGGAAAATTAATGTGAACACTGAAATTTAATTTGATTACCCTTCCAACACCTGGAACAGGCAACCCCAAAGATGCTTCTCAAAATGGGGGAGAATTAAAGAGAGGACCTGACCTGTATATAGAAGCTGGCTTAGGATTCCAGCCTGGAAGACCCACGAACAATGTTGCTTGCAGCATGATGCTGTTGGCTAGTTTCTCTGAGATTTCTCCCCCAGAGAGAATACAGAGTGACCAAGATTCATGCATAGATTATTGCAGACCTCACCCCTGTTCTTTGTTCCTAACCGACCCGAGGTGGACTATCCCTGATAATATTTCCAAAGAATTCAGTGAACAGGACATGAATGAGCCTCCTTTGAAGGGACTCAGAAGGGCAATTGAATGTCTGCCTTCAGCTCACTTTTCCCACTGTAGAAACCATGGGTCCAGGAAAATTCTCTGTGTGTAGAGCTGTGCTGGCTTGGAGGAGGAGTGATATGATCAAAGAAGACCGTTGCTCTTATTGTTCAATCATGAATGCTAGTTCTGTGATAAAACTATGTTATGTGATAAAAGGGTGTCTCATCTCCACTATCAAACTCCAAGATATTCAGCTTGGCATTATTTGCCTGTGAATCGTTGTTAGTTTTAGTTATAGGAGCATGGGGGAATAAATCAGAGGACCCCTCTACCATCCTTCTAACATCACTCTCTGGGTCTCAATATTAGTGCATTTAGAATCTTTTGGAGGTTTTGTTGTTTGTTTTTGTTGTGCTAAAAATGGCACCAAGTCTTTTCAATGCTAGGCAAGTACTCTACCATTAAACTACATGCCCAGCCAACAGTCTATTTTTAATAGTATTTTATACAAACAACTTCTATAATAAAAGAGGAGCCCAATGTAGGGTAATCTGCATTTGTTAAAAATAGATAATTCTCGAATATATATTTCTAAATATTTAGTGCTAAACTCTCAGTGTTTCTTTTTCTGTTTTATGTGGGAGGACTGGAGAAGCTTTGTAGGTATAGGGGAATATTTTCTCTCTAGATCCAGTTCTCAGCTATTCTTTCCTCTTTGCCTTTTGAGTGTTACTAAAGAAATATGAAAGGTAGGGAAGTAAATTAGATCATCCATGTACTTTTAAGAAGTTATTTTTATTTTGCAGCACAATGCACCATGAATTTCAAGCATGTACTTTCCCATGTATTTTTCACATTCCTCACAATCATCCTGTTAGATGGGTGTAATTCTCATATACATTTTTAATTTAGGCTCAGATATGCAAGGCAACTTGCCAGAGGCTAGTTAGAACTGGGTCTTGAGTCTTGCCCTGCCCAGTTCCAAAGCAGTACTCCTAACTATTATAAGATATTACCTCCTGCTGTAAACACCTACTTATTAGTAAATTATATTTATGTGGTATTGGAATTGACAATAGAAGTAGAGAATGATCCAAGTTTGAACCAAAATATTCAAGATTCAAATATTTCCCAATGTGTTCACAAAACTGATGGAATGGACACACTAGACATATGTTCTCAGGAGGTTAAAAAAGAAAGCTGATTTTCTGTAATTACTGAACTTGGAGAACTTGGAAAAAACCCCAGTTAAATTCACATATCCACAAAATATTTGTACAAATTAGCAAGGTTCATATATCCACTGTTGCCCATTCAGACCCAGTCAGAGCTTGATTTTTAAGGAGAGAAGGTCCAGTCACAGTAAGCTTGGATATTTAACGAGGTCTTAATCATAATGTCAGGTCTGGTACCCACCTTTTCCTGTTGTTCCACTACCAGCCAATCTAATTTTATGGTAGTAGAAGTAAACACTCATGAGAAATTGGAATGCAATTCAGGTAGCTTTTGTGGAAAAGATAGAGTCACAAACACACAAAAGAGAATGGCAACTCCTACTCATTTAGTCCTAAAACCCATGTAACTTTGATATGTTGGGTGACAGGCTTGAGAAATCTTAGTGGGATTTCTCAGAAGTATATGGTTGCTATCATGGAGTAACTGTTGTGACCTGTGAGGAACTTACAAGAAAATTTTAAAAGTTGGCCCTACACGAAGAGAGGGATGAGAAAACTTTTGGGGAAATGTTGAGAAGTGAAGAAAGCTTTTCTTGGGTTAAAAAAAAAAAAAAGTGGGAAAGACTGGAACACGAAGAGTGAGGTCTCCAGGGTAACTCAAAGAACAAAGGCATGACTTTAAAAATGAAATGTCTTTTTTAAATCTCCTATTAGCTCCCCTTTCTCTTTTGTAGTGACCCCACTGAATTCTGTTGAAGCTATACAAAAGGCATTTTTCAACAGATTGATTTTCCAAAACCATAAATGTATTGTGTAAGAGCCTCTTGTTTTTTACTATAATTCAAATAACTGTCAAAATAAAATGTTAGTTGTTTCTCCAGTCAGAAGAATCCCCTTTGCCTGTGAAAGAAATGGTAATTAAAGAGCATTCCCACTGGATTTTATTGATCTTTCTCTCAGGATTAAAATCTTTTCTGTAAGAAATCAGAACCAACATAATAAGTTAGCACTTACATATGAGACATCAATATGCCATGAGTATTTAATTGCAAACACTAACTGCAAAAAAAACAAAAACATTAGATGGTAGTCCTTCTTAAGGCATGAAATATTTGTAGTGCCTTGCTGTAAATTGCTTAATTTTAAGAGGAGAAAAATATTCCATTTCGTATGTGCAACTTTTTAATTTAGACTCGGTGTATATAAATTGTGTGTGCCACAATGTTGTCTAGTTTCTGTTTTAAGTTTTCCTGTGGTTTTGGTGATTATGATTTTTTTAATAAGTTCATATTATCAGGTAGGTATTAGACATGCGATTCTGGAAATACATACATATACAATTTTTATTTGTTCTAATTAGTCATAACATGATAGCAGAATGCATTTTGATTCATTGCACATGAATGGGACACAACTACTCATTTATCAGGTTGTACATGATGAATAGTCCATACCATCTGTGCAATCATACAAGTACCTAGGTTAATGATGTCAATCTCAATCCACCATCATCCCCACTCCCCTCCCCGCTTCCCTCACTCCCCTCTGCACAATCCAAAGTTCCTTCACTCATCCCTAACCCCAACAACTATGGATCAGTATCTGTTTATCAGAGAAAACATTTAGACTTTGGTTTTTCGGGATTGGCTTATTTTACTTAGCATGGTATTCTCTAGTTCCATTCATTTGCTGCAAATGCCATCATTTCATTCTTCCATTGTGTATAAGTACCACATTTTCTTTATCTATTCATCTGTTGAAGGGCATCTAAGTTGGTTCCATAGCTTAGTTATTGTGAATTGAGCTGCTATAAACATTGATGTGACTGCATCACTGTACTATGCTGACTTAAAGTCCTTTGGGTATAAACTGAGGAGTGGGATAGCTGGGTCAAATGGTGGTTCCATTCCAAGTTTTCTGAGGAATCACCATACTTCTTTCCAGAGTGGTTGCACCAATTTGCAGTCCCACCAGCAATGTATGAGTGTACCTTTTTCCCCACATCCTCCCAAACACTTACTGTTGCTTGTCTTCGTGATCATTGCCATTCTAATTGGAGTGAGATGATGGAGTAGTTTTGATTTGCATTTCTCTTATTACTAGAAATGGTGAACACTTTTTCTTACATTTGTTGATCAATTGTACATCTTCTATGAAGTGTCTGCTCAGTTCCTTAGCTCATTTATTGACTAGGTTATTTGTGAGGATTTTTTGGTGTTAAGTTTTTTGAGCTCTTTATATATCCTAGAGATTGGTGCTCTATCTGTTGTGCGTGTGGTAAAGATTTTCTCTCACTCTGTAGACTATCTCTTCTTGCTATTGATTGTTTTCTTTACTGAGAATATGCTTTTTAGTTTAATCGGTCTCATTAATTGGTTCTTAATTTTACTTCTTGTGCTTTAGGAGTCTTTTTAAGGAAGACAGACTGTAGATCCTTCTCTAAAATAGACCATATGTTATGCCACAAAGCAATTCTTAGCAAATAAAAAAATATTCTATCAGATCATAATGGAATGAACTAGAAATCAATGATAAAATAAAAAATAGAATCTACTCCAACACATGGAGACTAAATAATATGCTATTGGATGACACATGGATAACAAAAATCATCAGGGAGGAGATTAAAAAATTCTTAGAGATAAATGAGAATACTCATACAACATAACAAAATCTCTAGGACACCATGAAGGCAGTGCTAAGAGGAAAGTTCATTGCATTGAGTTCATACATTAAAAAAATAAAAAGTCAACAATTAAAATAATGTAACGTTATATCTCAAAGTCCTAGAAAAAGAACAAATCAACACCAAAAGTTGGAGACAGTATATAATTAAAATCAGAGCTGAAATTAATAAAATAGAAGCAAAAGTAACAATTGAAAAAATGACAAAACAAAAAGTTGGTTCTTCGAAAATAAAATAAAATTGATAAGCCCCTAGATACACTAACAAAGAGAAGGAGAGAGAAAACTCAAATTACTAAAATTTGTGATGAAAAAGAAAATGTCATGACAGACACTACTGAAATACAGAAGATAATTAGAAACTATTTTGAAAATTTGGACTCCAACAAAATAGAAAATCTCGAAGACATCAACAAATTTCTAGAAACATATGAACTACCCAAACTGAATCAGGAGGACATACTCAATTTAAACAGGTCAATTGCAAGCAATGAAATAGAAGATGCCATCAAAATCCTACCAACCATGAAAAGCCCAGGACCTGATGAATTCTCAGCTGAGTTCTACAAGACCTTCAAAGAACTAATACCAATACTCCTCAAATATTTCATGAAATAGAAAAGGGGGGAAGCCTCCCAAACTCATCCCATGAAGTTAGTATCACCCTGATACCAAAAACAGACAAAGACACATCAAGGAAAAAAAACTTCAGACCAATATCCCTGATGAACATAGATTCAAAAATCCTTAACAAAATACTGGCAAATCACATATAAAAACATATTAAAAAATAGTGCACCATGATCAAGTAGGGTTCATCCCAGGGATGCCAGGTTAATTCAACCTACAGAAATCAATAAATGTAATTCACTACATCAGTAGACTTAATGATAAGAATCATATGATCATCTCAATAGATGCAGAAAAGGTATTTGACAAAACACAGCACCCCTTCATGTTCAAAACACTGGAAAAAATGAGGATAGTACGAACATTTCTCAACATTGTAAAGGCTATCCATGCTAAGCCCAAGGCCAACATCATTCTAAATGGAGAAAAATTGAAAGCATTCCCTTTAAAAACTGGAACAAGACCGGTATCCCCTCTCTCACCATTTCCATTCAACATAGACCTTGAAACTCCAGCCAGAAAAATTAGGCAGACAAAAGAAATTAAAATAATATAAATAGGAAAAGAAAAATTCAAACTATCACTATTTGCTAATGACATGATCTATATTTAGATGATCAAAAATAATTCCATCAGAAAACTTCTAGAACTATAAATGAGTTCAGCAAAGTAGCAGAATATAAAATCAACACCCATAAATCGAATGCATTTCTATACATCAGTGATGAATCCTGTGAAAGAGAAATTAGGAAAACTATCCTATTCACCATAGATTCCAACAATGATAAACTATCTGGGAATCAATATAAAAAAAGAGCTGAAGGATCTCTACAATGAAAACTACAGAACACCATGAAAAGAAATTAAAGACCTCAGAATATGGAAAGATCTTCCATGTTCTTGGATAGGCAGAATTAATATTGTCAAAATGGCCATACTACCAAAAACATTATACAAATTCAATCCAATTCCAATTAAAATCCCAATGTCTTTTCTCATGGAAATAGAGAAAGCAATTATGAAATTCATTTGGAAGAATAAGAGACTCGGAATAGCTAAAGCAATCCTTAACAGGAAGAGTGAAGCAGGGGGTATCGCAATACCACAACTTCAACTATACTACAGAGCAATAGTGACAAAAACAGCATGGTATTGGCACCAAAATAGACATGTTAGACCAACAGTACAGAATAGAAGACACAGAGACAAACCCACATAAATACAGTTATCTCATACTAAACAAAGGTGCCAAAAACATACATTGGAGAGAAAAATATGCTGTTAAACAAATGATGCTGGGAAAACTGGAAATCCATATGCAGTAAAATGAAATTAAACCTCTATCTCTCACCCTGCACAAAACTCAACTCAAAGTGGATCAAGGACCTTGGAATTAGACCTGAGTCTCTGCACCTAACAGAAGAAAAAGTAGGTCCAAATCTTTATCACATTGTCTTAGGACAAGACTTCCTTAACATGACTCCCAAAGCACAAGAAATAAAATCAGGAATCAATAATTGGGATAGATTCAAACTAAGAAGTTTTTCTCAGCAAAGAAAACAATCAACAATGTGAAAAGAGAGCCTACAGAGTAGGAGAAAATCTGCCACACATACTTCAGATAAAACACTAATCTCCAGAATCTATAAAGAACCCAAAAATCTTTATACCAAGAATACAAATAGCCCAATCAACAAATGGGCTAAGGAAATGAGCACACACTTCACAGAAGATCTACAAGCAATCAACAGATATATGAAAAAATGTTCAACATTTCTAGTAATAGAGAAATGCAAATCAAAACTATTCTATAATTCCATCTCACCCCAAATAGAATGTCTATTACCAAGAATACAAGCAACAAAAGGTGTTGACAAGTATGTGGGGAAAAAGACACACTCATACATTGCTGGTGGGACTGCAAATTGGTGCAACCACTCTGGAAAGAAGTATGGTGATTCCTCAGAAAACTTGGAATGGAACCACCATTTGACCCAGCTATCCCACTCCTCAGTTTATACCCAAAGGACTTTAAGTCAGCATAGTACAGTGATGCAGTCACATCAATGTTTATAGCAGCTCAATTCACAATAACTAAGCTATGGAACCAAACTAGATACCCTTCAACAGATGAATAGATAAAGAAAATGTGGTACTTATACACAATGGGATATTAATCAGCCTTAAAGAAGAATGAAATGATGGCATTTGCAGGCAAATGAATGGAACTAGAGAATACCATGCTAAGCAAAATAAGCCAGTCCTGAAAAACTAAAATCTTAAGTTTTCTCTGATAAACAGATACTGATCCATAGTTGTTGGGGGTAAGGATGAGAGAAGGAACTTTGGATTGTGCAAAGGGAAGTGAAGGTAGGGGTGGAGCAGTTGGGATAGGAAGGACATAGAATGAGACAGACATCATTACCCTATATACATGTATGATTACACTAGTGGTGTGACTCAGCACTATGCACAGAGGAATGAGAAGTTATGTTCTATTTGTGTACAATGTGTCAAAATGAATTCTACTGTCATGTATAATCAATTAGAATAAATAAATACCACATTTCTACATTTGCTATACCAAATAACCTAAAATGATTGTGTGGTTGAGATCTTTATATAACCACTTAAAGAGCATAATAATCAACCCATTCACTCATAAAATATGGGTTCCTACTACTTTGCAGGCACTATTCTGAGTACTGAGCACAAATTTTTGAACAAAACCAAAAAAAGATCATTATCCCCTTGAGTTTATGTTCTACTAACAGAAAGACATACATTTTTATACATTTTTAAAAAATAGTATGCTAGTATGTAAATGGGTGGTTAGTGTCATGGGAAAAGTGAAGCAGAGCAAGAGGAGGCAAGAGGAGGGGTGGGATTGCCTTCTTACAGGTTAGGCCTCACGGAGATGACAATTAAAGGACACTTAATGAACTTGAGAAGATTAGCTAGGATATCTGGGAAACAGGATTCCCAAAGAGGACAGCCAGAGCTAACATAAGGTAGAAGCATGTTCAGTGAGCCAAAGAATCACTAGAAGGCCATTGTGCCTGTAATGGAGAAAGCAGGGAAAGAATAGAAGGAAAGAATTCAAAATAGGAAGACTTGTTTAACTGAAGCAACTAGGAGGATGGGAGTGTTAGTACCTGAAAACATAGCCTAAGAGTAAACTGAAATAGACCAGGACATCTACTTTAAAAGTTTAGACTAGAGTTCCAGGTTTGATCCAGCATATATCTTAGAAGTTGCCACTCTGTTGCAAAAAGTAAAATACATGAACAGACTGTTGTTGGCTGAAGCAATCTTTAAATGTTAACTATGTCCTATTGTGATTAATGGTGCTATTGCCTTGACCTATGCCCATGTTTAAGTATACCAAATATTTAAGGAATAAATTATACTAAATCTCTACAATCTCTTCCAGAAGACAAACAGATAAGTAGAATGAAGAACACACACATAAATATATAAAGTTAACGGATCTTTGACAAAGTTGATCTTTGACAATTAAAGGAAACAGTCTTTTCAACAACTTCACCCAGAACAACTGGATATCCATATGCAAAAAAAATAAAATGAATCTAGAGAGACAACCTACTTATTTCATAAAGTTGACTCAAAATGGATCTTAGACCTAAGTGTAAAATGCAAAACTGTAAAACTCCTAGATTATATAAGAGAAAATTTATATAACACAACCTTGGGTAGGAAGATGACTTTCTGGATATGACACCAAGCATTACTCATTAACTAAAGAATAAGTTTGGCTAAAATTATAAATGTTTGTTGTGAAAAGACAATATCAAGAGAAAGAAGATACGAGATACAACTGGAAGATAATATATTCAAACACTACATCTTGTAAAGGACGGTTATCCAAAAAATTATATAAAGTGTGTTTAAATATGTGTGTATGGATATTGCACTCTTAATACTCAGAAATAAGAAAATGAGCATTCAATTTTAATAGTGGAAAAAAGGCCTGAATGGATATCTCATCAAAGAATAATTACAGATGACACGTAAGCATATAAAAAGATGTTCAATTGCATTTGTCATTAGGGAATTGAAAATTAATTAACATCATATTTCATTAGGGAATTGCAAATTAGCAACAATGAGATGCCACTACATAGAAATTAGAACGACCAACAAAATTAAAAACACTGACAACACCAAATACTAGCAAGAATGTGGAGCAATAGGAACTCTTTATTTGTTGTTTGTGGTAATGCAAAATGGTACCACCTTCAAAGACAAGGTGACAGTTTCTTATAAAACTAAACATACTCTTATTATACAACTGAGCAATTGCACTCCTCCATATTTTCCCAAATGAGTTGAAAACTTATGTCTACACAAAATGCTGCACACAGATGTTTATAGCAGCTTTATTCATAATTGCAAAACCTGGAAGCGACCTAGATGTCTTTTGGTAGGTAAAGGGATAAACAATGATACATCCAGACAATGGAATATTACTCAGTGCTAAAAAGAAATGTGCTGACAAGTCATTTGGAGGAAACTTATATGTATATCACTATGTGAAAGAAGCCAATCTGAAAATGCTACATATTGTGATTCATTAGACTTATTATATGACACTCTAGAAAAGGCAAAAGTATGGAGAGAGTAAATTAAATGTCAGTGGTTTCCAGGTGTTGGGATGGGTGAGGAAGGAAGGTTGAATAGGCAGAATAGGGTGAGTTTTTTAGGGCAGCAAAATTATTTTGTGTGTAGCATCTATTTTAAATTCCTGTTACTCTTAGGTAGATCACCAGAGTAGATATAGAAAAATATTTGCCAAAATTCATGCTCTGATACCTAGTTTCAACTGTAAAAGGTCAATTACAACAACCACAGCCTGATAAGACCAGGATGACCACAGGATGACTCTCATGGATGAAAATCTAGGTCTAGGTGGCCCCACCAGCCATGCTACCTGGACCAGCAGAAGTGCTACCTAAGAGTGACAGTAATTTAAGTGATAGAGTACTCTAGAAATCATGCTAACCACTGTCCCACAGAAGCTGTGGCAGGTAGAATTACCTTAATGTGAGATGCAAATGGTCAGAGCAGGGCCGATCATGGAACAGTAATGGCAAGTGTTTGTTGTGCCCAGATCTACTCTAATCCCTTTGTTATGGTTTGGCAGTGAGGTGTTCCCCAAAAGTTTACATGTGACACAATGCAGGAAGGTTCAGAGGAGAAATGATTGGGTTGTAAGAGTCTTAACCCAATCAGTGAATTAATCCCTGGTGGGATTAATTGAAGTGGTAGGGTATGGCTGGAGGAGTTGGAATTGAGGCATGGCTTTGGGGTATTTATTTTGTATCCAAAGACTGGAGACTCTCTGCTTCCTGATGATGTGAGCTGCTTCCCTCTGCCACACTCATCTGCCATGATGTTCAGCCTCACCTTGAGCCCTGAGGAATGGAGCCAGCCTTCTATGGACTAAGACCTCTAAAACTGTGAGCCCTCAAATAAACCTTTCCTCCTCTATAATTGTGTTGGTCAGATCATTTAGTCACAGCAGCGAAATAGCTGACTAAAACACCCTTCATCATTTCTGTCCGCCCTATTCCCATACCCTTTAGAGATTAAAACCACATAGAGGTGACTATGTGGGTTTGTGACACCTGTGACCCTTTGCCCTACTTGCTCAGGTTACTAGAGCCACTGTGCAGAGACTAGAAGTATCTGGAATTCACAGTCTCACATCCACCATACCCACACCTTTTCCCTTCATTGTGTCCTTTGTGAGCGGTGGATGGCGTGGCAGCATAAACACCCATCTTAGTTCCCTTGGCTCAGGACAAACTTTAGGATGCAATTTACATTCCATAGTTCCCTTGCAGCACTAGGGCTGCAGCAACCCTCCAGAAACTGCACTTTGGCTTGGTTTTTCCTCTTTCCTGTCCTCCTTCTCCAGTTTCCTTCTGGTTTCTCTGGGGAGTCATTTTCTTGCACAAGAATTCTTGTCTTGCAGTCTGCTTCTTGGAAGCTCAAGCTAAAACATTTTGTTTGAGCTCCCATAACACCGTGTGTTTTTACTTTATATTACTAAACTCGTGAGCAATTATTTGTTCAAAGACTGTCTTCCCTGCTGATGTATAACTGCGTACGTGGCAGGACCAGGCTGTCTGTTCACTGCTTCATCATTAGTCGCCAGCCCAGTTTGTGGCACACGGATTCAATTACATGTTGCTTGATACACAAATAAGCAAAGCAAGAGGGTCAAGATTAATTAACAAATTAGTGACATGTTTGTAATTTTTTTAAAAAAAGAAAGTTATTGCTTTCAAGTAGACTTAATAAATAGAGTTAGGGTAAATACACAAGCTCTGTTATTAAAAACTAAAGTCCTTAAGAATCTCTTTGACAGTTTTCAACCCATCTGGACCTCTTTTCTCTTAATTGTTTGTTTATTCTATATTTTTTAGTTTGATCACTATCTTTAAAAGAAAGAAACAAACAAACAAAAAAAAAAAAACAGGAAAAAAATCACAGCAAGAGTGAAGTAGGTACCAATTATACTGAGTACCAAAGTTATTCTTGACATTCTTTCCCTTAGGCTCTATTTTTATAGTTATGATGAATTGAAAGATGATCAGAATATCTGATTTTTTTGAACAATAACAGTAAAGCACAGCACATGACATGAGCCTCAAATCACTATGGTTGCTGCTCACATAGGCTAAACAGGGTCTTGGCACAGAGTTTATGTTGTTAGAGTAGTAAATACAAGAAGGGAAACTTGTACTCTAGTCCAGACACTGGGGACTCTTCACTGGTTAAGGAACTGACTGGTGAGTACTGTCAGTCACTTAAGGACACCAAATTACTACAAATAGATTCCTGAATAATTTTAGGGCAAAGAATACTAAAGAAAAGAATAGATGATGAAAAGTCAGTCAGTTTTCTGTGCTAGCTTGCCTAGAATTTTAACTACCAAACTAAACTGATTTGAATTCTTTGCTTTTAAAATCGTGCTTTTCTGAGTCCTTGTCTTTCTCTGTGAGTTGAATACACTTGACCCAATATAAATGCCAATTTGGGGTTGTAACATGGAAAAGAGACATGTTCAATAGTCCTGAGATCTTGCCTCCAACTTGTGCCATCTTCCCTTAGGGAGCTAAAGAAGCTTTGCTCCAGATGAAAGAAATTAGGCTCTATGAGTTGAACAGTGTCCAGTGTAGAAAAAGTCGACATACGTGGCATGCAAAGATGTCTTTATAACAACCTCCTGCTAAAATGTAAGAAGCTTTACCATATGAAAGAAGGAAAACCATGTTTGACTTAACCCACTATAGGAAGAGGCGTTTTAAATTCAGTTACTAAATTTCTACTGACCTGTATATTCCTGTGGTCTTAAAATAAACGTAATTTATTTATTCCAAACTTTAGACAAAAGGTTTATTCACATCAGCAAATGTACCAAAAAAAAAAAAGAGAAGAAAAAGAGAAAATGGGGTAAAAGCATAATTCACAGTAGTATTGTTTTATTTTTATTGTGGTTTATTTGGCACATTCTTAATATTGTTTCTACAGCTTGATAGTCATTTTTAATTCTTAAATGTGTCTCTACCCCAGGTCTTTCAAAATGTTTAGTAAGCTTCCAAAAAATATGGTGCCTGGTTAATAGAGATTAATTAATTAGAAAGAAAAGATAGCAAATTCAAAGAAAAAAATTGGAATTCAAAGATGCTAACTAAGGTGGTCAATCCTGTTTAAGTGACTGAACTACAGTGGCTCTGGGTTTCTGACAGCCAGACGCACCAATGAAAGAAGAGAAAACCTCACTATTTCCTCACATGAGACATTTCTCAATTATAAATTACAGACTGAATTTTTCATTTGAGATTTTATATATGAGAACTGTTTGGTCCATGAACATTATTCCTGGCAACATTTCACGGCAAATGCATGATCATTTCATAAAATGTACTTGGTTCAATATACAGTGTGAATGATGGTGATTCTGTAAGCCAGGTTTATAAGGCAGGCTCATCTACTGTGTTTTAATGACAGTTTTAAATTACCAAGAGTACCTTGTTTGTCCTAAGTGGAACTTTCTCAGTGAGGCTTTTATTAAGAGATAAATGGTAGAAAAAATTTGATTGTACTTTTGACAAATGATTGAAACACAAATCTCTATACTGAATCACTGGAGTTATAGGCATGTGTCACCACACCAGGCTTAAGTACTAAAATCTTCTTCATTAGAAATATCATTTTAAAAATTGGAAAAGATATTAGCAATGCATATTACCCACCATTACATAATAAACAGAATATATAACACTCTGTAAACACATACATATGCACACATACACACACATAAACCTGGTAGAAATAAAGGACATGAACTTCCGAAAGAAAACCCACATGACTAAAATCACAAAATATGAATGAAAAAGATAACATACTAACTTCAGAATAGATTAAGCCCTTGGGATGGGAAGGGGAGATAAATTAGGAAGAATGTTCCCAGGAAACTTCAGGGTTTTTTTTTTTTGTTAAAATTGAATCAATTATAGCAAAATGTCAGCATTTGTTAAAATATCTTCTATTTTCACTATATTTTGGAACAAAACTTATAAAAATGAGGAGGCCCCCAAATTCAGAGTTCTGTTAACATCTCTGGTCTGCTTTTATTTTTGGAAACTCTAATACTCGGGATTCTTTCATTGTCTTCCCATTGGCAATCTTTCACCTACATCTGCTGAGACCTGCCATCCTGGTCCCTCCAAGTCTTGCTCCCCTCTCTTCCCAGCCCCTGCATAGTTGGTGCTGAGATATTTGCTCCTCGCCCTCCCCTTTGCATTGCCACATGCATCTTCCTTTATTATTGAGACTGCTTCAGTACCATTTCATAACTTTTTCTCCCAAATGGATTAAAACCTGGAGGGGTCATGCTAGGTGTACTGGTGCATGCCTGCAATCCCAGGAGCTTGGGAGGCTGAGCCAGGGGGATTGTGAGTTCAAAGCCAGCCTCAGCAGTGGCAAGGTGCTAAGCAACTCAGTGAGACCCTGTGTCTAAATAAAATACAAAATAGGGCTGGGGATGTGGCTCAGTGGTTGAGTGCCCCTGAGTTCAATCCTGGGTTTCCCCCCTCAAAAAAAAAAAAAAAGAAAGAAAGAAAGAAAGAAAGAAAATGGAGGGGTCAGGAGAGGAGAAGCAAAGTAGATGGAAAGTGAAATCAAGCAAAAGAAATCAGGAATCCTGTAAAGGACACCCATGTTCCATTTTCTTTTTATTCCATTACATAAAGATAATGTAGAACCTCTCTTTTATGACAATAAAACCTTGTTAAAACACTTACTTGTTTTTCATAATAAAACTAAGCTCTCATCAGAATATTTATCTTCCCATTGCTCTATCAGAAGACCATCTACCCAATAAATTTTAAGTGTACGATTTCAGTGACCATGATTTTGGGCAGTCATTAAACAGAATCCCAAATCAAACTGGTTTCAAACAATAAGGCAACTCTAATACTCTTAGGATTCTTTTATTGTCTTCCCACTGGCAATCTTTCATCTACATCTGCCTAGAACCACCGCATTTTAATCTTTAAATCTCTTTCATTCACTCTATTTCGAAGTCTCAAAGTAAAGAACACTCCAAGCAAGATATGATCCATTTTTCAGTTCACTTTCTCCACAGTTCTCTTGACTCTATCCTTTTCCACATATGTATATTTTCTTTTCAAGATCATTTCTCTACGATAGCCAATATAGGTAGTTATTGTTGGCAACAAACATTTCTTTCTTGGCATATCCAACAAGAGAGAGGAAAATAACCTATCCTTCACCCATGAGATAAAAATACTTCCTCAAGAATTTAAATAAGTCATGTTAGATCCTGTGGCCACCAATATACCAGAGGAATGCCACATGCTGCTTAGCTTCAGCTTGGGTTTTTTAAAACAATTATTAGCAACTAGGTTGATTATTAGTAAACCAGTAGGTTGATTATTGATGTGAATATGGTTGGTCCTTTCTAAAACTCATGTTGAAATCTGGTCCCTAGTGTAACAGTGTTGAGTCCGTGGGGCTTTTAAGAGGTGTTTGGGTCATGAGTGCTACTCTTGTGGGACTGGGTTGGTTCTCATGGGATTAAATTTGTTACCTTGAAAGAGGGTTGTTACAAAGTGAGGCTGCCCTTTGTCTCTTCTGCATGTGTCTGCTTACCCTTCTGATTTCTACCATGAGTTGAAGCATCAGTATGAGGCCCTCATCAGTACCATGTTCTTGGACTTCCCAGCCTCCAGAGCCATAATTCAAAATAAACCAATTCTCTTTATAAACTAGTCACTCTCAGGTACTTTCTTATATACAATTACTAAGGAAAGCTTTGAGTTGATATTTTAGACCAATCAGTTCAACTCTGGAATTGGAAATTGTTTTTCCCTGATCCTCTTGGGTACTGTGGAAGAGGAGAAGGTCTCTCAAGCATATAAGGACTTGCTTGGGAAGAAGGAAGAAAAAGCAAGCGTAGGTAGCTAGCCAATATGTTCACTACTTAATGGACTGACTAGACTGAATCTAAGAAATGGTGATAGTAAAGGGAAAAATTACTCTAGAGATTATGGTCTGACTTGTCAAAAACCCACTTCTACTTAACCCAAATTGTTGAAGGGGGAAAGACAGGTTTTTAAAAGACCTTTCTTAAATGTTATATTCTCATTCAACTTGGCCCATACCCAACAGTGGTCCATAGAATCAGAAGCCAAAGAAATTCACATGCTTTGTGCTGCTATAAAATTGTATCCTCATTAGCATATGAATTTATTGCCATGGTAATTATGACATTGTTTGTTGAATGCTATCATTTCAGAACAGGATCAGAAAATGAAACGTCTTGGGACCTGAAAATAAAGATTTCTTGCTAATAAGACCAAATACAATTATAAGTTAGGCATCAAAACAATGAAATATATTCTGCAAAATAAGAAGAACTTGTACTTCAAAGGGACATACTTGAATTTTAAGGAAACGAGACTATATATCACTTATGATTTATCCTTCTAAGTGATCTTGAGGTATCCTTTAACATCAAAGCTCATAAAACAGGGCAACTAAAAACAACTTGAAAAGAGAAAGATAAAAGAAAGGATAGAGAGTTAGAGAAAGCACTCTGGGGGCTTGGGGATGGAGACAACATTTCCCTTTTCAAACTTTTTAAATATCTTTTCTGGCAAAATTTCTCAACCTCAAGCTCACTAGCTTGCTTTTCAGCAGTGTGTTTTCTACTCTACAGCCAGTGTGTTCAACTTGTTTACACTAACATTTCACTTCCAACATATACAATGGTTATTTTGTTAATACACACTAACTATGCATATTCATGGTGTTCTTTGTAGTCATTGTGATATATATATATATATATATATATATATATATATATATATATATGCAGCATTCACTTATCAAATTCCACCACCCCTTTTTCAGCTTCCCCACTCCCAACAACAAACCCTTCTCAATCTTGAGTCACCACTATTCTACTTTCAGGTTAATTTTTTGACTTCCACGTGTGAGAGAGACCATCTAAGATTTGTCTTGCTGTTCCTGGTTTATTTCATTTAACACAGTTTCCTTTAGTTCCACCTATTCTGCCAATGACAGAATTTCATTCTTCTTTATGGCTCAGTAATCATTCATTGTATATGTATATACCACATTTTCTTTATTCATCCGTTGATAGTTAACTAGGCTTGTATTATGCTGCAGCTATTGTGAATAGTGCCACAATAAACATGGGTGTGCAGGTATATCTTTAGTGTGCTGATTTTATTTCCTTTGAATATATACAAAAAAGTGGGATAACTGGATCATATGATTGATTTTTTTTTTTAGTTTTTGAGGAACCATACTGTTCTCCAAAATGGCTGTGCTAATTTATATTCCCACCAACAGTGAATAAGAGTTCCTTTCTCTATATCCTTATCAGCATTTTTTGTGCTTATTTGCTTATTTGTTTGATAATAGCAATTCTACATGAAATAAGATTGTGTGTGTGTGTGTGTGTGTGTGTGTGTGTGTGTGTTCTTTTCCTTTGTGGATTTAATTTGCATTTCCCTTATAGCTAATGATAGTTGAATACTTTTTCATATTGGTATTTGTATTTCTTCTTTTGATATTTTTCTCTTAAGAGCTTTTGCCCATTTTAAAATTGGATTACTTGTTTTTTGTTAAGTTTTTTGAGTTTCTTATATATTCTGGGTATTAATCCTCTGTCAAAAGAATAGCTGGCAAATATTTTCTCCTGTTCTGTAGACTTTTTCTTCACTGTTGTTTCCTTTGCTGTGCAGAAGCTTCCTAGTTTGATGTAATCCCATTTGTCTGTCTTTGTTTCCTGTACTTTTGAGATTCCATACAGAAAATCATTACCTGTACCACTGTCTTGTAGGCTTCAACTATGTTTTCTTCTAGTAGTTTGAGTTTCAGGTCCTACGTTTAGGTCTTTGATCCAATCTGAGTTGATTTTGAACTAGATGAGAGATAGGGATCAAGTTTCAATCTTCCCTATGTGGATATCCAATTTTCTCAAAACCATTTGTCAAAGGAACTATCCTTTTTCCAAGGTGACTTTGTGAGAAGCAGTTGACTGTAGATGTGTGGAACTATTTCTGGGCTCTCCATTCTATTCCAGTGGTCTATGTGTTTATTCATATGCTAATACCATGCTGGTTTTGGTTACTGTGGTTCTGTAGTGTGTGTTGAAATCAGGAATTGTAATGCCTACAGCTTTGTTCTTTTTGGTCAGGATTGCTTCAGCTATTCTGGGTCTTCGGTTTCCATATGAATTTTAGGATTGTTTTTCTTGGTTCTGTGAAGAATGTCATTAGTATTTTGAAGAGGATTATATTGAATCTGTAGATTATTTTCAGTAGTATGAGTATTTTAACAATATTACTTCTTCCAATCCATGAACCTAGGAGGTCTTGCCATTTTTTTTAGTGTATCTTCAATTTCTTTTTTTTTTTTTCTGTTCAGTGTTTTGTAATTTTGTATAAGTCTTTCACATGTTTAGTTTACTTTATGTGTAGGTATTTTATTTTTTGTGTGCAGCTATTATGAATGGAATTGCTTTCATAATTTCTTTCGCAGAAAATTAATACTTGGTATATAGAAAAACTGTTGGTTTTGTATGCTGATTTTGTATCCTGTTACTTTATTGGATTCATTTTTCAGTTCTAAGTCTTTTGGTGGAGTCTTTGGATTTTTATATGTATAGAATCATGTATTTTTTTCCTTCCCAATTTTTATGCCTTATATTTCTTTCTCTTGCCTAATTGCTCTCGCTAAAATTTCTATTATATTGAATAAGAGCAATGAGAATGGACACCTTTGCATTATTTTCTTGCAGTTTTTCCCCTTTCAGGATTACATTGGCTATAGTTTTATCTCACATAGTGATATTATGTTGAGTCATGAAACCTCTATACTAATTTATGAAAGACTTTTACCATAAAGGGATGTTGAATTTTTATCAAAGGATTTTTGTGCTTCTGTTGAGATGATCATATGATTTTAAGCCTTAATTATACTGATATGGTATATTATGTTTATTGATTTGCCTATGTTGAATCATCCTTGTATCTCTGAGATGAAAGCAACTTCATCATTGCAAATATCTCTTTAATGTGGTATTGAATTATCTGCTAATTTTTTTTGAGAATATTCTCATCTAGGTTCATCAGAGATATCCATCCATAGTTTTTCTTTTGTTGTTGTTTCTTTGTCTGGTTTTGATAATAGGGTCCATTCTAGACTCATAGAATGGTTGAATGGATTTCCTCCCTTCCTTTTTTAAAACATAATTTATAAGGGATTGGCATTAGTTCTTTCAACGTTTGGTAAAATTCAACATGAAGTGGTCCTGTACTTTTTTGTTGGGAGACTTTTATTACAAATTCACTCTCATTATTTGGTATAGGTCGATTGAGATTTTTTATGTCCTTCTTCAATTTTGGTAGGTTACATATTTCTAGAAATGTGTCTATTTCTTTCAGTTTTTACAGTTGGTTAGCATATAGTTTTTAAAATAAAAATCTGTAAAGATCCTTTTTATTGTGCAGTATCAGTTATAATGTATCCTTTTCGTCTCTAAATGTATTTATTTGAATCTGTTCGCTTTTTTTCTTAGTCTAGCTAGAGGTTTGTTTACTTGAAATCACTCCATTTTTTTTATGTAGATATTCATTGCTGTCAACTTCCTCCTTATTCTTCCTTTGCTATAAATATTGATATGTTTTATCTACACTTTCATTTTGCTACAAGAAATTTTCAATTTCCCTTCTCCTTTCCTCACTGTTCATTCAAGTATTTTGTTCTGTCTCCATGCATTTGTATTATTTCTAAAGTTGACTTCTGTTTTTTTCCCATTGCTATCAGAAAATATAAAGGATATAATTTCAATTTGTTTGAATTTTAAGGCTTTGTTTTGTCTAATATATGGTATATTCTAGAGTAAGTTCCATGTGCTGATGAAAAGTATGTGTATTTTGCAGTTGCTGAATGGAATGTTCTCTAAAGTTCTATAGTTAAATTTTACTATTTCTCTGATCTTTTTGTCTAGATGACCATTACATTAATGTGAGGTACTGAAACCTCTCCTATTATTATATTGGAGCATATCTCTCCCTTTAGGTCTTAATAGTGTCTGTTTTATAAAATTCGGTGCTCCAACATTTGAGAACATAGATTTACAATCATTATATTTTCTTGTTGAATTGATCTTTTAATGATTATACAGTGACCTTCTTTGTCTCCTCTTACATTTTTTTTCTTTCTTCTTTCAGTTTATTTTGTCAGATGTAAGTACTGCTACTCCTGCTTGATTTGGGTTTCCATTTGCTTAGAATATAATTTTCCATCCTTTTACTTACAGTCTGTGTCTTTACTGGTGAGATGAACTTCTTGTAGGCAGCATATTGTTGTTGTTTTTTTTTTTTTAATTCTTTTAGCCAATCTGTATCCCCCCACCACCCCCATAAGGGGGATTGAACCAGGGGTAATCTACCACTAAGCTACATCTCTAGTCTTTTTTAATTTTTTGAGACAAGATCTCATTAAGTTGCCCAGATCAGACTGAAACTTGCAATCCTCCTTCCTCAGCCTTCCAAATAGCTGGTATTAAAAGCAGGCACCATCACACCTGGTTTGGTCTGTATATTTTAATTAGAGAATTTAATCTGTTTATAGTCAATGTTATTATTGATGGATAAGGGTTTTCTTATCCTTTTGATCATATTTGGGGTCTAAGAGTATAGTTTAGTGACAGAGTGTTTGGTTAGTATATAGAAGGCCCTAGATTCAATCCCCAGTACACACACACACACACAAACATACACACACACAACACATTATAAATAGTTAATTTTGTTGATATTCTTCTAACTAATATTCAATTTTCTTTGAATATTCTTTGTTCTCTCTTGTTCATCTTTGTGATTTGGTAATTTATTGTACTGATGATATTTAATTCTTTTCTGTTTCTCTTTTTTGTTTACTTTCAGTACATATGCTTTCCGATGCTTTCATGATGGTAGTTATCTTTCACTTTTACATGTAGGAGTCCCTTTGAGCATCTTTTGTAAGGCTAGTCTGGTGCTCATGAAGTCCCTGTGTTTGCTTGTCTTGGAGGGTCTTTATTTCTCCTTTGTTTCTTAAGGACAGCAGTGCTGAATATAGTAACCTTGGCTAGCATATTTTTCTTTAAGAACTTGGAATATATCATTCAATTTCCTCCAGGCCTGTGGGGTTTCTTCCAAGAAATCCTGTTACTCTAATGGGGATTCAGAGTTTTAAACTTTTCAGAGTTTAAAATTCTTTGTCTTGTACTTTTTTACAGTTTGACTATGATATGCCATGGTCAAGATCTTTTCTGCTCATGTCTGTTTGGGGTCCAGTAATCCTCCTATACATGGATGTTTATATTTTTCCCAAGATTAGGAAAATTTTTGCTATTGTTTCACCATACAGATTTCTCTACCCTTAGCCTTATTCTCATGGCTTTTGGGTATTCCAAAAACATGTATATTTGTTTAGTATGGATGCCCTAAGGCCTTGGATACTCTCATCTATGCTTTTTCTTCCTTTTTCTTCTTTTTTTTCCTCTCTCCCTCTCCTTTCCTGTTTCATTCTTCCTTCTTCTCCCTTTCTTCTTCCTCCTCTTTTTTTGTGGATATTTCAAAAGACCAGATAGTCTTTCTTTTTTGGGGGTGGGCACTGGGGATTGAATTCAGGGACATTCAACCATTGAGCCACATTTTTATTTCTTTTTTAGAGACAGGGTCTCAGTGAATTGCTTAGCATCTCGCTTTTACTGAGACTGGCTTTGAACTCATAGTCCTCCTGTCTCAGCCTCCCGAGCTTACAGGTGTGTGCCACAAAGCCTAGCCAGATATTCTTTTTTCACTTGATCTAGGTTGTTTTGGGAACTTTTAACTGTATTTTTATTTGACCTATTGTGCTGTTTGTTTTCAATATTTCAGCTTGGTTCTTTTTCAAAATCTCTTTGCTGGAATTTCTCATTAATATCCTGATTTGTCTTCCTAATGTCACTCAACTGTTTGTATTCTTAGATCCCACTGAGAATTTTTATAATCACTTTTAAATTCTTTATCAAGAATTTCTTTCATTTTGATTTCTTTGGAATCTGTCCTACAGCATTATTATATTCTTTTGGAGGTATATATTACCTTGTGTATTCATATTTATTTTGCTCCTGTTGAGCTTTGGGCACCTGAAGGAGCAGATACCTCTACCACTTTTATGAGATGGCCTTCTGAGTAAGTGGCTATCTCCCAAGGGTGAGCCTTGGGATGTTGGTTTGTTATTTGATGTTGACTCTGATTCTAGATGTACACTAAAGTGAGTTGTCTCCCTATAGTTTCTGTGGCTGTGATAAATGGCTTTTAGACCAGAGTATACCATGGAAGAATTGAAGAGACCCACTGTCTCTGTGGTCTCCATGAGAATGGGGACATTAGCAGGTAGTCGTGGTATAGACAGCAATGGGTATGGGATGCTCACTGTGTGGCTACGCCTGTAATGGGAGAGGGAGCCCCCAGTGCACCAATGATTGGGGTTTCCTCAGGCACTATTGATACAAGCCCTGGTACTATCAAGGGGCCCTGGCACTGATAGCCCCTGCAGTGGCAATGGGTCTGAGAATTTGACTTCTGACCAGTCAGAGGTGTAGGCCCAGATAGTGGAAAACACAGCATCCCCTCTGTGTTGCTTGCACCTGAGAGCAGTGTGTGGTTGGATGAGGTCATGGAGGGAGATAACTGAACCATGGTTCCTCTGCTTCTTTGACAATTCTTGCCCAGGCTAAAGCTGGGAAATTTTTCTTTTGGGACCTCCTTTGGCATGTACACCCATGACTGGGAATTTTCTCCCTCTAGATCCTTCAGTTTTAGTGCCTGCCCAAGAACAAGAAGGACATAACTGAAGCCACGTAAATTTGCTCTTGGCTTACAGTGTACCCAGTGTACCCAGGGTCCAGTGACAGCTAGAGCCATGGAATTGATCAAGGCTCCCTCAGTATGCCCCAGTGTGGGAGGCAGCAGTGAGAACTGTGCTGTTCCTTTCCCACCTTGTCAGTAATAGGAGCTTGAGGGTGGTACAAGGCAGGGAAGGCAGAAATCAGGTGTCTACCTTCAATCCTAGCACTGGCACGAGTCCACGGGTGGATAGTATCCTCTGTTCCCCTCTCTATCACAAAACCCCTAACCTCCCTACAGTGTAGGTCACCCAGAAGGCTCAGGTCACAATCGGCCACCTGGGTCTGGACCAAGTTGGGTTTGTGAAGTAGCTACCCACCAAGTCAATGCCGTGGACTGTCTGTGGAGCCACAGAGATGGGAATGTACAGGAATTTCTGACCTGTAGAGCAATACAAATTCAGACAATAGCTCCCTTCTCTAGTTGACTCCTGGCTATAGCACACTGAGGGTTCGTTGCTAAGTGATGTGAAATCCTTTTCCAAAGCAATGCTACTGTGCAGATTACAGATTACTTATCTAAATGAACTGAAAGCTTATAAGGATCATGAACATTTCCAGAAGCAAGGAATGCCCGCACCTGCACTAACAAGGGTTTGCTTGAATTCTTTCACCCCTATTCCTGCAAAGGAGAGACTCCCACTCCCAACTGTGGAGCCATGGTGGCAGATACGAGGGAATTTTGGGTTTTTTTTTTTTACTGTTTTGTTGTCCAAAGTCTCTGTATCTTATGAGGTTTCTGACTGATTTCCAGTGTTCTCTATGGGTATTCAACTCAAAATGCAGCTATATACCTGCTACTTTGGTTCTTTCCTTTGGAGGAGGTGGTGAGTGCTGGACATTTTCTTATTTTAATTTTTATTCTAATTAGTTATATATGACAGCAGAATGCATTTCAATTCATTGTAAACAAATGAAGCACATTTCTTTTCAGTCACATTGAATCTCAAAATTAATTTTTAATAATATGATATTTACATCTTTATTATGACTATCAGCTATGCTTCTGAAGTTCTCTTTTTTCTTCCCTTGGTACATTTTTTTTTTTTTTTTTTTTTTTTTGCTGAGTTTGTGTTTCTGATTCATAGTTGTGGCTTCCCACAATGCTGGGTGATTCTTGATTGTATACATATTTTAGTACTAAAATTTCCGTAGTAGCCTGTTATGTTTATTCTAGAATTTGCACAATGGAGAAGCAGAACAGGCTGTTAGGCCTCAGAGATACTTAAACCTCTTTAAGTGTAAAGGAGATGGCGGGAGAAGCTTCTAGACAGGTTGTGCTCATTACTAACAATCTGAATAAAGAGAATCCTTTTCTCCTTTCTCCAATTCAAATACCCCCACTCTCTGTTCTGGTCTGGAAGAAATCATCTCTATTGCTCTCTGTGTTACCCAAGGACAGAATGGTTGTATGCAGGAATCAAAAATGCCCAGCTACTGCCAGTCACTCTAGGATCCCACGACACATGTATTAAACTGGCTTGTTTGGAGCACTCTTGCAGCCCTCTATCATGTACCTTGAACTATGGATTTGTTCTTCACTCTGCTCCATTTGTCTATCTTTCAAGATTTCATCATAATCACTGGCCCATGGAGTACACTGTTTCTTATGATCTAGTGGAATCATGGATTTATGAAAACATCTTTTCGGTCATTTTTAGGACTTGAGCCAAGAAGAGGAAGTTATGGCAGGTACTCATTCTGCCATTTTGAAGTCTAATTTTTCCCAGTGATATGTAAAATACAGAATTAGCCAGTAGTGGAAATTGTTTTTTTAAAACATACTGTTTATATATGAGAATCATGTCAATGTCCATTTTTACTCCATTCACATGATTGCCATCTGTAATTGATCATGACAAGGCCTATGGTAGGCTGAATTATGTATGGAGATCATCTGTAACTGCACAGCTAGAATGCTTATGTTGCAGTAGATATTTCTTCAGCATCAGTTCCCCCCACCTTACCCACACTGGCCCATTCTGGACAAATTATATAAACTGCCACTGACCATGAGTCTTGACTCATGTTTTGGTGGACTTGCTATTATTCCTCATGCACTGTCAAGACCATTGAATTTAAGAATTGAGGAGGAACCTTACAACTCAGCAATGTAGATATTATCTTCATTTGTCATGTGAGGAAACTGAGGCGCAGTGAAGCTGTTCAAACTCAGAGTTAATTAGAGTCAAATGCTGAACTTGCAGATGTCTGCCTGTCTAAAGTCAAATATTGATTCAATACTGCTCTTAAGTCAGCATACTTTAATATAACTACATCCCAATATGATAATTCTCTTTTCTAACTTCTATTGTATTTACTCAGATTCCCACACCTGCCCCCTGCAAATAAAATCTTATCATGGGGTTGGATCTTGAGCCACATGTATTTTTTACAGTCCAAAGATGGTCAACATTGGTTGTTTCTTAGGTTTCAACCTAATATGCTACCTTTAACAGAGTGGAGGTTTTACTTTTTTAGGATCCAATAAATGCATTCTTCAGAGGTGCCTTGAGCTTGCTGGGAATTCAACTTGATAAGCCAGACTGAGGTAGTCAAATCTTTCCAGAAATGGATACCAAAGTTTCTCCCCGAGAAAATAGCTTGTCCCTGAGGTGGAGGGAGGAGGAAGCAGCAAGAAGCTTATGGCAGAGTGCAAATTCTGGGAATTAGAGGAAATCATTAGGAGGCATACTGCTTCCTCAGATCAAGAAAATAGATGTTTGAAGCAATCCTATCTAGATTTCAAGGATAAAGGAAGCTTTCACTAGATCCAAGATACCACTCTTCATGTGTGTCTTGAGCAACCAGCACCATGAATCAGGAATCAAAGCTGTGTTTACGCATATGGCAATGGTAGGCATTCATTAAATGTTCATTGAACTAAGGAACAATCATCCCAATTAAACTGTCAGTATTTTACTGAATGTCACATAAGATAATCTGCATTTTCTACAGTGCCTTAAGCATGTGCTAAAAACATGAAAGGCATTCATTAGAAGCTAGATTCTGATTGTCAGTCTCTCAGCTTTAAGACTTGTAAAAAATACTCTGCCAAGATATGGAAATTAACCTTTGTCCCAGGGAAGATAAGATCATAAACTTATAAAATCATCACAGAAGAGAACAGTGCCACTCATTTTGATTGATACACTCTGCCATTTAAAGTTCGGGCTGATGCTCAGTATAGGAAGTCTTATTCCACCATCTCATTTGTGATTTCCAAGAAGTATGTGTGTGTTCCTACTTATGTCTTGGTTATGTGTATATTATACATTCCCACAATGATGTGTAAGCTTCTTAAATACAGTTTTCCTATTTCTTTAGTATTTCCCTTCTAGTGTATCTCCTAATGACTATGTTCTAATAATTTGGTAACTAAATTAATTTTAATCCATCTCAATTAAAAGAAGATTTTATAACAAACTAATTTTTAAAATCTCTGAAGATCATTCTAAAATTTTAACTACATTATAATAGGGAATGGTATAAATTAAGAAATCTCTGAATATTAAATCCCTCATTATAAGCATATTTTAAAACATGACTGTTTTATATTTAAGATAATTATCTGTATTACCACCATCCCAAGAGAGCATTGATAGTTAACAGACATCTACTCAAATTAAGGAACAACATTTTGAGTAAGACAAAAACACTGAGATTAAATAATTTATTACCATTGCTAAGATGAACACATACTTAATACTCAATTTTATGTGGTACTTTAAAAAAATAGTTTTAATACAGTATCAAAATTTACACAAGTATTTTGCAAAAGACCAGAGTCCCTTGTATTAGCTTCTGCAGGCTGTGCTGCAGGCACAAAAACTTTTAAGCATTTTTGGAGTGAAGGAATACAACAATTTAAGGATGAAAACACTTCTAGGAGAGAAGATGTAAATATAACAAGCAATTTAATAGAGGGATAAGATTTAAAAATATGACATTTTAAAAGAAAGAGGCTTAAACCGTAACCCAATTATAACAGAGATAATTCTATAGTAAATTAATTCATAAATATTTTCTGAAAATAGCTGTTTTTCATCAGTTACATTTTTTAAAAGTATAATGAAATTCCTTTACATTCCCTCATCAATGAACATTAATACACTCTGTAATGAGCCCATTTTAAAACAAAAAATATTTGCTATGAACCAAATCTCAGTAATTTAGAAGATGCCTGAAAGCTGGAAGTTGTTGCATCCCTACTTTTATACTCTTAAACTACAGTAGAAATGTAGCATTCTGTCACAGGCCTCTTGCACATTCATACAAGAAACTATCATTGCATTTAGATAAACACAAAATACCTATCATAGCATTTCTAATACACACATTCTAATATTATATATATATAGATAGATATACCAAAAATAAGAAATAAACTAAGCAAAGCTAACACACCTCTTTTTCAAACCTCAAGCAATCTGAACAAGAGCTTTTAGCCTTAATAATGAAGGACATGCGTTAGTTCCAGAAAATGCTAGATAGCTGCGGTAGGCAAAGAAAGCTTTTTTCATAAATGCAGTGCAATATTGTAAAGTTTACATAAAGTTTATTAAATATACAGTATGTCTAGAAACTAAATTGTAGAAATTGACATATCACAGCTCGAAACACATAGAAAAATTATTTTTCTTAGTTGAAATTGATATATTGAATGAATATGGAAGTTGGTCTGTCCCCAGAATGTGCTTTTATGAGCAACTCATCAGATTAAAAGGTATTTTTTGATCATTTGAAATAAATGGTACTCTCCGATAGGCACTCTACAAACTCTTGCTACTCTTCTAACTGGCTAAGACAATTTGATGTGTTCTTTTTAGCACCTCAAAAAATCAAAACAGAGATCAAATCTATTTGCATCCAAATAAATTATGCATCAGGAACCTTCCTTAAGAGAAGTATAAGAGGTAGGTGCCCAACTCTCAACTTTGGGAAGCTGGCAAACACCTCTTTGTATCTTCAATATAGCATGATGGAAAGTTCCCACCATTGTATGCAATGAGTCAACTCTATCAAAACCACTGAGGCTCTACTGGACTTTTCCAACCATGCAGGTTTCCCAATTACAATCTCAGAACTGGGGAGATAAAAATGATTTTGTTCTAATGAAAATATTGATACCAAAATGGTGATTTTTTTTCAAAGCTAACCTTGTTTGAGATCAACTGTTGTGAACACTAAAGTGAGACACAGAATATCAGTTTGATGGGGGAAGTCGTACTGAGGGTTTCAGAGGGGAGATATGTGCAATGTACAATCACCTCCGTGTTATTCCATGAGTTCAGGTTTGTGGAAATCCACTCTTCTCTTTATCTCTGTCTGGCAGTGTTGATCTCATGTTTGAGAAAGAGTGCTTCTCACATGGGTCCTTTGTACTGGTTTCCTGATAAATGTTGCCTAATTCCAGGACACGAACCTGCAGCATCTCCAAGTTTCCTCCACACAACCTTAAAAAAGAAAAGTAAAAAGTAAGCATCTTCCTTGTCTTTTCAGAGATTTGTGGGTTTTAAAGGGGAACTATGAGAGGGGCAAAGATGGATGTGGAGACGAGACAAAATATCCACGTGAATGAGTTCAAACACAAGATGTGATGATGAACTTCTGAAGCACAAGAATTGCTCTGCAGCTGGGATTGCTCTCCCTTGCTAGCAACCAGGGTCAAAATTAAAGAACACTGTGCCAGCTTACTCAAGTTACCCAAGTGATCATTAATTCTGGCTACACGCTGAGCACTTGGGGAACTCTTCAATGGTATCTCCCACCTTCAGAAATTCTCATTTCACTGGAGGTGAGGTACTGGCATCTGTATTTCTTTTAAGCTCCCCAAGTGATTCTAATGCATATCCTGAATTACAAACCCTTTAGCAAGATCATCCTGGTTCCTATGTCATGAAATGTCTAATTCACTTAGGAAAATGAAGGAGCTTTTGTTCTTGAGCTGGTCTTAGGGCTAATAGTAAATTTTGGTGGACCTCTCTACAAGCTGGAATCTTGATTGACACAAACCTTACCTACTAAACAATTCTTCAAGATTTCTAAAACAAAACATCCCAAATAGGGACAAGATGAGAATAGTTTCAGGAATCTTTGAAAGAGATAGTTATAACCTGTTAAAAACTGGGTCACTTTAACAGGATGTTAGCAAAAGGTGAAATCAAAAATAAAATAAGTATAAAAGAAAAACCATAGATTTCACTTATTCTGTCATATTAATTATACTATCCCCACCCACATGCATGCATGCACACATAACAATCATAACCTTGCTAGAGTGTTTCACTATGAGGATTATGTCAGATTATCCACAAAAATTGACAGCATTCTAACATGAACACAAAATCAGTTTCTTCATTAGTTACTCATACTGTTTATTTTGCTTTTGCTTAATAAATACAGGCAGATGTTCCAGGGAAACTCAATACCATTCATAGTAATAAGAACATAGGACTCTATCTTCATTTCTAGGCCAGTGGAACTATTAGTATCTGTTTCAACAGATAACAGTACTGTCAGAAATGTCCCGTTGTACTCAAGGGGAATTACAGCTATGGTCCTTAAATATTTGGAAAGGAATTATAGAGCAATGGGAAGCAAGCCAAAAGATACATTTAGGGGGATAAAAAGGTAAAGTTCATAGTAAGTCCATTTCCCAGAATGTTTTGAATGTCTGGCTTGGAACTTAAAGGCCTTACAAGGATCAGAGACGCAAAGCACCAGCTGGTCACTCTCAAGGGCAACTCCTCATCAGTTATCCAAATATGGAGCAAAATGGGCCTTCACCCCGACAGGATGTAGAGAAAGGAAACACAGCAGGCAGAAATCTGAACTAAACCACTGTTCCTACAGGGTCACGGGAGTGGTGACTGAATAACTGAAAAAGCAGACTAGGTGTATGTTTGAGAACATGACTGAGATTACTGGTCAAGTATTTCAACTGTCAACGGTGAGGTTACAAGAGCTAAACTGAAAAAAAAATAAAGCATTACTACAAACATTATCTCTGGAAGAGAATAACCAAGTAAATACTTACTAACACACATCATGGTGCTATGGATTATATTTCCACTGTACAGAAGACAATGATTTATCTCCAGGAGGAATATCAGAAATGATGGCAAAACTTCTTACCCCAAGTTCTCCCTGAGTCTTACACTGACTTTATGTGAAAACTATTTCTGTGATATTATAAAAGCATTTAGTTCCTCCAATAGGAGTCCAGGCCTCATAATCCTTACTAGTTTGAGAAATTATCTATGAAACTTCCCTGTAATCTGCATTTTTCTTTTTTCCAGTATTTACTGTTTTCTATGTTGATATAATGGTGACACAAATATTTTAAATCAATACTTCTTGTCTTTTAAATCATTTCCAAATATGAGTACTTAAGAATCAGATATGGTAAGGATTTTTCCCCTCAAGTTCTAGGAATCAAAGATAAAAGTGGACAGTTAGAAAAGATACCCTAGAGAACTTTTAACATAAACAAGGAAGGTAAACTTTTGATTTTTCTGAAAGGATCTTATATAGCGAAAAACAACATCAGCACTGCAAGGTGCTATTTGAAGCATTTTTGGAAATACAGGCAAACAAAAACATCAACACAAAGCTATTCAAAATCCAATGCCATGGTTGCTTTCTTCTGAGACAAAAGAAATGACTTTTCTCATGTCTGGAAACCCTTCATAAGGGAGGGAGAAGAAGGGAAGGACAAGAAAAAATCCTGGCACTGAGATATTTGTGCTTTTCATTCTTTAGGAAATGAAATCCCATGATTTACTGCACTTAGGAAAGAGTTGGTCCTCAGAGGAGATCTGGGTCTGCTCCGACTTCATTATTGAACTAATCTCATTTATGATTTGGTTCATTCAAGCATAAATTGTGAGAGTGGGGGTTCTTATCCAAATCAAATCATCTGTGGTATATGAAACTCAATCATCTGCTTACCCAGGAGCTCCACACTCTTTGGAGACCACAGGAGGATGACTTCTGTGGTTCCTTCTAGTTCTATAATTCATATTGTCTGAAATTTCTTATTACATAGTCAATAGATGAGAAGTACCAGGCACTCTTAGGTGTGTAGCTCAATGTTTTAATTTATCTAAGGAAACTATCAAGTTGAAAACCATAAACACAAAGTGAAAAGCTACAGAAGGTGAAAAATGGGTATTTTAGGAAGTTATGACATCTATAATTAGTTATATTTTAGAAACAGAAAACAGATATGCAAGAAAGAAACACACACAACTTGGAAAGGGTTGCAAAAGAAAAAGCAGCCATAACACAGGTAAGCAGGAGCTAAAAAAAACTCACCACAGCACATATAAAATGCCCATGAGACTTATGTTAACATTTACTGGATTCCAGAAACATCTCAAGGAGGTCAATAAAGGTCTGAGAATATCTAGTTCTAATGGACCTGAAGCTAAAGGGTATTTCTAAGCAAGTTTGCTATCCTAATGGAGAAAAGAAGGGGATAAAAGTACAATACAAAGTCAATTAAAATCAGTTGCTTAATATGATCAGTGCTTCACCATGATTTGTTGCATTTAACAAATGGCTTCCTCTACCATATTTCAAGTACTTCTTTAAAGTTTCACAGATTGTATTCTTAAAAATTAAAAATTTAACCAACAATTAAAATTCAACCCACAATAATAATTACAACAGATATACATTATGAAAATAACTTTTTGTATGTTCTCCTGACACATGGATCAACTTCCCCATTAGTCTGTCTCACCTTTCTATATTGAGTTCATGTCAACTAGTGAAAGGTAAAGACAATATTTTGCATGACGTGAAGCACACACATGTATGAAGAACTAAGCAAACATTACCTAATAGGGACATTATTTCTAAGAATAGCCACAAATAAATCTGAAGAGGCTATGTCTTATTTATCATGTTTTTAAACACTGATCTTTAAAGAATGTCTTAAAAATAACAAAAATCCATTTATTATTAGACAATAAATTTAATATTTAGAAAATGTTCATAGATTATTCTGGAATGCAGAATTGACTGATCATTTCTGATCTGATTTTTTTGTTGTTGTTTTTTTGCAGTGCTGGGACTTGAACCCAAGACTGTGCACATGCGAGGCAAAGCTCTATTACTGAGCTACATCACCAGTCCACTGATCTGAATATTTTGTAACATGATTATTGTTAATAAACCTGCAATAAAACATACTGAAGATAAAAACAAAGGCAAGTGTTTTATAGAAATGTAAAGACATTTGGTCAGCACTTTTAAAGGTAGGTATTCATAAAGCAATAACTAAGCTATGATGAAGCTTTCAACACAGAATACACAATAAAGCACATTAAACTTACATTGCACATTTCTCTGACTATAGCTTTTTCTGTCTCACTAAGGTCATGTTCATACTCTTTACCCTGTTGACGATCTATAGTTTCCTGAACATCCAAGACCTGGATTTGTTGAAAAAGAAAAGCAAATTTCACATGGGAAATTGTTAGTTATGATAAAACCATCAAAGAGCTCCATTTTGTAAAATCTTTAACTTTCTCCGTGTCTGCATATCAGAGTAGATTAGTATATGGCAAAACCTTTTAAAAATAGGTAATTGATCCAAAACCTATTGAAATAAATTCAACATGATTTTCAAATGACCATTAAAAGTAAGCCATTGTATCATTAATAGTTAACTGAATTCATTAATGTCTAAAATAATTAGATGCATTTAATTCAGTCATTAAGATAACCTAATAGTGTGTACTATTTGGAGACAGTCAATGCCTCTTGGTCCATTGTAATTGTGAGTAACGTAATTAATTATAAGTCAAACAGTCCAAATGATATGTAGACATGGCCTACAGAAAAGACAACTAAAAGAGAACATACATATAAGAATTAGTGACCTCACAGTTCTTGCCTGTACATGTGCCTAGTACCTAAGAAAGAAGGTGGAAATGGCTCTTTGATGGTAGCAAAGAGAAACACTGGCTTATTATAATGAAAATATATGAGCAACACTGAAAATATTTTTCATTGAAGTGAAACATCTGGGATGAAAGCTTTTAAACAATTTTACAGGCCTGTCTCCACTCCTCTAAATTTGTTGAAAATAATGTTCCTTTCAATAATGTTTTTAATGTGGACACTTTCTATAATATAAAAGGAGACAAAACTTTGAGTGCTGCTGGTCATTCTTTTCCCTATCAATCAGCTTTTAAACCAAAGCAGTATTGTAGCATTAAAAAAAAGAAAAAAAAAAAAAAAAGCTAATGCTTTTTCCAAAGGTTCTATTGTCCTATTGTCTTCACAGTTCATACTGATGACCACATCTAAAAGTGCCTCCCAAGAATTTGCAACAATGAACAGTAGAGAACAATGAACAGTAGATGAACTTCATATTGAGTTCATCAATACTGAGACTAATTATAGTATTCAATTCTGTAAATATCAAATTTATAAACTGCCATCTTGTTAATCCAAAAACCCTAGCCATTATTATATAGATACCACGTCTTTAAAGTTCTGACACCTGTTTCTTTTAAATTTACATTCTTTATATACTTAAGGGAAATCATTGACTTTGCTCAGTGAATATTCATGGAAAACTTAAAGAGCCCTTGAACAAGCAGCTCATTTGCCTACAAATTTAATTTGTAATACACCTCATAGAAATATACTTCAAATCAGTTAATTTCTACTAAGCACAGTGAAGGTCCAATTAATAGCAATCATGGAATTTTAAAGCCAAAGAAATATGGTCTTATTACAAATGGGCTAATTTCTCATACTGATTTACACACTCCCCCATAAACCATGATCATAGAGTTTATTAAAGCTCAGAGTTTTCTTTGAAATCTATCAGAAAGTGAGAAACTGAGTCTTTGTTCTAATTATTCCTTTGGAACAGCTTCATGATATAAATCAGCTTTAGATAGGTGACTCTTAAAAACATGTCAAGTTTTTAATATTGAGATCTTCTTAAGATGCATTTTCAAAAGACAATGTCTGCACATATTTCTGTTTTGCAGTGCAGTTAACTCATAGAACCAAACATCTCATATTCAAGGGCCTGTAGTTATCCAATAAAGATGCTTCAGTTGCTCAGTATCACCCAACTACCAACTAAGGACACTTAAGTGCTCTGATTAATACATAATATATCCTTCTCTTGAGATAAAATTTGACATGAAAATTAGAGAATAAATTCAGAGAAAATTGAGAAGCTCTTCCTTGCCCTCCCTTTCCTTCGAGGCCACATTAACAGCTGCATTGAGAAATTAAGGAAATTTCAATGAGACCCACTATGCCGATCAGATTCAAAGAGTACTTGCCATTTAACAAGGCAACAGACTGAGACAGTTTGATCCGGAGGGTGAGGTGCTGATCATCTGTATAGGCACTACAATGCTATAAAACTGAAGTGAATCTCTGGCCCATTTTCCATTTCTAAAATGCTTTTCAGATGGCTAGTGCCTGATTCCTGTTAAAGTTCATCCAAATACAGAGAGCAAAATGTTCAGACAGTAAGCCAAAACCCTTCATGCTGGCTGTACAGTCCCTTGAATTCTCTCAGTTGTTCACTTTGTGAATTATTCCAGCCAAGACAGAAAATGCCAAATGTATTGCCAATGGCTACCAGCCTGATTCTCATACCTTCCCTCAACAACAATTAGTGTGTGTTCAGGAAAAACAAGCTCATGTAAGCTAAAGCAAAATACACAGAGCGCTAAATCCTCTGCTCAAGCTAAATCACCACAAGAACTGAACATTCTGAAGCTCTCGTCTACTTTAGTCAGGTTGTGAAAGTGTAGCACACTCCAAAAGAGGACATCTGTAGTCTAAGGATTAATCGTTCCAAAACAAACAATATTAAGAAAAATTGTAAAACATATGTAACAAAACAGAACGGAAGAACTCAACCTACTTTGAATCTTAGAAAGGTTTGATTCCTACCTGTTAGGAATTACAGATATATTTGATGGACCGTGTTTCATACTATGGAACTGATCAAATTTCAAGGATTTACTTCAATTTTTAATATTTTTATTATCTGTATCAATTTCTTCTGTTGTCAATATATTACTTATTAGTTTTACTTATTGAAAAACTCATTATTGGTTAAAAAATAAATGATAAATTTTACCCAAAATTTTGTAAAGTCATCACAGAATCTAAAGAGCCAAAAATTAGATTTACATATAAGACCATACAACTGCTTTCTAATGCTCTATAATGCAGCATTAATTAGAATTTGAAGATCTAATTTCTACTCAGCAGGTAAGTAGGTTGCTGTTTATTTCTGTACTGTAAGTTGCACAATGTATTCGATGCATAAAGAGAAATATAGTAGCCTTCCTCATTTTGACCATTAACTGCCTACCTCTGAAGACATCCATGCTACAAACATTGCACACATACCTATAACAATATTTCACAAATATGGATATACATGCACATCAGACTTAAACTTCAATGCATATAGGTATGAATCACATTACTCAAAACAAAATGATAAAACTAGAGATTCAACCACAAGTACTCAAACCCATTGTTAATTTAAAAAATTAAAATCATACTTCAAAAATGAAGATTAAAAAGTTATAGCATAAGGAGTCAAAAAAATAAAGTATCTATGGTTAAAGCAAGACCGTGAGGATTACCAGAATACAGCAAACAAGCCACGACACAACTGAGGTTCTGGATAAATGGTTGCACACAGTTGGTTACCTTAAGAGAATGTACCACAGGTTCAGGCTGCTGAGAAGGTGTGGTATGTCCACTGAAGCTAGCTGGAGAGTTGGGTGAACTGTTACTCCCATCAGCCCCTGATGACAACCTAAAAGAACCCTTAGTAGAAAATCAACAACTTTGTTATTAAAACAAAAGTCGTTTATAACTACATAGATGTCATTCAATATTCAATTTCACTGCCAAATGAGAATTATCCACTTTTTTCCTAGCCTATCCTAAGATACTATTGACCTGCTAATTGGAATTTACTTGCTGTTTGACCAACAAGAAAACTAAGAGACATCCAACACATCCAGATGTCATCTCTGATTTACCAAAGAGAGCAATGCCCCTCAAGGAATGACCATTAACAAAATTTCAAGTATAATATTTGAAACTTAAAGATTTTCAAGAGTAGGGGGATTCAAGAGTTACTTCATGGTTGAGTTCAATGTGTTCATTCAGTAGGTCCAATGCCACATTCCATGTCTCAGAAGATGCAGACACATCACATCCTTGCATTGAAGATACTCTCTTATAAACCCTTCTTTGAGGGAAGACCTACAGTAGAGCATTTTTGAAAGACACTCAACCAAATTCAGCATTTCCTTTAAGGAATTATTCTCTGATTTTCTAGTCTTTAAAAATGAAAATCAAAATAGATACAAATTAAATAATTTTAGTTTACTGATTTTTATTCTTCAACTCAAATGGTGAGAAATCAGAACTGGGCGTGATTAATTAGACCCATGCGAGCCATAGTCATGGGTACATGAAGTGGGAATCCCCCGGAGAGGTCTGCCCTTTCACTAAAGATTGCTTGCAGAAAGACTGATGAGTTAGTGAAGGAACAGAGAGCAGCAGTTATCTACTCTCAAAAAAAAGAAAGAAGCAGGAATAGAAATTTGAGAATTTTCCAAATGTGTTTTTATGCAGATCATTACAGTCTTTAGAGGACATGAGAAATTTTAATTTCTGACTATCAACAAATCTACAGATTTTGCCATGTCTAACAGATTAATCACTGTTCCATTTGATCTTATCAACTTAATCCCCTGAATAGGAGCCAGTGAAGGTTCACCATATGAATTTATGAAGGGAGAGACATATTTAGGATATTAAATTGCAACATCTCTGGGTAAGCTTTTATGGGGTACATTTTAGGGATGGGAGGGGAAACCTGCAGAGAGCAACCAGTAGAGGTACAGGCTGTATGCATCCAATGCCATTCACAGAGAAATGAGCAATCCCCAATGATTTTTTACAATAATTACTGTTTATGCAATTTGGAATATTTTCTCCCCTTGTTGCTGTCATGTCTTCCTATGTCCCAGGAGGATCCCCTTGCCCCCTTGCAAGCCTGCTAAGGCCATGTTTGTTTCCCTGCTCACACTTGCACAATCTAGTCAGGTCTTCATCCACCTCCACTAGCCAAAGATAGAGGAAGCTGTGGAATATGACATTTAGGTGACTTCTTCAGGTTCTGTCTTCTATTGCTACTAAGTTTAATTGGAAATGGGTGATAAAGAAGGTCTTTCAATTATCAATGGCCAAACCCCTATGGAAAATGAAATTATAAAATTGGTTTTACTGTATTTGTAACTCAGATCAAATAAAATATAATAATCCCTGATACACATAATAGAAGGGAAATTATTTGAAGTTTAAAGATGGTTAAACTCCACCAACAAATTTTATGACAACTTCTTTTTCTTTCAAGAGTGAATAATTTCAGCACTATGGAGTACAAAGGAAGTTCTTCTTCCCTGAATAACCTGGGTCCTCTGCTGTTGTGTTTGCTTCCCCTAGTGGTACTACCCTTAGGAACTCTTTGGAAAAGATTTCTGGAAATTATACAGAGTTCGCTTCTCTCTCCTAGCGCCAATTTTCCTCTGGTAGGTAATCTGATTTTCTTCTGATGGGTAGCCTAATGTCGAACTCTGAGCTATCCTCTTGCCATTTCTTCCTTTCAAACATTTTCTGCCCAGTCTTTCTTTTTCAAAGATTCTCTTCCCAGATTTGCAGAAAGTTAGGCATGTAAATCCTAGCAAGATCTTGTTTGGGTGTGGGCCTCTATCTTTCAAAATCAATGTTAATAGCTTCCTAATACCAAATTATCAGGGCCAGTTAGCTTTGTTTCAACTTAAGGGGAGTACTGTTCTGGTCATATCTATTCAGAGACAAATGAACACTTTTATTAAAGTGACTTCCTTAAAAAAATGCTACAGTAGAATCTTTTGGGGATGGGGGGTTATTTAGGAGGGAAAATCATCTTTTAAAAATTTAGGTTTTTACCTCAAATTAGCTTTGAGAGGCAAAAACTAGTAATCAACCACAAAGATCAATGTTCATATTTTGTATTATTTTTGTGATACCAGAAAGGTAATAAAATACCTGGTAAAGTTTACTGCCAACAGGTGCTAAATACTTTTCTAGGTTATAACAGAATCAAGCACCTCATTCTGCCTTCATTTAGTACTATAAAATAAAAAGTTAGCTTTCTCTGTGCTTAACACAGTAAGACCAATCCTTGGAGAATTACTGAGGTTCAATCAGTATGTACTTTCAGCTAACATTTTTTCACCAAATTATTTTATCTAAGTATGATACTGAATGAAATGCCAGTACACCAAATGATGTTAAATATTCTCTTGGAGTATATTTCAATGAAATTATTTAAATTATACTCGCCTGGTTCTGGAGACAGGGGATTTAAAAAGTGGAAAATCTTAATAAAATTGGAAATGTAATTCCCAGTTTGAGTTGCTTGTTTTCAAGATTCACATGAGTACACACAGTGCACCCCTCTCTGCCAGTCAATTGCAAAGGGCAAGGAATAATTTCCAGAGTAGACGAGACACAGTTGATGACATTCACTTATTTCCACAGCCCCACATCTTTTACACTTCTCTTCACCAAAGGTCCAGGGTAACTTCATTCTCTCTTATTTGGGGTTGCTCAACTTTCAGTCCCAGGTTCAGAAAGAACACTGTCAACAACTATTTAGGAAGTGAAAAACTATTCCCATCCTCCCTCCTGGTTTTAGACATATAGCAACTTTTTCCCACGTGTATGGACTTATTCTCAACCCCCGAGTATAACTTTTCCTCAAACAGCAGAAGCCATCTGGTTATACACAAGCAAATGTAGCCAGCTGACTCGTCTTCACTCACCGGGAGAGTGGGCAGGCATCGTCCTATTCCTCGGCACCCTTGCCACCACTGCAAGACCCGCCGGGCTCTGGGCCCCCAGCCTTTCTCCATATTTGAGCTGTTTCTAGTTGGAGGTTGCCTTCTATTCTGGGTGGCCTTATATTTGGAACAATATGGGACAATCACTCAAAAAAATACTGTTTCCCAAGTCTCATAACAGCAGATAGAACACGATGCTTAATGAAATGAACCACAATGACCACAATGGCAAGCTGTAACATGCACCTGCAGCTAGGGAAAAAATATACACATATCAGCATCTGAAGTCCTGTGTATTAGAGCTAAGACCAATTTACGTGTTTGGCAAAAGTATAACTACATTCTCAAGCTTTCAAAAAGAGTAGATGGTAAAGGTAAAATGTCAGAAAAATCTTAAAGCCATTTAAATGACATGATTTCATGGGTTTTACCTGTGAGAAGCAGAATTGCCATATGCCTTCCAGGTATCTAAACTGCATAACTTCAGAACTTAATAGAAGTTACTTTTTTCTATTAAGAAGTTATAATCAGAAGCTGTATGCCCTTTTGTTCAGACACTTAATTTGGGAATATTTAATTTCAATAACATGCAGAAGACCTGACACTAATCAAAGTTTCAACAAAATTGCTACATACTGAAGAGTATGTAATCAACTAAGAAGTCTCACTGTATTTTAAAGTAACTCTTTTACACAGGGAATCGACCAAATTATTAAAAATTCTATTCATCACTTAATCCCCAAATTTCTTTGTGTTCTGGAACTAGAGATCACTTAACTGAAAAAAGAAACAATGTTTTCCCTAAATTTTAGGTTTTTTCCTGTGATCAAATGGTACAATCCTATTAAAATGATCAGAAGCAAAATGAACTTATTTGAACATGATTTGCTCTCACTGCCAACTTTCACCAACTTTTGACAAAGGACACTGTCCCAAACATCAGGGAAAAAATGTTATGGAAAACTCACAGACTGTTCAAAAAATTCCAGTAGCTAAATGTTGAGGTTAATTTGGGGAAACTAAAAGAAAAAAAAAATTCAATGATTCATTTTCCTGGAAGTTAGTATGTGCTTCTAAATGGTGCTGGTCTAATTTTCACTTGTTTTTAACTTTCGGAGGCTGAACAACAACAAAAAATATGCATCATAATCTTAAGTGAAGTAAAAAAAAAAAAAAAGGAAATGATGTCTAGCACTTGGTACTCTCAAAACTTTTCTGAACCTATGAATTCAGCCCAGTTCCTACCAAATAAGTCATACATATTCTATTCTTCATATATAACCAGGAAAATTATATATTTGCACTTGGGCCATAATGATAATTTCAACCTTGATATGAATATTGCTTTTTTGGTAGTATTTCATATGTGTGTAATCTATTTCCATCATCGAAAGAATTATATCTAAGAGTTTGCAATGTGGTTATTAGACTGAACTACTACATCATTCTGTTTCTGTGATTATCCTTAATAAGTACTGCAAATTTTGTAGGTACTTCTACAAATAAGGAGATCTATCATCTGGATTTGGTTCTTTCTGTGGCTTGTGTCTCTTTGATCTTGTGTTTTGGATTCAACAACTGAGGAAAACATTTAGGAATTTCATTTTCATTCTTTCTTAATGTTTAGCAAGTCAAAATCCTAATTCCTCTCCACTGTGACAAAACTTATTGCCAAACCCATGAAATCTAAGGTGGCATCTATAACCATTCAGAAGCCTATCGAATAGAGAAGTCATTCAGATACTCCAGAAAATGCACAATATTTGCCCATTTACAGAATGATACTATATAAAATAATAGCTACAAGGTAAGTCTTATAAAAGCTTTTTATAAATATTAAATATTTATAACTAATCTCATAAAAGGGGGGAATACAAATGGGCCAGATTTTTGTGGAAAAATGAATTATTTGATGATATAACTATTTTAAAGGAAAAGGTACTCTTATAGAGAATCAGGATTATTGATTTCCTATTCATATAAGCAACTTTTTAAAAAATCTAGGTACAAAGAAAAATGTATTTTGGGCCAACCATCCATCTTTGACTTTCAAATAAACTATATCTGAATGACATTTCTAGACTAATGAAGGTTTAACTTTTTGCCAGGATTGCAATTGTTAATCACAGTATTTCCTGAAGACGGTTTTGTAAACCTCAGCAGGTCATTTGTTGGAGTTATTTCTGTAAACTTTGAGGCACAAAAGTAGGGAACCTAATTCTGGCCATCAGTGGGGAAAACAATTCCTAACCATCTTAAGAAAGTGACTTCCTATTTTCTGAGGTTGTTTTGCTTAGTCTTGTTTTCTGTGGTTTTCCAAAATTTTAAATTTATAAAAAAGAATGCCTGAATGACCCCACCAATTCCATAAATCTGTACATTGATCAGCTACTTTATATACAGATATATAGTGTAACCAACAAATTATTTTAGATAGGAGATGATAATACCCTAAATGCTGAGAGTAAACTAATGCTTCGTGTGGGAGGTAAATCATAGATTACTTACTATGTTGTAAGGAACCATTATAGAAATGATTTCTTTGCTGTAAACAAGCACCCTTGTTCAAGAAACACAAGTATACTTTAATATCACAGAAAATATGAGTACTATGACTTTTACCAAGTATCTGGAAGACCTTCCATGAAAGTTGAAATTTTGTACATCTATTATTACCCTTAAAATAATTTACTTATCCTTCAGAATCAAAGAATAAAGCCATTCAAATTTTAAAAGATCATCTAAACAAATAGAATATATATTAATTTTTCCTCTTGCTGAGTAAAATTATTATAATTTGTAATATGACTTTAAAGAAAAGTGGTAAAATGAAACAGTTGTGATTAAGTTGTCATTGTGCTATTTTGTTATTATTTTTTGTCAGTTATTTTTAGTAAGATTATTTTAATTAGCACTCTGAAAGCTTCCATTCTTAGTCATACAGGATACATTAAAAGATTTAACAAATATTGTCTTTTTTTCACTATTCCACATGTAGTAAAATAAAAGCAAAATTAGGAGTCTTAAGTATTTATTTAAAGACTATTTTCAATGCAAAAGGATGTATGCACTTTGAGCAGAGTAGCAAAATAGATCTTCCTCATAGCAAAATTACATTCTTGATAATAAGATAATTGCATCACTATTTTAAATTCTAATGAGAGCCATATTAGTTTCCTTCCAAATAAGAAAATGATACTAATCTCTATCATGATGCAATAGTTCTCTTTAGAAGGGTGGGTATAGATGGATTTCATCCTGTCTAGTTTATTTCCACTCAACTTTATCTGCTTATAAGCAAGAATAACTGGTAATATAACAGGCTTCAGAAAAGAAAAAATAAATACAAGAAATGCAGAGATTTGAACTGTCTACCTCTCAGATCCATTGTTTCATTAGCTAACCAAAGTAACTACCCAAATTAAAGGGTCACACAATTTTATGAAGAAAGGAACAGCTGTGTAGAACTTGTCCTTTTTTCATAAAATACAATTATATTCCAACAATCCTCTTGCAAATTTAAATTATTTTTTAAATTTAAAAAATATTTTAATTTTACATGTATTCCTTTATATAATTCCTATATATAATTATGCAACATGACTGAATAAGAAAAATGTAAACTTGTAGATAAGCAAATGGGTGAAAGACAATTAAAAATCAAATTTCTTTCAAAAGTTTCTATATAAGTGTACGATAATCTATGTTCTATTCCTCTAAAATTCCAAAAACCTAAGGACAATATTACAAGATTTATGGATAAATAAGTACTTCTGAAATTTGTGTTGGAGGAGGAGAAGTGAAAATTAGGTCCTGAAAGAAAGGAAAAGGGATCCAGGTTCCATCCTTTTATCACCAGGCACCTCAGCAAACTGCAGAAATATACACTGATAGGAAAAAACATGCTCCCAAGAACTAGTCATTGCAAGCCTAAGTAATAAAGGATTGGGAAACAAAAAAAGTGATCATTTTTTAAGGTAATAGGAATAGGAAAGAGTCAGTTTGACTTGATAACTTTTTCCTTGCTGACTTTGAAAGAAAGAGGAGAAGGGGAAATGAATTCTCACATGGACAAATATATGGTTTTTGCATGAGTCAGAGCGTATGGACTCAGGATGTCCAGGGGTCAGATTTTAAATGGTTCTCCACACTCCTCTGTACTGAGAAATGACTCAACATGACATCTTCAACCACTATCTGTAACATTATCATTAGAATCATCATAGTTTGAAGGGATAAACAGTTCTCATCTTTTTAAGGTTGTACAAATCTCTCTAAGACACAGTAGTTTCTCTTTTCCTTCTTGCTCTCAAAGGGTTATAGCTTACATATAAATGAAGGAAACAACTTTCAAAAAATAGACTACTTTTGAATACAGTCATCATCTTTTCCCAAATTTGTGGGAATCCATAAAGTGCTATTATTCCTCACAGAAATGATGAAATACACTTTAAAGGGTCCATTATTATGTTATATAAAGCACAAAAATCACAAAAGATGTCCACTTGGAACTTGATTTGTCGCTCTGCAATGGAGAAAATTACCTGAAAATTAAAAACTTATAAAATGTTTACAATGTTTTATTCTAGTCAAGGAAAAATAACATTTTTAAAAAACTGAAAATGCTTCCCAAGTTTCGTTTTCTACTCTAGAGTAATGAACAATGAATGCACTTGGCTGCTTATTGACTATCTACATATATACATATATGTGTGTAAACATATATGTTTATATACATAAACATTTCCAGTTGATTAAAATCACAATACTGTAGTGTCCTATAAAATACAGGCTTTTTGCTTGATATGAATCAAAAGTAATGCACCTAAAGCAGATTTTAGAGCCCAGCCTTCTTACTTATTAAAGGAAGCCAACTATGAAAGCCTGAAGATTGATTAGCTAAAGTGGTTTCCTGGTACTTAAAGATGTTTAATTTGTTATAAGTCCTGAAGCTTGGTCACACAGTATCTCATGCCTCATCAGAACATATACCTAGTTTAGGATGGGGGGACAAATTCAGTTTTTCCTTACTATAGGGCCAGAACAGATGCTTTGCCTAATTGCATCAGGAAAATATTTCACTGAAGTTGGCCAGCCTTCATTCTGACACACTATAACACCGCACTAACAAATCAATAAATAGCTCAGATTAGATAAGAGACTTTAAAAGTCACCTTGGCAAACACTTAAAGATACCTATGCAGAGATATACAGATGCTGAGATCCTCAACTTTGTTCTCATGATAATATTTAGTTGTTTGTATTCAAAGAAAAGCACATTTTTCATTTAACTAAAAAACTATTCAATACTGACTTAAAATATTTAAAGGTTTTCAGAATTTGTAGATATTCATTTGTTCACTTCATATCTAGTAAGCACCTATCAGAAGCAATATCATATTTCAATAAAATTTTTGTTGAAAGATAGAGTTCCAATTACAGCCTTTTGGGTCATGTAGCCTGGATTTAAATTCTAGATCTAACACTTATGAGCTATATGACTCTGGACAAACTATATGACCTCTCTGTGCCTCAGTTCCTTGTCTCTAAAATGTGGGGAATAATGGTGCATTGATATGTCACTGTATGATCTTAGTAACTCTCATGAAAACAGTGCCTGGCTCCTGTAAGTGCTCTATAAGCATTTGCTGTCATTATCATGAATGTTTTGGCTTTGGTTGTCAACACGTTTTATAATGTGTCACTTTACTTTCACATATTTATTATATATAGCAGTAGTTCTCAACCAGGGGCAATTTGCTCCCCCAGAGGTTCATTTGGTAAAAAGAAACATGTACCAACATTTTTAGTCTTCAAAACTGGGCAGTTTCTACTAGCATTTAGTGGGCAGACACCAAGGATGCTACTAAACACCATGCAGTGCATAGTACGGGCCTCTTGCAACAAAGAATTATCCAGCTCCAAATGTCAATATTGCTGAAGTTGAGAAAGCCTGATTCAGAGAAAGAGAACTATGTTGGAAAACTGCAACACAAAATCTCTGGTGACAGCTCTGTATCAGATACTGCATATGAGGAGGACATGCCTGCAAGATTTGGAGCTCCAAACAACTAAAAAGGAAACTCCCTAAGCTTCAGTCCTTAAGTATTCTACGTAGGAAGGCACACATATTCCCATCCCCACACAGGAAATGACTTCGTGACAAATGAAACAGAATTAAGAATGTCCCAAACACCCTACGTAACAGCAATACTATAATAAAAATACAAAAATTGGTCAGCACAGGGCAGTGGTCCAAAGAACAGAGTCCCAGAGTAAAGAGATACAGCAAACTGCAGCACCTTGGAAAGCAAGATGGCAATCCCATCTGGAGAATGAAATTGGCAGAAGGTGATTTGTGGAAATTAGAGAAGAAAATAAACCTTCCTTAACAATACAGCAGGCAAACATTCCTCACTTAACTTTAAGCAGTCACTTTAGGAAAGAATAAAAATTGGCAGCAAATAGAAGGGCCCTGACACCCAAACAACATCCTAGTGCTGAGAGCATTATGCAAGATGGAGAGAGAAATCAGAGCAAATAATAGTGACTGTTCCCTCCTTCACCCATGACTAAGGTGTATAATCTGTTTACATGTTTGTATCCTCAGTAGGTAGAAGAGACTTGGAAGGTATGCCTTTGTCACAATGGCTCTCCATCACTAAGGCCCTACTATAAGTTAGGGCTATCTTAAATGTTGACAATTTAAAAGATTAAGACAATCCTACTACACCTTCAAAGACACAAATGTGAATAAAAAATATATAAGGCATTCAACCAAGTCCACAGCAGGAAAACAAACCAATTTTTTAAAAATGGGCAGAAATCTGGATCAACATTTTTCCAAAGACACACAAATGGTCAAGAGGTAGATGAAAAAAAAAAAAAAAAAAAAAAAAAAAAAAAAAAAAACAAAACACTCAACATCACTAATCATCAGGCAAATGCAAATCAAGACTGTAATGAGATACAATCTCACCCCAGTTAGAATGACTTAATAAGAAGATAAAAGATAACAAGTGCTTAGCAAGGGCATAGAGAAAGGGGAAATCTTATATGCTATTGGTGATAATGTAAATTAGTAAAGTCATTATGGAAATCAATATGAGGCTCTTCAAAAATCTAAAAATAGAACTACTATGCAAAGCAGCAATGTCACCTCTAGGTGTCTGTCCAAAGGAAATGAAATCAGTAAGTCACAGGAACACCTGTACTCTCGTGTTCACTGCAGCACTATTCACATGACAGGATATGGAAACAACCAAAGTATCCATCAATGGATGAATTCACAAAGAAAATGTTGGAGATACACCTACAAAATAGAAGACTATTCAGGCATAAAATGGAATGAAATTCTGTCATTTGTAACATGGATGAAACTGAAGGACATTATGTTAAATAAAATAAACCACACATAGATATTGCAAGATCTCAATCATATATACAATCAAACAAAGTTGCTCTTCTAGTTGCAATGTGTTCTTGAGAATGCTGAGAGTGGATATAAAGTGTTCTCACCACAGAAATGATAACCATGTGAGGGAATGCTTTATTGAGTCATTCCACAATGTATATGTATTTCAAACTATCATGTACTTGGTAATATAATTTTATCTGTCAGGTTTTTTTTTTTTAATTTTTAGAAGATACTTTGTGCCTGGTGCTTTTCTCAATAATTTACACCTCGATGACTTTTGGAGGACCTAGAAGTCTCTTTCTGCTAGCTCTTGGGCTAATGGGAGATCCTGCTTGGAAAGACTCAGGGGCCTGGGAATGGTTAGATTAGGAGCATGTGGGTATTCTGACTAATAAATTAGTGCCTGATCCAGACAAACCAATATACACAGACTGACCATGACCTCTGTGCTCATGTGACTTGCTCTACTCAAGACAAAAAACTGGGGTCACAATAATTACATAAAGTCTACATCTAAAATATTAATTGAATGATTTTTGAAACATGGTTTTCTGAAGTTACCTAAAGGATCTGTTGAAAATTACCAACAACTCATTTTGAAATACTATATAGATCATGCTATAAATGGAATATAATACGGATCCAGCTAACTACAGTGATCTCATCAAGAAAATAATCTATCTCCTATTCCAACTTTCTTCTCTCTGGATTTGGATTCTAGTCACACTCTTCTGAATCCAATGCTTTTCCTGTCTCACATCAGTGTGATCCAGGATGTCACTTTTTTATTCTGGTTCCATGTTGGGGGCTGTGCCATGTGGGCTGCGCCGGGATGGCGCCTGGCGGCCAGCCGGAGGTTGCTTTGATCACATCGGCAGTGAGGAGGTTAATTAATATAAGCACACTCGAGTGATTTATCATTGGCCGTTTTCAATTAAGTCCATGCACACAACGCGTGCACAGGTGTTCCCTAGTGCTCCTGCTCCTGCCTGCTCGCTTTAACTTTTGCTGTAATAGGGCAGCTGGCTCCTCGCCTGATCTCAACTGGCGAGGCCCTGCCCTCCGCCTCCTGGAGGGAATATAAGTGGGCAGTAGGCGGAAGGCAATTAGCAGCAGTAAGCAGCAGCAGCTAGAAGAGAAGGGAAGCAGCTAGCAATAAGAAGCAGTAGGCAGTGGCAGAAGGCAGATCGTAGAGTGGAGAACTGAGAACACACCTCTAGATTGCACCCTTTAGTTCACAGGATGCAGGACACACCTCTAAGAAGAAACAGATCTCTGATAAGCATAGCAAGCCTGTCTTTCTAAAACATCCTCTAAGCAAAGTTTCTCTTCCTCTAAGCAAAGTCTCTCTTCCTGATAAGCAAAGTTCCTCTAACCTCTAAGCAAAGCCTATCTTCCTCTCACAGTCTCTCTTCCTCTATAAATTAGTGAATATAGGAAAAGTAGTTTATTTCCAGTCCCCTCCAATAAATATCTGTGCAATTGTTGCTGTGGACAGTTCCATACTTAGCATCTGTCTTTCTCCCTCTCCCCCTTGCCCCATCCCCATCATCTGAAATACCTGTTTCAATCCTGGCTCTGCTAATGAGGAAGTCATAATCCTGTGAATTTTGCCTCCATTGTCTAACAGATAGGTATAATTACTATACTGACCACCCCACCTTAAGGTGAACTGACAAAAATTTTGTTCATGGGTTAATTTTAAGCCCACTCATATTTTCAGTAATACTTCATACATCTTGGAATACTAACATTATTAAGTGTCAATCAAGATCTATGTATGAAACTATGGCTCTTCCTCAAAAATAATTGTGGGGTGGGAGGGAGGCAAGAATGGTGGAAGGAGGAACTGTATAGAGGGAAGGGAGGGGTGGGGGTAGGAAAAAATAACAGAATAAATCAAACAGCATTGCCCTATGTAAATGTATGATTACACAAATTGTACGCCTCTACTTCAAGTACAACCAGAGAAACAAATTGTACCCATTTGTTTAAATAATAAAAAAAATAAAATTAATTAATTTCAAAAAAAAAAGAGCAAACAGACAAAAAAAGTTTATGGATGTTTTTGGATGTTTATTGAGTTTCTTCAGTGTTAAAATAAATAGACATATAAAAACAAAAAAAATTGTGTATATGTATATCTATGTATACATAGATACATATGGCTCTTCCTCAAAAATAATTGTATGGCTATACATATGGCTCTTCCTCAAAAATAATTGTGCCTATGTACTTGGTACCTAAGAGGTACTCAACTATTAAGTGACTGAAATGCACTTCTGGAATGCTAAAATGGCCTGCAATAGGTAAAATTTACATTGTTTTTGATGGTCCATATTTGACAAAACTAGCGTTTAAACACAGTCTAAATTCCCACTATTTTTCTCTCATCAGCCAGTTATCATTTGAGCAAAGTAAGTTTATCCTCAAAATCTTGAATCACCTCCATCAATTTCATTATAGAGAAGTTAACCCATGTTAAAACAGTAACTGAAAAGATCACAAGGAAAGAATAGCAGACCAAAAATAAAAACAGACTTTATCACTGCAACATCCAAAGTATATGCTCATCAGAATCTCTATGTAATCTCACAATCAAGTGGAAATTTTTAAAAAATCTTTTGATGTGATTATTGCTCTCAAATTCATTAAGTGTAGACCACTCTAAGTTTCCAGGAGATCCTAGCTAAGGAAACTGGAAAGGAACTTTTACTCATTTAGTCATTGTTTGACATAATAAAAAAAGACTGATGTCTGGAGTTGGCAAGGAACTCTCACCCTGAGAAACTAAAATTGTAGACAGACAACACAGACGTGGAAAAAAATTCAGAAAAATGTGAGCCTAGGATGTGAGGCCCAGAGCAGCCAAAGCTGAGGCTGCCATGACATGCAGGACCTGGATCAAGAAAACTCTTACAGGCCATAAGAAAAATTTGAAATTTATTCTGCTTGAAACCATAAATAGAATTGACTTAATGTGGAAAGTGATTTGGCTGAGGCAAGACTAGCTGTGATGAAGTTTCAATTACAATATTAACAAAGAAGTTCAAATGAAAATAATTCTTGCCTACACTGGGCAACCGCAGAAAGGATGAAAATCATGACAATGAGAGATTAAAGGGCAAGACCCTATGAGTCTTAATGCTTGAAGGTAGACAGTGAGGTTGAAAAGAATCCAGGATGGCTCCTTGCTTTCTAACTGGGTGCCTTCTAAATTGTCATGCCATTAACCAGGATAGGAAATACCAGGGGAAGTAGCATATCTAACTCCATCCTCAGAATTTTAAAATCAAGATCAAAGAGGTGATTAAGGATACAAAGCCCTAAAGCATTCTTTCTCACAGATACCATTCAAATGGCTTTCTTCTGATGTGGGAGATAAAGAATAGTTTGCAAAATATTAAAATTATAAATGATTTTAAGTACATGTGATGATCAACTAGTGAAAATATCCAATTAAACACTGCAATGTTCTTGGAAGGAAAAGAATCAAATATCTGCTACTCCAGGTGAAATTTGCAGACATATAAATGTTCCCAAGAAAAAAATAAATAAATGAAAATAATTATAGAAGATTATCAGGATGCCTTTTCCCAAGAATTAGAGGTTAAACCTGAGGAAGAAAAGCATTAGTATCTTGAAAGGGTGAAGACAGCAAATACCCTGTATCTCTGGAACCAGAGTGAGAATAGACAAAGAATAACAATGAAGGTCTGCTGTTTGAAAACAAAAAAAATCTGTTAAACAATAGGTAGGAAGTGTGGAAAACTACATTTGTGTGCATTCTGCTAAGATAACGAGTTTATGTTTTTCAATTTTTACTTTTATTAACCACACAACTCCCAGTGAAAAACATTTAAATTTCTAGGGGAAAAAATGAATACATCAAAATTGCTTTCTCATCAGGCTAATGCTAAATAGTAAAGACTCTGGCATTGATACTGAGAGGAACATACCTGAATGTTTTTGGGCCTTGGACTTATTTTTTAAAAAATAAATAAAAGGGAACAGGGGGGCATGAGCAGGACAGAGAGAGCAAGGGCATTGAACTGAATTAGCAGTGTGGATGCAATAGCAAAAAATGTAATGCCAATTAATATTGTATTTGACTTGCAGAGCACAGCCCATTAAGAATAGTGTTAAGCATCTCAGCATGCCATCGGAGCCCTGTGGAACACGTGTGCAGATCTACAGTCCCAGAAACTAAATAGCTTTGAAAATAAATGTTTGTTGAGTTGACTAAGAAATATTACATTCCAAAGTGGAGTCTGCTACACTGACTTTGGCAAAAAGAAGAACTGTAAATTTATTCAAGGAATCTTCCAGTACGTGAAGCTGCCACACAAAGTGAAAGGTCAAGATGAGAGAGGCCAGCAGAGAGGCAGAGTCAACTTCCTACAAGGATGGCTACCTTTCTAGGATATGTATCAATAATACAAATAAGGACTGTTGCTATTAGACACCAGTCCACCCATGCCGTCTGTTGAAACCTCTATCTTAAAACACTAACAAAAATCCTATACTTAAATGTTTGCAAAAATAAAAGCTGCCAAAATGAATCTAGGCAGTATAGCTTCTGACTAATTGGTAGTAATAAAATTGCCAGCAGGGAGAAATGAAATCTGCCATTACCAAGATCATCATCAGAGCACAAAAGAAGCTTCATGGAAGCAAGAATTCTCATTGTCACAAGCAGTGCTTACTAGGAAGAAAAACAGTCATTTAAAAAATGTTTGTGTTCTGCCTCCTTAGAAAAATAATTTATGATGGAAAATAAGGTTTTCTGATTTATACTATTTATTCACATAGGTGAATAATATTCCATTTAGCTCCATGAAGGAAGAGCCCCGAATTATTCATAATTCTGGGTGTCTGAAAGAATTAAATGGGTTTCTCCTTCCATCTGCATTGCCACTGGCTCCTCTCATTCCCTGCCTTTAAATCTTAGGGTGCCCCCAGGACAGTCTACAAGCCTGTTTTCTCCTCAACACTGCACAAGTTTTCATTTGTTCCTAAGGCTTAAAAATAAGTGTAAAATTTTTGTTTTAAAAAAGTGTGTGGGGTGTGTATATTCACACATTAAGTATGTATATTTCATTCTTCCATCTCCAGCTCTGATTTATCACCCAAGTTCCAGGTGTATAACTCCAAAATAGCATCTCCTCAGTAATGTCTTAATACCTCACATTAACCATGTCCAAAATAGAACTTGATTCTCCTGCACCTCCTAACCTGTTCCTCCCCACCTTCTTCATCTCTGCTAACAGCACCACCCCATCATACTGTTGCTTGGTGGTAACAAATACTGGTTTTATTCCTGTTTCCTTAACCATGCCTCCCCTATTTCTACACAAGACTTTTGTTCTTGTTGCTCCTGCTTTCCAGTATATTCTTTAGCAAGTCATGCTCTTTCACTCAGGTCTCTTCAATTGTCACTTCCTAGAGAGAAGCCCTCTCAAACTCTGTCTAATCCTTTCTCATTCCAGTAACTCTTTGACTCTATGCCCTGTTTTGTTTCCTACATAGTGATTACCACTTCCAGGTAATGTATTACATATTAATGTTTTAAAAGTAATAACCCATCTATTAATCTTTAAGTTACATGAGGTCAGAAATTAACTTTGTTATTCAAACTGTATTCCCCATTGCTGAAACAGTGGCTGTGTTTAAGAGATTTTCAAAAAATATTCAAAACAGGTAAAAGATAGAATAACAACTTTCCATGATTTATAGAAATTATATTCCCTATTTATTAAGAGTTGTTTGATTATAATAAGAAAAGCAGTGGAAGCCCACTAACCACCTATCCCTAAATGAAAAGCCCAATTCAATGAATGTCAACAATTTTTCATTTCAAATAGCAAGGTCTATGTGAGATTCTGGGGATAAAAGATATCACAGATAGCTAGAATAGAATAAAAAATAGTGTCACCTCATCCCTCCACACAAGTCCTAAAAATAGCTAATTGCCACAAACCAAAGCTGTATGGTTAAAAAAAAAACAAAACAAAACCAGTTTATTTTTCCTAAAATCTCTGGGTAAAGAATTGAAAGGCATTAAAATGCCCCAAATCCTAAGGGAATTATCTAAATAAAGGTAATGCTTAACACAAGCACACACACACAAATTTTCTGAAAAGTAGCATTATGAAGCTTCAGAAAAAGCAAAATTTTTAAAGAAACTAAAAATTAGAGTTTGGCAATTAAAATTAGAATTTACAATTAAAAATTAGAGTTTTATCCTAGCAAAGAGGTTAACCAGAAGTAGTTGGTTTTTCAAGTTTGGTTTAAAAAAATAATATTAATAAAAAAAAAAACCAGAAAACTAAAAAGTATTTTTCTAACTCAAAAAGAGAAATTGGCCCAGAGACTAATGAGCTCCCTAAGCCACTCTCTGTCTGACCCTCAGCAAATCACTTCTTGGGGCTAAAACAAAGGCCTATCAATTAGCTTCATGTGCTGGCTATGAAGGGTGACTAATAAAATGGATTGCAAAGCACTCTGAAAGCAGTGAGTGCTGTAGTGAGGCTTCATGACCGCCAGGTTGCCATCAGTCACCATGCCCGCACTGTGAATGCATCTGGTTTATGTTTTTAAGCTTTATTTTTTTAATTGATAAGTCATAATCTTATCTATGAGGTACATTGTGAACATCACTTTGGCTCATCTTTTCAAGCTCTTTTCCATCTTGTGGCTCTCCTGATGTCAATCAGTCCTGGTGACAAAGACAAGAAATGAGGATTCTTCTCACTTTCCTGTTCAAGTCTTGCTCTGACGCATAGAAAACAAGTCAGAGATATGAACCATCCTGTGTTCTTTCCAAAGCACCTTGCAAATCCTGGATGAATAGATGCTACACAAATGACCAATGAAACGCCTTTTCCTTTCCTTTACGAGAACAAAGAATTAGAAACAACATATGGGAGAAAGATCATGAGAGGAGGAAAGGACATGAAAGGCCCTAAATTTGTAGAATTACTTTCTACCAATGGTCTGCAATTGCTCATTTTCCCATGAAACACCCTCACTTAAGGAAAACGAGAGATTAATTTATTGCAGACCTCTTCCTTAGACAGAAATGGTTTTTCTCATTTGTTGATAAATACAGTTTTAGAATTTTATTTGACTATAAAGGATTGCATAAAAATTAATGTTCTTTACAAGCTACCACCATGTGGTATCTAATTTAAAGACAAACCTATCGCATATTATTTTCCTAGCTATCTCTCTAAGACATGCAAGTATAGCCAGGACACAAAATTAATATGATCAATCACTCACTAAAGTATAGTCTCAGTTACCATAGTAAGTTCTTCAGAAAAATTCCTAGCCCAATAGAACACAACTATTTCTCCCAAAGAAGGTGGCCTGTCAAGTCAAATGCAAGGAAGCATCCTGACCTCTAAAATAATTTTTTTAACTTAACATTAATGGTTTCTTAGGAAAGCATACCTTGCTTGTTGCTCAGCTACTCTGTCAATTTAATCATAGCACATTTCAAATTCCAATACTGATAACAGACTAATGAAAAAAGAGGAAAAACTAGGGAGAGTATTTGTGTATAATACAGATTATATACAGATGAAAATTTAAATAGCTCTATAGAGACCAACTTTTTAGCAAAGAATGACATAAGAGATAACCCAGTTGAATTGGTGAATGTTATGGTTTGGATATGAGGTCTCCCCCAAGAGCTCCCGTGTTAATGCAGGCATATTCAGAGGTAAAATGCTTGGATTCTGAGAACTGCTGCCTAAGCAATCTATCCTAGTTTAATGAGACTAACTGGGGTGTGGTTAGAGGAGATGGGCCACTGGGGTTGTGCCCTGAAGAGTACATCTTTCATGTGGCCCCTCTCCACCTTCTCTGCCTCCAGGCCACCATGAGGTGATAGTGTTCTCTGCCCTGCCCTTCTGCCATGATGTTCTGGGCTTCACCTTGGACCCAGAGCAATGGACTCTCAGGTAACAATGAATTAGATCTCTAAAAACCATGATCCAAAATATACTTTTCCTTCTCTAAGTTGTTCTTGTTGGGTATTTTGGTCACAGCATGGGAAAAGCTGACTAACACATTGAATAAATGAGTTTAGTTTTGATATCATCTGGCAGGGTCAGCAAACTGCAGCCAGAGTTAAATCCAATTCAATGCCTATTTTGTGAACAAAGTTGTATTTGAATACAGTCTCTGTGGCTGTTAGCTGTTCTTGTGTTAGAATAGCAAACATCAGTAGTTGCAACATACCACATGCCCACAAGTTTGAAAATATTCCTTGACTAAAAAGGTTTGCCAAGTCCTATACAGAATGGAACAGTTTGGGAAGTTTCAGAAGAAGGAAGGGTCTTAAAAGCTATAATTGAACTAGAAGATAAGTGAGAAAAAGACAAATGTTCTCCCCTGAATAAGCATTTTGTAATAGAAGCACCCTTAAGATTGCTAAGAGAATAAGCTCTTCCCATTCTAGATAAGTTATGAGAGCAATGAAATTTCACCAATGAATATGAATATGAATAGGTTTCTTGACTAGTACCCAATTCAGACTCCTGTGAAACCAGCAACTGTTTTAGATATCGAGATGGAGAGATGGAGATAGTAGTAATAGTGTTACTTTCATAGCTATCTTGCTTTAAGGGAGACACACTTGCTAAGGGACAGGTTTGAGCAAAATGGGAAGAACATTTGACTAGCAGTATCAAAAACTCTGGATACAAACATTGCCTTTGCCCATTAATGAATATTTTCCTATCTGCAAAATAGAGATGATCACCAGGGTCAAGGTCAGAACTGAAATAATAAAAATGGACTCAAGGCTAGGACTATTCTGGATCCTAGCTGCTATTCAGGACATGGTTATGAGACAGGATGAAATAGATACCTCCACTGTCTCCATCCTGTTCACTGTATAACCTGAGACAGACCTAAACCACAAGAGTTGCAGATTCTTGTAAAACATCCACTGTGCTGTGGCCCATAGTGTTCTCAAAGAGAGAGAGAGAGAGAGAGAGAGAGAGGATGGTTGGTTGGTTCATTGCATGATGAAAACTAAAGAAAATGGACACTGTTTTTCTTGATCTACAGTCTCTCTCCTTGGGCCCTAAAGACTTATGATATTGAACTCATATTTAAAATCAACTAGGATTGATGATTCAAAATTTTAACATGAAAGATACAACTAAAAGAAAAAGCAAAAGCAAATAAAGCAATAAAGCATTTTAAAAAATCAATGTGATAAAACTGAACATTTTCTATAATAAAAGTGCTTTTGATTCACAAATTATTATGACATCATCTATAACTATGAGAAACCAACCAGAATTACTTTTTATCTAGAATTGAAACATGACTTATCACATTCTCATGCCTGATTCTGATGAACTCTGTCAATATCAAGATCCTGAGCAAGACACATCATTTAGGTGAATATCATTTGCTGGGGCCACCGACTTTACCTGTTCTCATACCTATTTTGATCTCATCAGCAAATGTGAAAAGCTCAGCACAACTGGTTTCCCTAACAAAGAGAATCCTCTCCAACTCCCATGAGGCTACATGAGCCACCTTCTTCCACTGACCATTTGGAGGGTCTTGTCTTCAAGAGAACTCTTCAAAGTCCTTTCCAATTGCCAAAGAACCTAAGTTGTCATCAACAACTCTCTAACCATTTGTAGAACTTATTGACAAAAGTATGTGAGTTTTACTAGTTAAGTACCAGTGTACTAAAATAGAACTGAGGTGAAAACAAGAGGAGAAAGTGAATGGAGCTCGTTCCAAACAAAATACATTTCAAAACACAAAAACACAAAATTGCTAAACCCCCCCCCTTTCTCTAAAACCCTGCCAAATAGATGACTTCCAAATTCTAACAAACTTCTGCTAACTTTTGGCACTCAATATTTGTGAGGTGCCAGAAGGATAAGAACCCATCAATCCCACACAATTTAATTGTGATCAAATTTACCTGGTTATGTTTTATTTCTGAGTGAGCATTTTATATTTTTCTATTTATGAGATTTCTATAGTTGTACATAGAAAATTCCCTAGCATATAAAATGTTTAAATAAAAAATTATCTCTTTGACATTAAAACACACCTGCCTTTGGTGTCAAAATAGTTGATGTATCTTGGCTATTAAAAAGTCTCCTTTCTTAGAGCCAGTTTTTATATCAGTTCAAAATGGCTCCCATCTGGTCCTGAGTTTATTAGTTATTTGTTATCTGTCAAACATTAGAACTCCTGCCTTGCATGCTGTTCCATAGTAAATGAGAGGCATTTTAGGTCATGAGAAGACAGTACCCAATTCCTTTATTTGCTATACTACATTTGAGTCTGAATTTTATTTCTTTTGTAATCTGCACATTTCTCTGTGCAATCACTTTTGAATTATTACCGATAAGAATAATTAGATCAATAAAACAAAAAATTAGTTCGAGTTTTTAAGTGTGGCAGTTAGCTGTTTCCTTGTTTGGTTTTTCTTTATAAAAAATGATTCAAATGTTTCTTCTATACCTAACCTCTATGATAGAAGTTACGAAAATCTTCAAGAGAATAAAAATTCTAAACATCTCAACTAAGCACTCTTAAAATCACACATACCTCTGAGTTGATTATCATGAGGTACTATGAAATTTGGGGGCAAGAAATTCTCCCAGAGGTAAGAACCAGACCAGGTAGACACATATGAATCAAGGATAATGGAATGATTTCAAAGGGAGGAACAATTCTGCCAACTGCCTCTTGATGGATAATTATCTTTCCCACCTCCATTTCCTAGGGTCAGCTCTAGAACCCTGGAGTAAGAAGCTACATTTTCCAATAGGTTTGGGGCCCAGGACAGGGTAGAACCCAGGTAAGAATAATGGAACTTTATCAGTTCCAAGACTATTAGAACACTTGGGATCTCCAACTGTAGGAGCTGTGGGAATGGCCAGGACACCACCATAGCAGGGAGTCATCAACCAAGGTCAGGTTCAGAGTGGTGAAGCTTAGAAACCCACAGGGCTAGACTTAAGATAGTATATGAAACTTGGAATGGTATGACCTGAGAAAACTGTTTATCATTCAATAATACCACACTTACAACTGTGGGTGAGCAAGGTTTGGAAATAATATATTGCTTATTAATGTAGAAATACTTTTTAGCATTCCTAGAATAAACTGAGTAAACCCCTCAATCTTTTCCTACTAAGAATTATTTATCAAGTCACCACCAAAGAACGAGTAGTAAAACTAGTAAGTTAAAACCTGTCATTTATTCAATATGCTCTATTTCTTCATTTCACTCCTCTAAGCAAGCACACTGAAAGCATACTTTAATTAGTGTCATAAGCTAATATGGTACCAGGTTGTACAGGCTCAATGGCCCTCAATGTTAAAGAATGTGGAAGAGTTCACTGTAACCTGTAAATGCTACACTGATCGTTGCCTCACAATGTACCTTGCAAATTTTTCTTTCATTCTCTGTCAACAAGAAAATCTAAAGGCTCTATCCACTTCTCTTTGTCTGTTACTTCAGATAGGTTCATCTAATAGAATGAATTCAACAAATCAGATATCCTTTGAAAAAACATTTTCTTCCTTCACACATTGTTCTTTATACATATGACAAATACAGCTGACTTTGATTTATACACTGGTTCTCTTTTGTTATATTCTATAGTCTAGCTACACTGCAAAAACTAATATGTGCTATTTCATGTCTTTGTCATCTCTTTTTCATAGTAATTTATTTTGGAATTGAATTCCTTAAAAGCATGCTCTATTTTTGAATAAAGAATTCATATTGTTTGAGTATAAATTAGACATAGGTAAAAAATAATTTTCTCACATTTTCTATATTGGTATTCTCTTTAACCATCATTTTTAAAATTTCCTTTGTGAAATCTCACATCCCCATTCATTATATGCAATCTTGGAATATTTTTAAGTATGATCTTTGAAAAACACATTATTTTAGATGCTCAAGAGAAAATATTGTAAGTTCAGGTGATCTTTGTGGTTTGTACCAACTTTTAAAGGGATTCCCCCCCAAACAATGCTTAGTAAATAAAAAGTAAAAAGACTGTACATATGTGTGGACTGTTTTTGAAATGTTGAATTCAAGAAAAGATGTAGAGCACATCTCAGCAATCCTCATAGGACACCGACTGAAGTCACCATGGCAGTGCCTGGAGATCTGCATTCATTGGGAAGATCTGCCATGTCAATGGTACTAATGTTCCACTCTACTTCCTGTGGCTCCTTGTCACCACTGGATAAAACCAACTAAATTTTTAATGTATTTCTCTATTCTAAAATAGAGAGTCCTTCATTCTGAGATATAGTAACTTTGCAAGGATATGAGACATCTTCCCAAGCTTTTATGTATACCTAGGCTCAGGATGTTTAGGATTAGAAGGAACCACACTGATTTATGAAGAAAGCAACGCTTGTACCTAACCAGAGGGAATCCACTGGCATTTATCACACTTACTTCATTTTTAAATATGTATACTATTAGGGAAAACTAGCATCTTCCATGTTCATTATATATGATTTTGTGTAAGAATCATCATCAAGGATATTATATATTATCCCTCAAAATACATGTAAGCTAACACTGCTCAGACAAGGATATGAAGCCACTATATGCATATATGAGGTGCTATGTGCCTCAAACAGATATACCTATCATTGTTAAACAGAACTGGTAGCTATCTGATGAATTTTTTTTTAACTTTAGAATCCAGAGAGGTCAAATAACCCACAGTGACATGAACAGGCATCTATAAACAGAATACTCAGTATAGTAGAAAGTTGTAATTTTTAGAAATTTTAGCATCAATACAAAAGGGACATACTGTTTTTGTGTATATATTACAAATAAACACAAACTTTCTCTGGATAAAGAGGCACAGATTTTCATTACTGAGTAGAACCTCCATTATCACCTATATAAGGCTCAAAGAGGTTAGAAGTATCCTCCTGTTCAATCAGCTAACTAAGGACAGACATAATTCAGGCCTATTCAGTGTTCTTTCTTGCATGACCTCTTTTAATCATTTGATTACTGATGAATATGTCTCTATGTTCTAAATATGACCCAGTTATATTTTGCTAATTTTTCATACAGTGATCACTTTTCAATGTAAATCAACGACTTGGATCCCTTAGAAACTTATATATTTAAAACTGTCATTGTTTCAAGAATATAGACATTTGCCCATCCTACATTTGTTATGTATATTATGGTTACATTTAGGTGATATTACTATCTATTACATTTTTTTATCAATTTTACATATAAAGGATATTGATATGAAATTATTAAGAGGCACCAACATTAATTTTTAATGTGTTCTATTTATAAGCATGTTTGCTTTGCTCAGGATATGGCAAGAAATAAACTGTAAGAATAAGAGTTTTGGATGAAAAGGTCTAAATTCCGTTATGGAAAAGGTCAGAACCAGAAGGAGGAAGGCAGCTTGGCTTAGTTATGTCTTTCCCATCAGTCAGGAATGGAGTGATCTGCAGCAAGAAATGGAGATCAAGGAGACTGCACTATCAGGGATCATGGCCTCTGTGAGAATGTCCACAAAGCTTTATGATTTGCTGATTTTTAAAAAATTAATTAAATTCCAAAATCAAACACTGCACCATGCTCTACACATTCTAAGAGCCTGTCACCTTACCCTACTAAGAAAAGGGAAGGCTTGGGGGCAGGGTGGTACATGCTTATAATACCAGTGGCTCAGGAGGGGAGGTTGAGGCAGGAGACTTGCCAAGTTTAAAGCCAGCCTCAGCAAAATAAAATACAAAGTAGGGCTGGGGATGTGGTTCAGTGAAGGAGTACTTCCAACCAGCACCCCCCAAAAAATAGAAAGGGGAAGACTGCTTCATCTTTTACTTTTTGACTTTACTTTTTCAAAAAAAAGCAAAGGAAGAGTAGAAAGTCATTTCTAATAGTACAATACACTATTTATTTCGCTTATAAATCCCTCTTAAGTTCTGCCCAATTATTCTTTGAAACTTCTTCTCATTGAAATATCTATGATTCTTGTTGATATGAGTATACCCCAAAATCCCATGCCCAACAGGGTCCTATAATTTTTTGTCAAATTCATTAAGGACATAGTACCAAAAATGCTATGTGTTTATGACTTTTACAAATCAAAAATTTAAAAATGCGCCCTACAGAAAGAATTACAATGTACTAGTATAGATATAAAAAGACAGCACTATTAAATGTGAATTGTTGACAACACAGTCCCTACTAATTTAGTACCTGTAAATTCAATGTATATTCTATGAATTAATGTTGAGTACATAGTACTGCCACGTTTTCTCTTTGCACCCCTATTTCACCTATATTCTCTCATTAGGATGAGGGTTTCTTATCAAACAAGGACCTTAAAGTATGAGAGGTTCTCAGAAAAATGTGAAAAATCCCTTCACTTTGAAAGCCCTTATGTTGCCTTAGACCTTTTTTTCCCATAGATTTTACTCTTTGATAGTTTCTCCAATACACATTAGCTTTTTCTTTAATCCAGTCTCCATTAATATAGGTTCTCTAGCATGACTTTTTCTCCTATAACTTTATTTCCTGTACCTATTTATCTCTTCTATTCCAATACACCCACACCACTTGTGTAGCACCCATCTGTCCCCTAGATGTTCTATTGAACTATAAAGACTTTTCCTTTTCATTAATTATATAAATTATTCACAAGCATTAGTCATTTGATGGATTCCATTCCCCCCCACAAAAAAAATATATAAGGAGCAATCAATCTTCAATGGGTTTAACTAATTTTTCCTATCAGTAACATCCAGATTATACCCAGATTGTGCAACATAATTAGGGTTGCTATTCATGAGAAAAAATAATTCTTCACAAGTTACTCCTCAGGATGCCAGAATGGTAATTTCCATGCAAATAACACTTGAAGAATACTGCCACTTGATTTCAGCATCCCAAAAAGCATTACTCTGTGACTCATTTGTGCCACAGTTACTGATATTTTCCTTCCAGAGCAATTCCAACCCTGAAAGAGTTATATATGTAGGGCTGTACTATGACAAAAAAATATATATATATATATATATATATTTATATATATATATGGGCAAAACCAAGTCAGAAAATGTGAAAAGGGAAAAGAAGCAAAAGAATAAATATCTCCACTGCAGAAAAGGAAAGCACATAAGGAGAATGTACATGTCAGAGAGGAACCTCCCATCACTGCCCAGCATGCTGGACGGAGGCTGTGTTGCCATGGAAGTGAGAAGCTAGATTTCCTTAGCTCCTGTGTACCCTTCTCAGCACTTCTGGCATCGGGTGACAGGTTCTTTCCTTTGTTCAGAAACTGCTCTGGAAACAACCCTGCCTCCCTCCCAAGGCACTGAAAGATTGCATTTTGAGGCCATGCTGTAACCAAATTACATGAGAGGGAGATTTTTCATTTTTATCCTTAAAATTAGACTCTTATGTGTGTGCTAGCACAACAGAAATAGCAACACTTGCTGAAAGGGGCCCACTCAGTGGAGATCCCAGTTCCCTTCCTCTCAAACAGGTCTGCTGAACCCCAGCACACAGGGAGGCCTACAACACCAGGCAGCTTTAGGTGCCTTTTCTGATTCTGGTAACTGGCTCATGAATGTTCAGAGGGGTGGGTGGTTTGTGTCAGGAAGGGTCTCCGAGGCCCAGAGCACCCACAGTACTTGCCAAGCAGATTTGGTGCCAGGGTATTTAGTTGAAGGAAACAGATATCCTGCTAGGACTTTCAACAAATGTACTTAATTGACTTTGGAGTTGCAATAAACTACTTACTTCATGTCATGAACTATCTTCATGATGCAAAATTCAAAGTCCATATAGAGTAGATAAGAATAGTTAAATAATAATAGTAAAATAATAATGATAGTTTGCCTCAGGGTTATATGTGAAAAGTAAGTGCCCTCTCAGAAGGGCAGCCCTATTTTTTATAATAAAAGTCATGAAGTAAATATGCTACATCATTCGTTTAAAGATATTCTAGTTGAATAAATTTCTTCCTTGCAAATGTAGAACATAAACAGATAGCTACATCTGGATTGTCAAAAAAAGGACCACAGAATGAGCAGAGAGACCTAAGCAGAGTTTTGAATTTGGGCCAAACAATCATATTTCAATTTTCAAATTTCAATTTTAAAAGCACTATCTGTTCCCTACCCATCTCCAGCTTACTGTAGACAGAAAGGCCTCTGACCACATCTTCTTTTGCATGAATGTTCCATGCAGTTGTATCTATGAGTGTATAATAAAACTTTATGACTCTGGAGCATTTTGGAAATGTTTCAGGGAGAAAACAACCCTGTAAAATTCAGGTTTGTTTGTTTTTTTTTTTTTTTTCTTTTGTGATAGATAGCATTGCTTTAAGAAAAAAAAATAGAACATTTCCTTTAAGGCAGGAATAGAAAAATGTCCAACAAACCTTAGATGACTAAACAGACTCAATGTTAGTCTTTAAGAAAAATATTGGGAAAAAAATCGAATTTGACAATGAGATGAAAATAGATTTTGTAGTCTAATAATGCTGAACTATATTAATGGTATGAAATGATCAGAGAGGGTATTGTGCATATGCTAGAGAAGCCATGGAGTCAGCCTGCCACCTTGTCCTGAGCCCATCCTTAATTAGTTGTCTATTCAGAATAATGCCCTTGACCTCTGTAAATCTGATAGGTCTCAACTCAAAAAGGGAGTTGTCCTATGTGATATTTAAGGTTCTTCAACTCTGAAAATCTATTACTGTATCCAAAGATAGTTTGTGTTTATAGGTAAATGCATATACAGAATAGGTGTATATACCTATCTTTACTAAAAAAAAAGTTTAAAACTACAGCTTTACACCATAGTAGGCCTATTATTTATAAATGCTACTTATGTTTTTGTGCATGACTCTACTTCATTGGATTCAAAAGTTAGAAATGACTCATAGATGGCAGCTATATTTATTTAACAGAGTCTTCATGTGGGGTTTATATCTCAAATTTGCATCAAGTAAAACTGACAGACAAGTCTGACCAGTTTTAGCATTATGTGGAAAAAGAGATTATAAGCAATCCTTTGAAATATTTTTAAATGTGATCATAAAAACTGTTCACATTAGTTTACATGCTTAAAGAAGAATATCCTGAGTTCAGGAAATCTTTATCATTTGAACCAACTTTTAAAAAGGCATTTTCTTTTCAAATAATAATAGCTACATAATAATACTACATTTTCTAAGTGTAAAACTTTTTACTTTAGGAGACTGTTGAAATGTGGTGTTCACAAATGAAAGTACATTACAACTTAATGAACCTCACAGGACACAGTAGTCACCATGGTGGTGCCTGAAGCTCTGTGTTCACTGGGGTGGCCTGCCATGGTGGTAGTACAGACAGCTTACTCTACTTCCTAGGCCTCCTCCTCACCACTGGATAAAACCAACTCAACCTTTAATTAATTTCTCTATTCTTAATAAAAGAATCCTTCATCCTCAGACTTGGTAACTGTCTGAGTATAAGACATGGGACCCAAGCCTTTATTTACAGCTGGGCTCACCTGTAAGAGCTGGGAAGAACTTTGTCACTTACAAATGAAGAAATTAGGCCTTTGTCCCTGACCAAAAAGAAATCACAAGCATTATGCTCATCTTATTTATTTTTAAATATGTATATTGCTAGACAAAGTTGTGACTTTCTATTCACTTAAACTGTTTTGCATAATGAATAAAATAAACATTAAAACATTTTTTCTTCCAGGACAATTTTTAAATACTTTAAATAATTAGCCTAAACTTTATCAGCAAAGGACCTGGCACAGCCACAAAGGATATCTGAAATACTTGGGATTCCAATTGCCAGTTACATCCTTATTCCTATTTATCCAAAGACAAATGGACATATTTTTATAAATTTGGGAGTTAAAAGGAATACCTTTAATCAAGGCACAGTGGAAGCTCTTATAATTGAAAATAAAGTGTTCAAATATTGAGGCTAATTTGTGCAGAAATGTCAGCATGTCGCATTGAATTGACCTTGCAAATCAGCTGGCATGCAGTCAGAAATAGTTCCTACAGGGAAATCTCATCAGACATTATTTGTAAAAGTCCCAATAACATCCAACAATAAGGTACATAATGCCTTCATGCTCCCTGGCCCAAGTCAGCCTTCTGTGAGGACTCCCTTCACCATGCAACATTTATGGTGTTGCATCCTACAGTCTCACCCACTATCTATGCTCATGTCAGTTTCCACCTATAGAAGTAGTTAAAACCAGTGGTTCTATCATATCTTAACTGTAAATGAAGACAATAATCTCCAATATAAAAATTGTTTTTGAACTGAGATCCTTTGTATTCTTTGCATATGTCCAGTAACATTTCAAACAATGAATTTTCTTTGCATTTAACTACTTTGACATGTAAATAGCTGTTTAAATCTGAAACATTGTTTTCTTGTTGTTAACATCTCTGAAATCAGCAAGAATCTGACATGGTTTAATGCATATTTTTCTTTTTTGTAATCATACGTAGAGTAATGGTGTATCCCACATCAATAGCATTTCAGATTCAATAAAACAATCTTTCCTAGCCATTTCTCAGAGGAAAAAGCAAATAAAATCAAAAGTAACCTTTCCTGATAGCAAATAGTAATGCATGAAAAAGCACATAATTGAAAACTAACTTGAGAAGTTAATCTCTCCTAGTCTTAACTATGCAAGTACTACTACGTATTTAAATATACATGCATCAAGTAGAGCTGAGGACTCTTGATTTTCCTTCAAGAATTCTAACTCGCTTTTATAGGTTTTTAAAAATAAATCTTGCAATCATTTTTGTTGTGCTTGTTTTTTTAATAAGATGACTTTCATGTTATCACTTCAGTGATACTCAATTCCCACTTGAAGGAAAACTAATAAATATTATCTCTACTTATCTTTTACATCCTAAGTTGTCTAAGAGATGATATGACCATGTACTAAAAAAATAGATATATTCAGTCAAGGGTTCTAGTAAAACCACACTGTGAACCCAATATAAAAGAGAAAACAAAATGAAAAGAGGAAAAGAGCAAAGAAAAACCTCTATCTTAAGACACAAATAAATCCCTTCTCTCAACATGCAGTGTGTGTGTGTGTGTGTGTGTGTGTGTGTGTGTGCGTAATGAGAAGGGGATAAGTAGGTTCATTAACCTCATGATTTCTAGGCAGTTAGTTGGCCAGTGGAAGAGAGAAAGGCATTCTTCCATGCAGTATGTGATAGCCCAAGTCATCATTAATGAGCAAAAATAGTTTAAAAACCAAACAGAATTAAAAATACTTAAAATGTCTTCCCAAAGAGTATTCGTTTTAATGTTTAAATCCCTTCTCCTGAAATACAATCTTTGACTTTTTATTTAAACTATTATTTATATTTGAGGTGTCATTTTCCATTCATCACTTTATAAAATACCCACCAAAATGAAGAAAGAATGCTAATGACTAATGGTTTAGAGAAAACCCATTTCATACAATATTAAAATACAATTCTATCTTCATATCTGCAATGGAAACTAACCTAATATCAGTAGATTAGTTCAACTTAACAAAATATTTTCTGAAAACCACCACCACCAAAGACCAACATTATTCTCACCACTTTAACAGCCCACAGAAACAATTTTATAAGTAAAATATATGAAATGACATTAAGGATCCCAGAAAAAGTTCCACTTTACATTCACCAGGGAAAAGAAATGAAGTTCCAAAGTAAAACCCGTCAATTACTGTCATTGCTTTGTTGCACTAAAAAAGATGACTTAAATCACAAAGAAACTTAGAAAGTACTAATTTAATTAAAATTAAAACTACCTACGGCTTTATCCCACTCAAAAACTAGCAATTTTTTTAATGAGTCCCTTCCCTGTAACCACTGAGTACATGCACATGCATATGAGTAATACTAACAAAGGGTCTTTATTTTCTATTTCTCTTTATTTTCTCTTCCTTTTAAAATTACTTCACCTTATTTTCAACACTCATATCCTTGAGTATACCATTCAGAAATGTGGATAACATGATGGTCTCATGGAACATAGTCACACTCCACATGATGAATGGCTAGTTACAAAATGACTTCTATCATTTAAAGGAGAACATGTAATTAAGACTTTACATTCAAATAAAAAGCTACAACTCCAAAGACACTGACTAGCTATGAGCTTCTGGAAGTCACCCACCTGGGGCAGCATGCGATTTTCTTCCTCCAGCTGTCTTACTCTTGCCTCCAGCTGCCTAACATAGGACAAGGTTGATTCTAAAATTAAAAAGAAAGAACTCACATTATCCACACAGATCTTGTTCAGTGCACTGTCAGGATATCTCTTGTTTGATTTACTTAAATCAGACTAAGTAACTACTTAGTCTGTTATTTAAAAAAAAAAAATTCCCTAGGAATAAAACAGCAGAAGCCATGGAAACTATAAACAGTTTTGAGCAATTATATAGTGCTAAAAAGTATGAGAAGTTTCTAGGTGGCCAGACTGCTAGCTTTTTCACACCAACCAGCCCTTATAACATTAAGCATCTTGAAGAAAGTTACTCCATCATTTTCCATTGTGTGCATTTTGCATTTTCAATATGTACCATATTCTAGACTTTTCTGTAACATGATCTGTAATCAAAATAAACAAGGTCTTATTAAAAATAGAATAAAAATGCAAAATACACAATTCCCTTCATTTTCCCAATTAATATTTTAAAAGAAACATTTGTTCTTCCTTACAAATCTATAGATATTAACTCTAATTAGAAAACGGCCATTAAAGGGCTAAATATTTAAATTTAGGCTAAATTTGGACTTTCACTGTGGCCACACAGGGGCAGAGACCCAAGTTTTCCCCAAATTTTTATGTAAAATCCAGGCAAGTGAACTGAAATTGGTTCTTGTCTTCAATTCTTCCAAAACTCAGATGGATCCTGAAAGCTCAGAATCAGAATCATACTCATTTTCTGTTCCATATTGAAACCCTAAAGTTTATAGCTTCTTCTCAAAAAAAGGATGGCAGATGGAAGAAAGTAGAGTTTCATTTTTAGGAAGAATATGACAGTAACTCTTCTTCATTAAAATGAAAATATCCAAGCATGTCATATAACACAATTGCAAATCATTCATTACCCAAGCACAAACATTTCAGGTATAGGGCAAAGTATGTAGTCACAAAATCCCTCCAGAGCATATTTTCATAGTTAATGCTAAAGTGGCAGAACCTTCTCAGTGTTCATGGATCACAGGATCACAAAAAAAGCAAAATCCCTTAGGATAGTGCATTTTAGAGGCAAGTGTTTAGAGCACCTGATAATCTGAAGTTAGAATTTCAAGCATTAATAACATGATCTTAAATTTATCATGGAAACTTCACTTTTATTTTTTGATATGGGACTTGATTATATGGAATCAAACCTGTGTGAGTGCATGTGTGTTCAAAGCGATAAGTTAACATTTTATTTCACATAGGAAGTTCCAACCTTTAATTCGCAAATATAACAATTAAGCTCTTCTCTGTGTAAACACAGCATGCCTGTTTCACAATGATTTGCAGAAAGCCCCCATCATTAACACTAATAAAAGGACATACTGACCTCACACAGATAGAGATTAGCCTTGAGTGTTCTTCATAAAAGACAACAAAAATGGAAGGTAAAGGAAACTGAAGATATTTGCTAGAGATGTGCTCTTGTTTTCATTTTTTTTTTGTTGTTTTTTTTTTTTTTTAGCTTAATGAAATGTTAAAACTCTGCTTTATGGACTTTTCAAAAGGCAAAGTACAAGTACACAGCATAAATGAATAGTAAAATTATTGATTTCGTGAGTCTGCTTTACTCTAGCAAATGAATAAGTGATTTGCAGATCATCAAGATGTGAATGTTGATTGCCTGATTTACACAGTTTTGCAAACCCAGCTCTCTTCTCTAGAAAAACAACCACTTGCTAAGGACCATCCAATGAAAAATTGATCAGCAATATTCTATTTAAACCACAAACAAAATAAAATTATTTTATCCTTTGTTCACAATTTATAGCTTATCTTAGTGCTCCTATTCTTTACTATCTCTAAATCTATGATATTTAAAGGAAAAGACTAAATAGTGGGATTTGGGCAGTATTTGAAAAATGCCACTGAATGGAATTTGTTTTAATTCAGTGACTATATTCAGCCACTTTAACACATTTCTCCCTTTTAAATCTTTGCAGTTTACACTTTTGATGACTTCACTCTCTACTTAAACAATTAAGTACTCTGTTCAGAAAAAAAAAAAAAAAGAGGGCAAAGGCAAATTCCAGAATTTGGAAAACATTCTCTAATTTCCATTTTTAAAGTTTAATTACAAGAGATCAAGTCCAAATCTCTGTCCCAAATCATTCACTGAAAATATGGGCTAAGACAGGAATAGATGGGGAATAGTTTATACCCATAAAACAATGAAAAAATATTACAAATGAAGGCAAAGGTAACGTTTGAGTTTGTCCCTTTAACACATTACTGATTTGTTTCAAACTTTGTTCTAGAGTTGGAAGAGAACACCAGTTATTGCAAGTCTTAACACATTTCTCAGAATATAGATTTTCTTTGAGGATTACAAGCTGTGTGCTAGGTTCCAGAAGATACTGTTAATTATTCCAAGCTCTTAGTCTCTTTTGCAATTATTAGTTAACAATTAAGGGATACTCCAAATGAAAAAACTCTCCTGGAAGGAATACCTCATCTGCATGCACAAATCAGAGTACTCATGCTGTTTGTTGTTTCATTCAATAAATGAGCTGATTATATAATCCTTCAATGGGACTGCAGTAGGCAAACATTTCTGAAGTTTACCATCAGGTCAGTAATTTCAAGTATTATTTGTACCTCACCATAGGTCAGCTGAGTCTGACCTATAACACATAGCCAATAATGGGACAGGAAATACATAAACTAAAACAGTATGGGATAAAGAAACTCCGCACATCACATCACAATTTCTGCCCTGAACCAGTTGAATATCAGGAAAAAAAAACTGACAGGATCTTTTGAATAAAAAAAAAAATGGAGTCCCTGGGGCATCAGATCATATTTGACCACATCTGCTACAACCTTCTCTTTCTCCATGATGACAACCATTGAATAAGCTGGTCTCTCATTACACACAACAAACATTAAGGACAGTTGTACACTGACCTAAGAGAAGTGTCTGACAAAGACTGGCAATCTTTTTTATCAAGAGGTGATAAATAAAAACTGCATTACAATGTATTATAATTGATCATATATATCATATATGTATATACACATATATATATGTTTATGTATGTTTGAGGGGGGCTACTGGGGATTGAACTCAGGTTCACTCCACCACTGAGTCACATCCCCACCCCTATTTTGTATTTTATTTAGAGACATGGTCTCAGTGAATTGCTTAGCAGTTAGTATTTGCTGAGGCTGGCTTTGAACTTGAGATCCTCCTGCCTCAAACTCCTCAGCCGCTGGGATTACAGGTGTGCACTACTGCACCTGAATGATCATTATATTTTATACCAGGGATTGATAGCTTCATAAAACTGAGATTTCAAAATGCCATTTGGCTTTCAGAATTCTGAGGCTGATGATCCAAATGAACATAAAAAATAGAAAAATATTTTGCTATAAACTACATAGATGTAAAATATGTTGAAAAAGGACCCTGTCTTCCAGAAACTATAACTAGTTGGGGGAAGTAACAGGGAAAAATAAAACCAATAAGGTAATGTGAAATTCAGTGCTAAAGCACATGGAACAAGAGTAAAGGAAGATGGATGTGGACTATAATTCATACAAAGGCAAAGCCTGAACTTAAATGGATCAATGGAATTATGATAGGCTGGAGATGCATGAGGGGAGCCACAGGATAGACAAAGGTCAGAAGCCAAGAGTAGTCATACTGCATACAGAGAAGGAAAGTAATCATATGACAGAAGAGTAAGAGACTGTTAGAGAGCAGAAGGAGGGTGGGCCAGGTTATGTCCTGTGTCAGGGATCTGGGAAAGCCAACATCAAATCACAGTAATCCAAGTGTCAATCTGCTTTTAAACTCTCCAAAAAGTTATTTCTCTTTCCATCCTGGGAAACCTATAGACATTAGAAAAGCAAAGAACAAATCATATCAATGTGAAAATTCTGTGACATTCTCAAAATGTTCTTTGGGTAAGTCTCAAACTTTCTAAGCAGAAGCCATTTTTCTCTATACATCTCACTTTTCTTTGAGCCTAGTGTAAAATGTTCATAGCACCTCTTCAACAAGTGTCAGAGATAAGCATAAACATTCCACTAAGTTCTCTCTCTTCTAAACAACCAGTTTTAGAGGTGGACTGTACCTTAAAGCCTTTATATTCCATCCTGACCCCCTGTCCCTAGACTAGTTTTTCGGATGAGAGAACTATAGCCAAGAGTAGTAAACTTGTATCTTAACCCTGAGGATTTGTCAAATATATTCAAAATATTCCATTCCATTGCTAAGGCACCACAGTGATTCTTATCTTGGATCTTCTAATCATGAAGTAATGTCTTGCTTCTTACCCAGGTAGTTAAACACTGTTATTTTTTTAGATATTCTTAACGGATTTACCTTTATAATCACCTGAGATTTTCCTCAGACAATATCCTTAATTTCACTTCATTTTACCTGAAATATATTCAATTGTATAAAGGAGCTCTATTTTTTCCCCCCTGCTATTGGAAGTACTCTGATCAAAATACTAAAGACTCTTTTCCTGCCTTTGATTTCTAAAGCAGTGATTCTTCTGCTAGGGGAACATCCGCCCTTGCAATCACTCATGAATGACCCTGACTACTATATGTAAAGGGTTTGTCATTGATAGTTAAAACTGCCTAAGGTTTGTCAAACTTCTAAGTGGTTTTAATCTGATGAGATAAAAGTATTGTCATTGTCTCCATTTTAGAGCAGAAAATAAAATCAGGTGATGGTCCATTCTAACACAAATGCCAACCACAGTGATTTTATACAGTGTAAAGGAGGAAAATCATTCAGAAGACTTTGGCAGTCTTATAATTATAGAAATTTCTGTGGCTGAGAGCTATGATTTGAATGTCCCTTTCAAGACTCTTGTTAAAATTTAATTGTCATCATAATGGTAATAAAAGAGGGGACCTGAAAGAGGTGATTAGATCATGAAGGTTCCCCCACTTATGAGTAGGATTGGTATCTGGCCCCCTCTTGCCCTTCAGCCCTGAGATTACAGCATAAGGTTCTTTCTAGATGCCTGCCACTCAACCATAGACTCTGGAACTATAAGCCAATAAATTTATGTTCACCATAAATTACCCAATCTTCAGTATTCTATCATAGCACAGAATGAACTAAGACAGCTTCTCTCAGCAAAGGTCCAACAGTCACATGATTTCCAATTCATAGGCAATCTTTCCAGTAAACCCCAAGCTCAATATACATGGTTTGAACTAGTTCCAGATTAATCCCACCAGTTATAGGCTTTAACACATTTCTAAGGAAATTATTTCAGAACAGTACATTTTAAAAAATTATTATTCTTCTGACAAAAGTGTTTCTCTTCTTCATGCAAGCTAAGGTCAGCTTTCTACTTAGAATTCATATTAGTTCTAAAAGTATATGTGATTACATGTCTCACTATAATTTGATGCTTTTCTTATTTAAAAACATCTTCCTGGAATCAGCATTTTCAGATTCGTCTGGATAATTCAGACTGCTTTATTGGCACAGTTAGGATTTTTTTTTAAATGGAACTTTAATTACCCTACAGAATTAAAAATTAATACCAAGCCTACCTCCACTATCTATTAAAATTTAATACCAAGCCCACCTCCACTTCTCTCAGTCCTCTCTCTCTATGCCAACCTGAAGGAGAAATGAGATAGTTATTTCCTATCTCTTTCTCCATATTTAAATCTGTTCAGTTTCTCCTTGGCCTACAGTTATCTTAGCTCTGTGTCTCTTCCCATAGCTTGCCCTGGCCAGATAACCCCTCCTCATTCCACTCTGCCTGGTCAAATGCTCCCTATTCTTCCATTCACAAAATAAAAAATAACTTCTAATAACTACAGTTGCCAAAGATGGGAAAATACTGCTTTGTGTAATGATGTGTCTCATATAGTTAGAGGTATTCAGAGAAAGCTCAATGAGATGTTTCAAAGATTTTTATCTATGTACACACTGTTGGGTTGGTCCCTTTAACTCTTAAGGGCAATAATTCTACAATTTTAAATTCTTCCCACTCTAAATGTCTTTCAGCTTTCTTTGTCAACTCATTGACAATGGATTATATATTGAGTGCCTTATGATTTCCTTACCTTCTTGTAGTGTTGATTATTTTCAACATGTGCCTAAATAAGCTAAATGAAAATATCATAAGCTCCACATACCAACTGGTAGTGTTCCCTGAAGGGGTTAATGCATACTTGTTTTGCTTTAATATTAAAAGAGGTCTCCATCCAATAGTTATTATCTGCTGTATGTCAGACAGTAGCAAGCAAGAGTGATAAGGTCTGGGTGTTCATGGAGCTCATATTGCAGTAGGGAAGGACAGACATTGAAAAGCAGACAAATAGGATATCTTATGAAGGAAAGATGTGCAATAAAGACAACAAAATAGTACTAGGATAGAGCAATTTCAGGAAGAGAATCCCTGTAGGGAGGAAGGCCTGGGAGGAGCTCTAGGCAGAAGGAAGCAGTGCCAAGACCCTGGTTGGGAAGACCCATATTCTGGAACCCAGTCAGGAAGTGGGAAGTAATGGCAGCTTGAGACAGAGCTCTGTTTGTCTTGTCACCTTCCTCCACTGCTTATGGTTTTAAAACCTTGTGCTTTTCTTTGGATGTTCCTATTTAGACCTAGTTGCAGACTATTTGACTATTGGACATTCATTTTAAAAAAAACAAAAACAAAAACAAAAACCTTAGTATTAGGATTCTTCTCTCTCCCTCTCTACTTTTCCCATTGGGAAATTCTGTTGTCTATCTCCAAAATATTCTGAGAATCCAACCTCACAGGAGTCTAATAGGTGTCCCTGCTTGCATTCTTGTCTTTTCTTCCTCAAGATTTAAATTCACTCACAATCTATTTCAAACCCAAGGTATCCAGGGTTTTCTTTCTAAAGTGCTAAGTCAGATCATTCCAAGTACTGCACTAGCTCCCAGTAGCAGAGTCCTACATGATCTGACCACCTGAAAACCTCTCTTATTCAGGCCATTACTTACTCTCCTCCAGCCACAGGACCTCCTTTCTGTTCTCAGATACTGCAGGCATGCTCCTGCTGAGCAACATTGCTTCAATCACACCATCCTCTTGACATGCTATTCCCCCAGACAGCAGTTTGACCAACTTCCTCAGCAAATCTTTATTGAAATCTCAACTGATCTCAGGGAGACACAGCCAATTCTCTGTATTTAAACTGCTACCACCTGCAACCCACACCTGATCTCCCTGACTCTATTATACTTCTTTATCTTTTGTCAAAATATTTTATCATCTCCTATCATGTAAATTAGCTTGTTCTTATTTTTATTGTATGAGGTCTGTCTCTCCACAAAATATAAACTCCACAAGGCAAGGATCTTTCACTACTGTGTTGAGTGACATAGTCCCAGTGCCTGGAAAAGTGTCTGGCCCAATCAAATGTTACGGAATGAACAAATCAAGCAGTTACGGACACAGTGCTCCAAAAGCAAATGATTTCATAATATCAGTCTACATCTTTTGGTCATTTCAAGAAAGAGAATTTGTACTTACCTGAAGCCAAATGCCAATTCTATTGTATTTTTTGAAAATCATTCTGTGGCACATTAAACTTTGCGTGGAAACTTTGGGAAGGTTCTCAACCGATGTCAGATTCAACAATTTGTGAGTCATTTCAATAAGAGAATCTGAGATGTGTTCTCATCAGGTATTCAGGGTTAAAGGATTAAAAATGTAAATAGCTGTGTCCCCACCAAAATTCATGTTAAAACCTCACCCCCACAGTGATAGTATTAAGATATGGGGCTGTGGGAGGTGATTGGGTCATGAGGAAATCAGATTAGTGCCCTTACAAAAGAGGCTTCAGGGAGCCCTTTTGCTGGTCCAGGTGAGGGCATCCATAAGTTCCAAGTGCCATCCATAAAGAATGGGACCTTATCAGACTGTGCTTATCAGAGTGTGCTGGAGCCTTGATCTTAGTCTTCCCAGTCTGCAGAATTGTATGCGATAATTTGTTATATTAATTACCCAGTCTATTATTTTGTTATAACATCCTAAAAGAACCAAGAGTAGAGGAAGTGGAGAGACAGAGAAATATTTGTAGAGGGAATGTGAAATGTGGACCATCTCTACCACAAAAGTCTTGGAATACAATGTAAGTGCCCTAATCTGCTTCAGATAAATCAAGTTCCTTTTAGTTACAAATAGCCACTGGAAGAAATTTAAACTTCACCTGGGCATTTTCTCCATAGTCTCTTCCTGAGAGGGATCTACTGAGGGAGCAGGAGTAAGCACAGCTGTGGGACACTGTACTTGGCAGGTGTCAATTGAGTACTGAGTGAGGGAATCTGAGCTGTCAGAGAACAGCCTGAGGATGGCTGTGGGCAGTGGTCCATATCAGGGTATGTTTCTTCATGAAGAGAAAAATCTGTCACTTCAAGGCAAGGGGAAAAAAAACTTGCTGTCTTGCTTATTTTAATTAGAATGAAGTCTGGAAAGACTACTTTCCAAGAATAGTTTGACAGAAAAATTATGAGTGCTCTTTGCTCTTCTTCAATGCCTTACAAGTATTATATTTTCTGAAATAGTAATTATTTTGCTCCATTTATTATTTTCTATGAAATTTATTATTTTATGAAAGAGGAAATATTTAAACGGACATTTAAAACTGACAATTTACATGGAAATCAATTTAAAAATCAGGAAAAATGTCAGAGTCTATGTCCTAACTTTTATATTAGAAAATAAACACTACAAATTTGTTCAAGATACTCTTGTCCCAAATGAGTTTTTTAAATGGCATTTTGTTGGATATTTGCTACCATCCACCTGTTGGTGGATCCTTGGTGCTATGGATTCAGTGTATCTCCCAAATATCATGTGTTGGAAACAATCCCCAAAGTCACAGTTAATGGAGTCTGAGAGATGATTGGGCAGAACACTGATGAATGGATTATCCATTCATTGATTAATGGGTTGTCAAGGGAGTGGCTTTATTGTAAAAAAAAAAAGAGCTCTCTCTGGCATGCTTGCACTGTCTCACCATGTGATACCCTTCATCTAACAGGTTATAATGCAGCAAGAAGGCCCTCACCAGAAGCCAAGCAGATGCTAGGACCATGTTCTTTGACTATCCAGCCTCCAGAACTGTAAGAAATACATTTGCTGTCTTTATAAGTTACCCAGTCTCAGATACTGTGTTATAAAAACAGAAAATGGTCTGGGACACCACACCTAGTTGTTAGAGCTTTGATTTCCCTCTATGTGTAATCTGGAGATCCCATATGACAAGGCCTTGCCTTATACTTCTTTTCACTTTTCCCTATGACCACCACAATGCTATGTGCTAGATGATGTTCCATAACATTGTTGAATGAATAAATGCTCTCCTTATTCGGTTCCCAACTATCCTGGGAGTTACTGCAAGTTTTGTGTCTCCAGGATAGTTTTAAGCAGATAACTCAAAATGCAGTCAGAGTTTCACCTATAAAACACACAACAGCAAGCAATCTAACTGAAGGGTGTTGTATAGGAATTTTTTATGCTCTAAAATTGTGTTCACTTTTACTCTTTTCTTGGAACGTGCTAATCCCACAAAGGATGTAGCAGGTAAGTAGCAATAAACTGGGCTAAAAGAACTAGGGACCATATGGAAAATATTTCAAATTCTAAAGAGCTGTTTAGTATGAGTACTGTTTTAACAACTTTTCAGGGTTAAAATGTGTCTCACTTTCAACTGTTACGTTGTTTGCGTTATTGTTGTCATTTCTCAGAGAAAATAGCTGCCTTTTCCTAATGCCAGGGATAAAAATGGATGTCATTTTAACAAAGGTGACAATTTTCTTTAATGTATATAGCCCCCTTGTAAGTGCATCTTGTTTGGTATTGTCAATGAATGTATAAGGAAGGAAATCTCAAAAAACAAAATTTCAAAAAACAGTAAATCTATAAAAATGTTCTTTTCTCTTAGCATAATTAGTATGCCTTTGCATGTATATTTATATGTTTTAAAAACCTATATCTAACAGCTTCTATTGCCATTATACTTTTCAGAAAAAATAAATTTTATCAAACAGCACAACAAAGCATCATTAATTTGACCTCCATCAATTGGAAATTCATAAAAGTTTGTTGAATTTAGCCTATGTATACACTCTGAACTGGTTAGGAAACAATAGTTGGCAGAACAAACTCAGTGCAAAAATGCAGCAATAATTATATTTGGAGGGCAAAGTTTTGCAAAATTTTAGCATTAGATTACATTGAGTGGTTATTTAAAATGAATGTTAGTTTAAATAAACAAAATTGGAAATAACACATATCTTGGCATTTTTTTGTAAATTATCTATTTTGGCATATTTATAATTGCTATGCTTTGTGACCACTGAGTTAACATACTGAGCACTTATTATGATCCAGGCACTACTTCATGTGCTAGAGATGATTCATTGAAAACAAATAGGGCTCCTCCCCCTTGAGGAATATTGTAGTTGGGAAGGTAGGCAGACAGATGTGTGCATACACACGGACAAAGCTGTCCTGAACATGCCACTCCAGCTTACACTTAGATCATCAGGGAAGACCTGGCATCCAAGTCCAAATGTGAAGGTAAATAGCTGGTAATAAACTTTCCAAGCAGCAAGAACATAACTTGCAACAACTCCAAAATGGGAATGAACCAGAGGCATTCAAAGAATAGAAAGAAGGCTGGAGCATTTGCAGTTAATTGCAAAAACAGGAAAGATGGACTTGTCTCCTAGGAAGGCAGGAGACAACTTAACTTGGATTTTGCACTCTTTGCAGTAGGGAGCCATTGGGGAATGGAAGATACAAGTAGCAACATCTCATCTTATTTATACTTTAAAATAGCATCCTGTCTTGTAGAAGATAGAGGAACAAGAACGGAGGTAGGGTACCCCTGAGGGAGCCTCTGTAGGAGATAAGCTGAGAGATGACTGTGGGTTGTATGTGAACCACAACAGTGGTACAGAAGTAGTAGCCAGATTCACCATATCTCCAGCAGGTAGAGCCAACTAAGCATAAGGATAGAATAGATATGAGGAATGAAGGAAAAAATTAATAATCAATGACAACTGCCATTGAGGTATGAAGTTAGGGAGAGTGGCAATCATGTGATGGCTTAGAGAAGGAGCAGGAGTGGGATTTGAAATCAAGAGTTCTAGTTTGTTCATGTTAGGTTTAGTATTTCTACCAAACATTTAAGGCAACAGAGAGTCAACAGTTGAATAGACAATCTGGGGTTCAGAAAAAAGATCTACAATTTTGGCTTAAATGTGGAAGTCAACAGCCAAGAGCAGTTGTTGAAGAGAAGGATGAGGATGGAGAAGGATCTGGAGTGGGCAGAGCCACATGGCAGTACTCTTCAATCCCCTTCTCCCAGGTCTGAGTCAGTATCCAGCCTTCCTTGTAGACACAAGCACAAATATTGTGTCTCTTCTTAGATACTGTATTAGTCAGCTCTCCATCACTATAATGAAATAGTTGAAGCAAGTAATTATTATATTTGATGACTGAAAGTTTTACTTTGGCTCACCAGTTCTAAAGGTTCCTATCCAAGATCAGATGACCTAATTGCTTTGGGTTCTCTAAAGCATTGGGTTTTAATTGTCAAATATGAACATTGAAGTCTATGATCTTTTGGGCTCTAACACCAGTAATTTCTGGGTTCTAATTGTGCATTTTACAATTATCCTTATTAATGGCATAACTGTGAAAGGGGGCTAAGATAGGATTTCTAAAAGCATATGTATATTATTTGGCTATTTTTTTATTCATTCATTAAGCATTTATGGCATACCTACTAATATCAAGGCCTTATGGAAACAGAAAATATGTAAGACTACATCACAGTGTTCTGAGAAAGGGGATAAGGCACACCTCTGTGACAAATGTTCACCTGTTCTGTTTATGGCTGTTAAACATGCTCATCTTAAGCTGGTTTACATTGAAAAGCACTATTCTTTAAGAATATCTCCTTATAGGTTTATTCTTTCCTAAACTTTGTATCCTTAAAAACATCTTCCACTGAAGAAACAGACCAGAATAAGGGAAAGCAATCCTCCAGATTTAATCTTGGTACAATGAAATATTATTTGACATCATTCTTATAAACAAATTACTGAAAAAAAGAATAAAAAATTATTGAATAACTACTTTTGTCTAAGCATCTATTTGACCATGGTAAACAGGAAGTATCAGGGTATTTATCTCTACATGCATTAATAAAATTGAAATAGGAAATAAATTAATCTTAAAAGTCTGGTTAAATTCAGTCCACACAAGTTAACCTGAAGGTGTTCACTGTTCTTTGATTTGAGAGACTCTTTAAAATAGTGTGGTTGAGAGAGAAAGTTCTAGCCAGGGAATTTTCACCTGACCTTGAAGTTCATTTGGCCTCTTCTAGCCTCACAAGGATTCCATCATTTCATCTTCACTAAATGGTTACCAAGCAACAGCAGAGTAGTCAATTTGGTCAAGCAGGCAAATCAGATGACACAAATAATGACTAATAACTTTAATTTATCATGTATCAAGCACTTTACTAAAAAGGCACATGCATTTTTCACATGCATTAATGTATTTGATCTTCACTGCAAAACTAAGTGGCAGATATTATTATCCCCATCTTACAGATGAAAGATTGAAGGTTTAGAGATAAAAATGTAACTCCTCAAACTCACAAAGCTAGTAGGTTGCAATTCTGCAACTCAGCTTGGGGTCTGCTCCAGCAAAGACCACCACTGTAGCATTATAAATATTCCTTATTGCACAGACAAAAATGAAGACCAGATTAAGCCATTATCAGATAATCTGATCAACATTCATAATCTACTTTATTTAAACATTCTTTCTTATATTATACCTGAACAGTACCCCATCACTCAGTTGATAACATTTCTTGAAGGAACAAAAACTGTTTTTCTTAAGTGCATGGAATTCAAAGTGTGCTTGATGCTACCCTCAGGTAAACAAGTCAGCCAAAGTGAGGATAACAAGTTTCACAGTCAACAACAACCAAACCACCCCAAGTCAAGTGCCTGGATCAGTAAGTCATTAGTGGGCTTAATAAGTACAAGGCAACCTGTGGAAATTTTAACAAACTTCTTACAACCTGTCTCAGAAGTCCATAGGCTTAGAAGAAAATGATAGACACAGGCAAGTGGTAGTTTCTTCTGGCTTGTTAATGTCTAATTTCAGTTTTTCAAAAGGAGTTGTTTTCTTGAATCTCTCCCAGATTCCCTTCTGGATAATTGGGAAGCCCAATGAAATATCCATGGCACTTAAAATTATAGCTATTTATGTGGTTGACATTATTCTTGGGCGATGATAGAGAATTTGATGTATATTATCTAACAGAAGTAACCTCAGGAATTTGGACAGAAGTTGGTCCACTCACCTAAATCAAATGTCTCAATACACTACTCTTAAAGTAGTCATCCTTACCTACAAAATCCTATGAAGTCTGAAATTATATAACAGTGTCATGATACCTCAGAAACTGAAGTAAATATAATAAATTTCTGTACCTAAAATAACTATAATCTTTATGTAATAATTTAAGCTGAATAAAATTCTGTATAGTCTGTAATTACACACACAAAACCAAAAGCATGTTTTAAATTCATTTTGGTCAAACTATAAGATCTGTTAAATTTTGTCTTGCTTTTGCTAACTTTCAGATTGATTTTATATTACTAGTAGAAATGCTGCATTCTGTGTATAAAATGGAATTCTAAATCAATTGTTTTTATTCACCCTTACAAAATAAAAGAATGCTTCTTTTACTTTCAAAGCAAATGGAATTGAAAAATCTAAGTTTTCACTTGAGTTAACCTCTTTTCAGTGCGTAGTCATTCAGTTTAGTAAAACCTTATGCCACAAATAAAATTTTATAAATCAAAAAGTGAAAAAAAAAGAGTAAATTATAAAATTGTAAAATAGAATCTGAACACTATGTCACTTGGGGGAAACTGTGTTTTATCCATCTTTGTAAGCCCAAGTCTGACATGCTTATGAAATCCCAAATAATCATTAAACTAAGGTGCTTGGCTCTTCAACAGGAAAATACCACAAGTATTTTAACAGTTTAAAATATCTCTAGAATAAATCCACATACTTACAGCCACCTGATAATTGACAGAGGTACCAAATTTTTATACTGGAAAAAAGAAGACTTTTTAACAAATGGCACTGAGAAAACTAGATATTCATCTGTAGAAGAATAATACTAGATCCCTACCTCTCAACCCTGCACAAAAGTCAAATTAAAATGGATCAAAGACTTAGGAATTAGACTAGAAACTTTGTAACTGCTAGAAGAAAACTCAGGGTCAACACCCTATCCCTTCACAAGACCCCTAAAATTCAAGAAATAAAACCAAGAATCAGTAAGTGAAATGGCATCAAATTAAAAAGCTTCAAAACAAAGGAAACAATTAAGAACTTGAAGAGAAAGACTATACAATGAAAAAATCTTTTCCAGCTGCTCCTTTGACAAGGGTTTAGTATCCAGAATATAACGAGACTCAAAAAACACCAAAACAAACAAACCCCTAAATAACCTAATCAATAAATAGGCAAAAGAATTGAACAGACATTTCTCAAGAGAACAAATGCGAATGGTCAACAAGTACATGAAAAAATGTTCAAGATCGCCAGCAATGATGAAAATGCAAATTAAAACTACACTGACTTCATCTCACTCTAGTCAGAATGACAATTATCAAGAATGCAAATAATAATAAATGCTGGTGAGGATGCAGGGAAAAACTTGCCCTCATACATTGTTGCTGGGACTGCAAATTAGTACAGCCACTCTGGAAAGCACTATGAAGATTCCTCAAAAAACTAGGAATGGAACCACCATATGACCCACTTCTTAGTATTTGTCCAAAAGAACTAAAATCAGGATATCATTGCAATACATCCATTTCAATGTTTATAGCAGCACAATTCACAATAACCAAATTATGGAGTTAGCCCAGGTGCCTATCAATAGAAGAATGGATGGAACCAAACTAGATGCCCTTCAATTGATGAATGGATAAAGAAACAGCGGTACATATATACAATGGACTATTACTCGGCCATAAAGAATAATAAAATTATGGCATTTGCAGGCAAATGGATGAAATTGGAGAATATCATGCTAAGTGAGATAAGCCAATCTCAAAAAACCAAAGGACGAATGATCTCGCTGATCTCTGCTTCATGTACAGAAAAACAAGATGTATCCCATTTGTTTAAAATTAAAAAAAGAAGAAGAAACACAGTCAACAAAAAAAAAAAAAGAAAAGAAATTGTTTTATAAATACACAGTGGAGCTTTACTCAGTCATAAAGAAAAATGAAATTATGACATTTGCAAGTAAATGGATGGAACTGGAGAACATGGTGCTAAGTGAAATAAGTCAGTTTCAGAAAACCAAGGGTTGGTTGAATGTTTTTTTCTCCTGTGTGGAAGCTAAAGCACAATAAGGGAAAGAAGGTGGGGCTGGGGTCAGATGTCATAAAGGTATAGGGAAGATCAGTAGAGTAGGAGCAGGGGATGGACAAGGGCAGGGAATGGAGAATGAATTTAACAAAATCACATTATGTGCATATATAAATATATATATGTATATATATGTACACTGCAGAGAATGTCATTTTGTGTATAGATATAAAGCACCAATGAAAAATAAATTAATGAGAGAAAGATCAGTAAAGGAAGGAGAATAGGGGAAGGAGGAGGAGAGGGAAAGTGGGGGAGAATGAGGACTACAGTGGAGTAAATTGAATTCCATGCCTATATGATTTTATCAAAAGGAACCTAACTACTATGTAAAACTATGATGCTCTAATAAAAAATATAAACAAAAATAAAATGTTCTTAAAAAGTATGAGAATTTAAAAATATTAGCAATTCACTTTACAGAATAAATTTTACTGGGAATAAAGTAAGTATAAGGACAAAGAGGGTCACAATAAAAGCATTACCCTTTTGGACATATTAAGATTAAGACAGAAGTTCACCTGGTCCCAAATTATTTGAGTAACACATTCCAATTAAAAATAATAATAATTAAATAATTTGTATTTACGAGGGAAAACTTCATTCCCATAAGATATCTCAGGGCATGCCAGGTGAAAGGAGGCTGACAAGAGGGATTTCTCTTGGCTTATTTTTTATTTTTATGAATTTTTAAAAGTTTGTTTTAATTAGTTATATATGACAGTAGAATGCACTTTGATACATCATATCATGGAATGTAAGTCCTCATTCTTCTGGTTGTACATGATGTAGAATACACTTGCCTTATTTCTTTATTAACGTATTAACACTATTCTCTCTTGGCTGCACTGGGAGTACATAACTATCTATCAGGAACACCACCATTGCATAAAGGGAATTACAGTTCTGAACCCCACCCTCTGGCTGAGAACAAACAGAAATATGCAAGATTTTAAGATGATAGAAGAAAGTGAAGAGTCCCATTACAGAATTGCCTATAACATGCCCTCTACCCCCTCTGTTGGAAGCTCAGCTTTGTGTTAACACCAACAGCCCTACTGGAGCTTCAGTTTGAAGGTACTGGCTTATCAGATTTACTGAGAAAGGCTTCTTAAATCATCATGTTAGACCCAGGAATGGAACAAGATGAATTGTTTTTAATTTGCAATCAGTCCTTGGGAAGTACACAGGAACATTAAGGTAGAATAAAACAATAGGTCTGTGGACTGTATAAATTCAAATCCATGGAAAATGATGAATATCTCTTACATTTACAAATGTATATATCTTTCCATAAATGATTGTTTTAATGCACCAGTCTGAAAATGAATTAATCTTTTTAGTCTAAATAACAATTGTCTTGAAATTTATTCTTTTAGCTTCTGTCTTATGCTGAGGTGCCAGGGAAGTCAATCATCGTGAAACACCAACTTCTCACATCCTATCACCACCATCGAGCTAGGAATTTAGTTCTGAATGCACATGGAGAAAAATGAATTACTTGGAAGAGGTACTCGCTAATAATTCTGAAGCAAGAGCCGCTCAATTCTCTGCTAATAATATCCAATCAGCTTTTGTATAAAGGTTTAGAAAAATGCTTGCTTTGTGATAGACACCATGATTATCTATTTGATAAATTTGTAGGGAGGAAAAATAATTTTAGGTTTTCAGCCAGGTTTCATATAAGCTTAGGGAAGATACTGCTTCAGGAAGGAATATCAAAAGGTGGCAGGGGGTGGGGTACCTTCCCTTACCATCTTCTACTCAGTTGGACCTAAGCGAGCCAACGTTAAACCATCTCCCCAGATCTCCAGTCCAGTCTCTCTCCTCTAGTTGGATTTGGCCCTCAGTTTCTACAGTTTCAGAAGCTAGCTCTCTTGTACTGCTATTGAATTTCAGCACCTAAAGTCTCAGCTCCCTGCCCATCACTTTATGTGGCAAGCAATAAATTCCCTAGTCAGCTTCAGGATATTGCACAGAGACCTTCTCTGATCAGCTTGGGTCTTCTACCTGACCTCAGCTGACCACTTGAACTTTTTTTGAAGCAGATCTGAAAGACCAGACAACCAGTATGTGCATAAAACACAACTATCTCCTTTCCTCATATATTCAGCATCATTACCCCATCAGCTATACCCACTGTTTTTTTTTTATTTTTTCATACATTTTATTCTCCTTTTAATAGTATCTGAAAAGAGCATGAAATACTTGTTTATTGCAAAAAATATATCTAGTATGAGTTAAGGTACTCCTTTAAAAATTTGTTCAGGTACTAAAAAGTTACAATGTCTTTTCCAACATTCCCTTTATTTTACTTTAAGAACCAGCTCTCTGGAGACAGTCATCTGGGATTTTATTTAGACAGGTAGTTAAAAGCAAAGAATGAGAAGTAGGCTTCCTGGGTTTGAATACTCCCTCTGTCACCTATACTGTGGTCTTCAATAAGTTATTAAAAATTCTTGGCTTGTCACGGTGGTGCACACTTGTAGTCCCAGCAGTTTGGGAAGCTGAGGCAGAAGGTTTGCAAGCTCAAAGGCAACCACAGCAACTTAGCAAAACCCTGACTTGAAATAAAACATAAACTGGCTGAGGCTGTGGCTAAGTGGTTAAGGGCCCCTGGGTTAAATCCCTGGTACCAAAACAAAAACAAAAACAAAAACAAAAAAACCCTTCTGACCTTTTGTGCCTTAATTTCCCCATTTGCAGAGTGGATTAATAACAGTACCTATCCTATGTAGTTGCTGTGAAGACTAAGTTACTGTGTGTAAATCACCTGAAACATTGGCTGGCATATCATAAGCCCTAGCTATTTAGTATTAGCATGGATGCTGGTAACAATAGTTGTGGCTTTGATATTGCCACCATTACTACCATGTCCCTGGCCCTCTCTGGGAGGGTAGATTTCTTGTCCTCCTCTACACTCTTGATCCAGGACCATGAGGGCTGATAGGATGTCCTGGATATTTGTATATTCTACCCACGGCAGTCCACGTGGTCTGCAGCCCAGGTTCCTATTTTAGACCTTCCTGGCTGTTCTATCACTCAGTCATCCATACCAAACACCAACCAGAATTAGCCACTTTCCCTGAGTACTCTGACTACTGTATCGGGCATTGAACACAGCACTGACAATCTGACAAACATGTAAGAACCAAATCACAACAAAAGTATAAGAAGATTTAAGGGGAAATGCATGTCTTAATTTTGGGAGGCACACTGACTAAATGACTCCACACACAAAATTTATTCAACTGGTATTACTAAAATGACGAGCTATACTCTGACTGTTAATAAACATCGTACTTAGGCCAAAATGAAAGCCATACATGAATAATTGTTTATTCAACAAATATTGAATGTTCCAGACACTAGATTATAATAGATAACAAAGAAAGAAATACTAGATAAGAAAAAAAAATAAATGCATAAAGTTATTTTAAAGATGTTTAGCGATATAAAGGAATGATTGTGTGGGCAGAGAAAGCCACTGTGAGGAATGTGCATTTTAATTGATAATGAATGAATGGAAGATAGTTATGGTTAAATCAAGAGCATTCTAGACTGAAGGGACAGTTTGTTCAAAGGGCCTGTGGTGGGGATGATCTTAGCATTACAGGGGAACTGAAAGTCAGGAGCCTAATGAGTAAGGATATTATTGGGAAGACAGCAAAATACTTTTAAAAGAGAGCACAATTAGGAGGAAGAGTGTTTGTTAAGCATTAAAACCTGTATCCATCTCAACCCAGTTGGGTTATTAGGGTCATACTATTCCTTCTTCCTCTTAAATTCTATAAATCTCTATAGAAAGTGATATAGTGAGAGGCAGATCAAAGAGATTATATTGTCTCTAGCACCTTGAGCTGACTATACAAAAATGCCAGAGCAAAGTGTTTAAGATGAAGGGCACAGCAGGCATCCATCTTAATTACAGGAAAAAAGAAGATGGATTTAATTTTAGACCCTTTGTGGTAAAGTGGTTTAAAGTCAAAGAGGGTGAAGCAGGTGAAGCAATCACTGATAATCTCCCAACTTCATACTTAAAAGACCCTACCTGAGGATACAGGTCAGGGGGCATGGAGAAAGGAAGTGGAGATTACATAGCATCAAGCAAATGGATTCATGAATGACTTAGAATCTAAAATGTAATTTTAATTTCTATTTCTAAGCTGAAACGGAGATTTCTTTTTAAAGTTCTGTCCCAGATTGTTTAAGAACATCAGTCAAAGTACTCTACATACTCTGCATGGGGACTTTAAACATTTTTTTTTGAAGTACCTTCTGAAAAATTCACTTCCAATTAGGAACACAGCTCAATATTTCAGGTAAAATTTCCTCTTAATGAGGAAAGAAAAGAGTCTGGGGACAGATGGACTGGGTTGCCTGGCTAAGAACTTAATTTTCCACTTAGCTCTCTGCAAGACAAGGCAGACAACCTTAGTCCATACATTAATATTTATTTTTAAAAAGGCATAATGTTCCATATGGGAAGAAGATTTGGGGGAAATGAGGCACTGGCAATGCTAGCTTAGGCTTCTAGATTGCTCCATATTAGTGTAGGTGTGTTCCTTAATATGGAAAGTAAACCTCCAATTAACATGGAATTTATTTTGTGAAAATATCTTTACAGATAAATTGCTTAAATGGATGGCTAGGAAACCATAGCAACTATATATTTTAATTAAAGTTTGCTGCTTGAAAGAAATCTTAAATAATTGGTGCCTACAAGGCTTTGCTGAATTGGCTTAGCTATGAAAAATCCAGACTTTTAGTAACAGGAAAGGAAAAAAATCTACCATCTTCCCTTTATGTTATACATCTTATAAAAGAGATAACCTGAGTTAATTTTCCAATATTTGAAGCTAAAATTTGTCCTATTAATAGGAAGTCCACTTGAACACAATAGAAAAAAATTATAACTCTGGCTTAGGAACGTTTTCCCAGCCCCGTATGATAAGACACTCAAAAAAAGAAAAGGACATTTTAAAAATTCTTTGTGACAACTATTATTAATACTTTCAATTTAATGAATGCCAATGATGTCTGTTTACCGTAGAAAAGTGACATTTTGACATTTTGTGAATAATTGCCTGAAACAGAAGTGGGCATCTTCAACCACACATTTATTTAAGCATTTATGGGCAGTCAACTAGATGTCTGTACTGAAATAAAAATCCTTAGTATATTTAACAGAATGTCCCCAGTGATAATAATTTCTTGACACTTCGTTTTATCCTCCAAATAGTATTGTCTCTATTCAATGGCTAAGGCAGATGGTGTCCAGCAGAAGGCAATTTCCAAATCAAGTACTAAGATTGTATCTACACCAGTAAACCAGTTCAATGGCTTCAACAGAACTGACCACTGAGTCCAGGAACACCTTACCCATTTTCCTAAATAACAAAGCTAAAAGTAAAAGTCAGGTGGGTTGCTGTACTGGTCTTCCTATGCACTCAACAGGCCCATTGGGTGGGTCCTCAGTCCCATCTTGGTCCTTAATAGAACTAAAATCCTGGGGCTTTGTCTGACTACATGAGGATAAAAGGGGGGATATGGGGAAAAAAAAAAAACCTAAGTTGGGAACAAATTGGTTTTGTCCCCACTATATGAGAATAGGATATAGGAAAACAATACAAGCCAATAGTGTCCTGTCAGAGATTAATGGTTAAAAACTATCCAAACTGAAATAGACACTAGGACAGTTCAAGTGAAAACTGCCTACATTTCACGTGAAGTTTATAATCTCATTAGCTGTTAACCAATCCAAACCGCTAAGTTCTTTAACAAATTTGCCTCAGAGATAACCTTTACCTTACATTCCCCTGCCACCTCTTCATCTGGACCCAGGACATCTAGCACCAAGTGTACTGGCGAGCTGGCCCCTCTAGAGGGTCTGCACAGATCGACACTCTGGGAAAGTCTAGACTTTAACACTACGCAGGCCATTGGCACTGGCTGTTCTTGACAGCCTATAGTCACAGAATTTACACGCACTCAGCTCTCACAGGTCCTCTGTGCCCACATGCCACCTCAGTGAGGGGACTGCTGCTGCCTGGCCAGCAGGGTTTCAAACATTTTATTTTGAGAAGGTTTGATTTGTTCATGCTTTTTCCCATCTAAACATTATCCTTTAACCACTTTTCTCTATGAAATTTACAAATTCCACCTATCATTCCAGAATGGGTCCTTATATTCTTCTATCTTGCAGACTCCCTGGACTAAGTGAGCCTATCTGACTCCATTAGGGACAGTTCACCTCTGGATTCACACTATACTTTCCTTTCACTCAATGGAATTCCACATACATTCACACTTAATTTCATTCTAATTTATTCTGTTGGCGGCCTCAGTTGCATACATTCCTCAAGGGCAGAAGTTTGGTATGTAGCCATGATCAATTTTGTAAGTACTTGATATTTGAGTAAATACTTGCAGTCTTAAAAATCACCACCATAACTGGATTCAACCACTAAGGAACAATCACTTTCATTTCTACCACATTTATTTCATGAAGTTTTCCCATTCCCAAAAGGCTGCTGGGTTGGGGGTGGGGGAAGAGCAAGCTGTTCTTATTTATGCAAAATGCAGTCTGATAAAACAATTAGTATTTTTTCCTACTCTTGATTACAAAATGTTTAAACAGATTGTATTAAGATTTACCTCAGTCAACCCCAAGGGAGGTGGGGTGGGTGGGCAGAATTCCAAAATGTTTATTTGCAAATCAGTTGTTTGGAAAGAGGAAAACACAATCCCTGGGCGGAAATGATGCTCCATTCAGGTCTGGTTTTCCAAAAGCCTGGATAGTGAAGTCAAGGGATATAGAGAAACAGAAGCTTCAGTAAGGAAGTAGAAGTAGATTTGGGAAAGCTGACGTGAAAACCAACACTGAAGCTCTGGAAAGGGAAGGTGGAACAATTGCAGGCGGTATCCACACCCCTTCCTGCAAGTGATGAACTGAGGATCTGGGAGCAGCTCTCTAGTGCTGGGAGACAGGAAACTCCAAACTGCAGTGTAGTCTCCACTGTAGCTTTCAAAGGAAAAGGACAAGGAAATGTCAAGTTAAGAGTTGTGGGAAAGAAAGGGACCAACTGTGACTGCTCAACTGACCAGGCCACTTGTGTATGAGAGAAAGGGCCTATGCGCTTGCAGGGATGCTCAAATGGCAGACATCCAGAAATCACTAGGTCCTGTCTTTCTCAAGCTATGTTCCTTCAAGTCCTAGATTCTCTCACCAAATCAACAGCTGGACAACAGGAAGAAATGTTCCATGGTCAATCAGTTTGAGAACTACTAGGCTAAATAAAATCAATCACAGTTCTTTAATGGGTACTTAGTCAAGAACGAGCTTTGTAATCTTGGCAAGGTTGGGGGAAACTATACCATGTCGCCTTTCCAAAACTGTTTTAACATAGAATTTATGCTGCAAAGGACAACTTGGTGTGACTGTAGGATCAAAAATGCACATCAACTCCTTCTCTTTCTACAGATGAGAAAAGAACTAAGACCTGGGGAAGCAATACCATTCTTAAGAGGAGGATTTCAGGGATCAGTAGAGAATAGAATTCACATTTCTTATGACAGGTCAGTTCTCTCTATTCTACACTATCACACATGTTCTGGTCACAGGTCAATTTCCATCAAACTACAGTGCCTTAGCGCCACCTTCTTTCCCGAGAATCCTCAGGTTCTTGTTTCTTCTCCCCAGCACCAGGTCTAAGTGTCCAAGTTCACCCAAGACTAATCTTGACTCTTGTTTCTGATCTATTCTACTTAATAGGCACAATCTCACCTGCCAGCTCACCTGGATTATCTACAGATTACCTGCCACTAGAATCCCCATCATGACATGATTGTTCCCCAACCAAAACATCACCTGCTACCCTCAATGGACCTTCTCAATACTAATGATCTACTTGGAGCAATGCCATGTCCTGATAGCACATATTCTCTCCATAGCCTCAGCCCCAACTAGAATACCTCCCATAACCTCTGCTAGGTCCAACAAAAGTCCCTGCCCTCCCCAAGTTCTCCTGTCCCAGCCTAGTCCCTTCTCCCACCCACTGAGCTCTTTGTTGCCCTAGGCAACATCTCATCCTGTACCAGTACCCATAGGACAACCTTCTGCCACAGCAAGTATCCATGGCAACCAAATGGGGACGGAAAATAGAATTAAAGTCCATAGATAATTCCCTAAAGTTAGCTTAGCCAATAGATGATTTCTCAGAGAAGTGAACGTTTGGCAAAACCAAGTATATTGTGTTCCAAATCCTCTTTGTTGCACTGTGGTCTGCTGGGCAATGACATGGCTTATAGTAAGGGCCTGGAAAACATGGAGAGCAGCCCAGGTTTGCCTGGCCTGGAGAAAAAACACTGCCTAGGGAAGGAGACGAATGAGGGGAGGATGCAAGTCGGGCTATCAGTTCTCCTTATTCCTCAACTTGTCTAAGTTTATTGAGGGCCTGCAATATGCCAGCCACTGTAAGGAATATAAAGAAATATAACACAAGTGAGATTTGCAGGTTAGTCAGGAAAATAAAACTGAAGTGTATAAAAAGATAAATATGATTTAAGGACTATCAAGATAAAAATAGACAAAATTACTGCAAAGAGGAACATGATTAGTTGCCAACTGGATTGCACAAACAATAACAGCCAGGAATGTTCAGAACAGTGTGAAGATCCCTCATCTATGAACATAACAAAAGACTTTCAGGATGCACAGGACCATACTGTCATCTGGCTCATACATCTTTCCATAAAATGGGCATGTTCAGATTTAACTGATGTCAGAATTAAATAACATAGTATATATGGTAGCATTTTGGAAGCATAAGAGCTCTACAAACTGATTTATCATATTTTTATATTTCAGGATCAAAAACCTAGGTCAGCAAGTCAGTCTTTATAAGCCTGTAGAAATATTACCTACAAATAAGTTTCAGTACTTACCTGATATTCAGTTAATATTGTCAGGTTAAAATGAAAGTGCTATATAGTGTTTTATTTTTACCAACTTAAAAATCCTTAAAAATCACTGTACATAGTGGATGTTCATAAAGCAAATCATGTTTTCCTACTGGGACTACACTGTAATTGGGTATTTGTTTCTGACCAAGGATTCAGTATTACAGTTATCACAAATATGATCTATAATGTCATAAAAGTAAAGATTAAAAAATCATAAATCTTTATAATCATGTAAAGTAGTAAAGTTATTTTTCAAACCCTACAATATAGGCATCATGCATGGTACACATTGATTATACAAAGGGCCCTAATGCATCATAAATTGTACCTACATCACAGAATACAATGCTATTACATTATACATTCAAGCCTAAATTACTGTAGCAACTAGAATAAGCATTAAACATTTAATTAGCAATGATTTCTTGCCTTTATAGTACTGTCTCCAGGTGTTCAACCTTAATCCAAGAAATTCTGATTTAGGATCCCGTTTTATTCTGATAAATGCCTCTTATAACAAGCAGAGGCTTCTCTTAAATCATTTCATCAATTGACCACACCCTCAAATAAAGAAGTGCTGGGTAGATATTTGCTATTGATGGTGATAGTGATAGCTCTGTTCCGACATGAAGGAAAACAAAATCTGTAGGTGACCATTAACTCAGTACTTCTTTTTCTATAAGTGTTAAAAGCAGAAGTCTAACATCAACCCCCAAGTGCCTCTAAGAAACAAAGTGTTACTGCTCCTCATCAGCTGTGGTCTCTGGTGGATCTAAACTTCTAAATAAAGCACTACTTCTCAAACTTGAATGTGCATCCAAATCAACTGTGGATTTTATTAACTATAGATAGTGGTTCAGCAATCTGTCCCGAGATATACTCTTGGAGCTGATGTAGGAACAATCCTTCAAGAGACCAGACATTAAAGCACTGCAGATGCCTGAATCCCTGCTCCACCCTGCCCTCGACCTGAAACAATGAGTAACACAATTTTCAGAGATGGTTTTGCATCTGAAAAAGGGAAATTATATTGCTATATTTTGGATAGTATTTTAGTCATCATCATCATTTTCGTGGTTGGGATGGAATCCATGGCCTTGAACATGCTCAGCATATTCTCTATCATGAAGCTACACTCCCAGCCTTTTGGTATTAAGATGAACTGAACTCATGTAAAAGTTCTTAACACTTTGCTTACACATGGCTAGATTCTCACTAAAAGTTAGTTAGTTTCTCTTCATTGCAAAGCCATTAAAAACAACAACAGTCACAATGATTAACAGATCATTAACTTGAGATTTTAGAAGCAGTTTCAAAACAACTTGCAACAGAATTTTGAAAAGCCGGTAAAAGCTCAAATCTTGTGTTTAAGCATTGATAAAAACTGTCAAGTAAATGGGGGTGACATGGGGTAAGATCCTGAGAGCTGGGGAGTGGTGTAAATAATGAAGTGTGAACAGGATGAGGGACATAAAAGCAAAAAGGAAGGCTGTCCCAAATGGTTGATTGTAGAATTTGAGACATTAATGTGTGTTTCTTTCTCTCTGCTTTATCATGAGGGACCAAGAATTCTGAAGAATGTTTAAAGGAAGAAAACGTGATTCAAAACTATTCTTTCTCTTCTATGTCATAAGTCAAAGCACAAGCATCCAAGAATAACAAATCTCTGGAAAGGTCTAAATGTGCTGTTATTAAACTTAAGTGAAATTTAGGTGGAAAAAGTCATTTTCCATTTTCTCCCTAAATTAAAAGTCACTAACATTGCAAGGAGCTATCATTCCTTGAAAGTCTGAATCCAAAGAAAGAAATGACTCAAGAAGTGGAGGAAACAGGGCTTATCAGTCTGCATGTCTTCTGTCTGTTAAGACCAATGAAACTGCACTGGAAAGTCAGATGCAATCACTTCTCTTCCTGAAAAACTTGTGCAGTTGCCTATAAACTTTGTTTCCACTTTACATCATGGAGGGATTCTGGAAGCTGCTTTTTCTTAATGGTAGAGACTGCCATAGACCTTGCAGTTATATGTGAAAGGAAGAGCCCTGTGACAGAAATCTCACTTTTCCTTGGCCCCCATTGTGGCACATTCTTAAATGAGCATTCTCAAATGCTGAAATAAATCAATTCTTTTTTGTTGTTGTTGTTTTCTTGATGGGTCTGGACTGACTAGGTTCTTAACATATCATTGTGACCCAACTTTGCCAAGGCTTTACTATAAATTAGAATAGAGGAAAGACCTTTTGTCTCAAAGGAATTCTTCTGAAATTTCTGTTAGATTCCAGAAAAACACCAAGATATCTTGTCACTTCCAATAGCTGCAATTGACAGAACTGAGTAGCAAAGTACTGAATTCCAGCAAGAATATGTGCTATCCTTCTTGGAATCCTAAACTCTTCTGTCGTGAAACTGCTTCTTATACTTGCCCCCCACCACCACCACCACTACCACATACACATGGATTTCTCCCTGCTGCCAGAATAAGCGAGTATCCACTCAGCAATCAGCTGCATCAGGGAACATGGTCATGACATTCACCTAAGGCATCTCTCTTATCCCACTGGAGATCACACGTGTAGGTTAAAGTGGCTGGAAACAGACAGAAAATGACTCTAACCCCATCACAAGTTGGATGGAGCCTGGAGCAAGTAATATCTTTAGGTCTCCTGTTCTTCTTATGTCAGATGGAACAAAGAGTCAAAAGTTGATGGTGTGAACAATGTGACTCTGCAGGGTCTTGTACAAATATATAAAGCTCTGGGAATTGAAGGAAAAAGAACCATAATCTTCTCTTTTGGGAAAGTGCATATTATGTTATAAACACTTAAGCAACCATAAAAGTCTAGGCACTGACCTTTAGCCAATCATGCTGTGATGACGCCAGTCTCAAAGACTACTGCCAAAACCCCAGAACATTCTCCAAAGCACTCAGCTTTTCAGCAAATATCCTTTATGACCCTCTACTGAACAAAGGTCAAAGTCAATGATAGTCTTTCACATTGGGATACATACAAGCTTTTGAGAGCTGATTTCTAAATGTAACAATCCAAAGATAAATCATTATCAAGTATATTCATCTCCAAAGTCCTCTAATCTGCCCCAGTTCATCTAACTACCCAATTTTATCTTAAGAATAACTTTTATTGTTAACCAAACACTACGTGCAATTTTGATACTTCTCACTTCTCACATTCTGAGCAATACATTGTGGCATAAAAGAAGCTACCACTGTATCATAAAACATTTTAGAAACCCAGCCTGTGATGCCAAGCAGGGTTACTGAAGCTTTCATAATCATTAAGCTGGCAGTGTCATTTAATATGTTGCAAGCTGAAGTCCATAAAACATACTTACAAAACCACTACGATCTGCGTAGCTGCCTATCAGATTTAAGAGCTGGGTCTGCTGTCAAGAAATTTAATTTTAACCATCTCATGAAGACCTCATATCAAAATGTTTTCTAATTATCTTCCTTCTGAACAGTCCTTGAACAAGAAATAAAACTGAAATTTCACTCTACAGATAGATACCTTCTTATGAAAGTTTTCTCACAAAAGTTCATTTATGTTTATTTTTTACCCATAAGGCATAAATTTCCCATGTCACCAAATAAATTATATTTAACTCTCAGTACAGATCCGTCATATAAGGAATATTATTTTTCATCATTTCTATAGAAAGCACAGTCTCAAATCCCAATTAGGGAAGGAACATCAGAGGCTGAGGGAGTCACATCTCTCCCCACCTTCCAATGAGATCTGGTTTATAGAGAAGCAATCCCTTTACTTTTCCCATCCCACTCTCTACAAAAGGTTCAACCTCCTCCTTTCTTCCTTCCCATTCAGTAATCTGAAAGATACAAGTTCAGGATTCAATCCTAAGTCTATGTGACTCCAAAGTCAAATCATGTTCTTTGTCTTGTTGTGCAGAGATCAAATGAGATAGTGCACAAGATAGATCTGCCAAAGGGCTGGATTCAATGGATATCCAATAAACATGAATTCTCTTTCCCTCTCCACATATTTAAATGCAATCTGAGATGGAACATTCTTTTTGCTTTCAGAAGGAAATAGTATCAAGCAGAAATAGCACCTTATACAACAAATATCCAAGGTATGTATTATTAGGTTCCATTTTTCAATTAAGGGAAACTGAAGTCCAAAGAAATTTTTATACTTGTTGTTTTTCTAGGTCTGCCCTGCTAGAAGGCAGCAGAGCCAGGTCTTGTATCCTGGTCTTTGAGTTCAAAACCATGTTCATCTTGCTTCAATCTTATGTAGATCTTCACAGTTCAACAGTTTCCTAAAAAGTGTATGTTCAAACGAACTCTGGGTGAATCCAGAACCCCTGGATAAATCTACTGATGAAAGTCTACCAACACTGCCTTCCATTTTAGTCCAAGTTTGGGTTTAGGTAGAAGGAGGAAGGAGCTCTTCCTGTAGACATACAGACAGCTCAGAGCGGGATTCAGAAAAGGAACATTTTGGTGAACAGCAACAAAATATCTTGCTTAACAAAAAGTCTGAAAATAGTAAACTCTAGAGGCATCTCAGGACTAGTCTGAGGAAATATCAAGACTTGCCCAAAATGTCAAACTACTAGGTCACCAGAGACCCTCCAATAGGTCTAATCATGCTACCAGAATAAAAATAGAATGTTATTAGAATGAAAAAACTTCAAAACTGGAGTGACTCATGTAAGACCTCTCTCCTGAGGGCACATCAGTGTTTGCTATTGATGATGAAGTCATCATGGCTGTCATCAGAAAGGACACAGCCAATCTTCCTTTACCTGGAAATAGCGCCTGTTCAAAGCACTCAAGAAATCAGTCCTACAAAGAGTCATATATACTTATCTATCCATAACAGTTGTATCTAGAAAGGTCTTTCTATACATGTAAACCACCATCTCTATATATCAGATTATCCATAACAGTTTACTTTAGTCAGAGATCCTACACCTTCTGCAGTAAGGCTGAAAGCAAGTGAGAACACTGTGGGCATTGAAAGGAGAACTAAATAGCCATTATAGACTATTCTATCAGTTTTGTTTTACTTTAGATCAAAGCTGGAAAGGGCTTTGGCTATGTGTGCATGCTGCTCTCTCTAAGTCATCACTGGGTCTACCATCTTCATAGCATGTGCAAAAGACTCTTGGTTTTGAATAGTCATGGAGATGTGCAGTTTAATCCTATTCCTGCTAATTGCTAAGTTCATTATTTTGAGTGGTTTTTTAACCTCCTTGAGCCTTGGTTGTTCTACCATAAAATGAAGATCAGAATACTTTGTAAAATTGCTGTAAAGGTAAGCAATAACTAACTTAAGCAACATAAACATTCAGTGATGTGCTAATTGTTATTTTTTTACATGATTACATCAAGAAAAGTCAACCCAAAGCCTTCATGTATGAGAGTCACTTCATATAAGAAAAGGGATTGTTTATTCAACAAATGTTTATTACTTCAAATTTCTCTGCTACCTTCTCTAACTAGTTAAGGAATAGGGTTACACCTGAAAATGAGGGGAGTCTGCATAGAGCTTGACTCCAGTGAAAAGCTGATCTGATAGCACTGGTACCTGAACCAGTTTGGGTTTTTGAAGTATATATAATAATTTTAGCATTATAGAATATATTTCATCATGATAAACACGGTTTCCCTTCATTTTTCTTGCTTTGCATACTCAAAAGTAGGCAACCTCTTTAACTGGTAAGAGTGTATCATGCAAGAAAATAAAAAAAATTAGTTCAAAAGCATAGTATTTACAATAAACTATTTATAAAGGCTTTAATTGTATTTATTCAAAGCACAAGAGTTAAATGTAAAAGACAACCCCCTAGATTTCTCTGGTTTCAGCTATAGTTTTTGAAATTTTCCAAATGCTTAACCTTACTTTCATCTAAAAAGTATAAATGTTAAAATAAATAAATAGAAAGTCACAAATTTTGGATCAAAAAAACCCACCAACTCTTAATTTCATTCAATCCATCTGAAATGGACTAAAATTTCCTCAACTAGACGCAACGTCTTCCTAACATCACATCTAAGTGAAAAAAATGTGACCCACTTTAGAGGATAGTCTCCTCAAATCTGGAAGTGTCCTACTAGATCTGTTTGCCCCAGAGGGTAGGCTGTGCTTCTTACTCACTGCTGCAGTTCAATATCCAGCTTGGACTGGGCAAAGTATGTGTTCAATAAACAGTTATTGCCCAAACAAGTGATGAAAATACTTACTTGACATTTTAGTATGCCTGGCAGATCTCCAGTTAGAAACATGAAGGGCCATTGCATGGGATTATGATATGCAGTAAACATATAGTAATAAAACTCTTCGTAATTCATACTTTTTGTTATCTGAAACTTATAACCCAACAATTTTTCTGAACTAATGCCATCTGGATGTATGGTTGTATATGTAGTTATTTAATAGGAGCAAAATTGTAAATATTCCACATACCATTCTCAATCCAACTCAAAAACAATTGTTGTTTAAGAACAATTGATAGTTGAGAATTTTTCACAGACATTATAATAAAGGAAGAGAAGCCACAACCTTCCTGCTGTAGTCATCAATGTAGCCACTGCACTTGGCAGAACTCTGGCACCTGGCCAGACATAATGCAATGTTGGTGAAGGCAGTGAAAGAAGGGAGGGAGGGAGAGAGACAGACAGACAGACACAAAGACACACAGGGAATTGCTTTGTAGAGCCAGTCTATAGTTCAATTAGAAAGAAATGTGTCAATCTCCAAATTGTCATTTTTTGGTACCTAATGTCATTATCCAGGAAACAGGAGGACTTGATTATTAAATCAGCAATGCTGATTACAGAATGAGAAGTACTCTATGCTGAATTAAATTCAGTAATTAATCAAAGCCAATGTGCCCACTTGTAAATATCAATATTGAATTTTAAGCATATAAACCAACCAATCAATTAAAACTGAGAACATGACTTTAATCAGGGAAGGCTGAGATACAATTTGCTGAATTCTGCAAGTAATAGAACTTAAGTCATTCTTGAAACCTAATCTTGCTGCCTGTGAGGCACATAAACAAATTACAGGATCTCTTGGCAATGTCAGGACCTACAAGCGATGCCCTTATCTTCTGAATAAAGCTGGCAGTAGAGGTTGTATATTTTAGAGTTCTCCAACTTCAAACTCAGAGGGAGTGTATGTGTTTAAGACACAGGAACATGAGACTGGCCAAGTTTAAATTTCAGCTCCCCATTAACTATCTGAGTGACCTATGGCAGGTGATCTAACCCCTCTGTGATTCAGTTTTATGGGAATAATAATACCTTCCTCACATTCTTGTTGGAAGATCAAATGATTCATACCCAAGAAACACTGAAAACAGTATTTGCTGAACTGTAACTGTTCAGTAAACATTTAAAATTACTAATATACAAATGTATTCACCTCCACTCCTTAAAATGATCATGTACCAAGAGCATTATTTCTTAAATATATTTATGACCACCATTACAATTAGTTTCCTAACAATCTAAAGGATAGTACCCTATAGATTTTTATTATAAACATTTTGAGAATACTGAAATCAGACATTTTCTTTAAAAGATTAAGGAAACATTTCTCTTTTAAATATTTTTCTAGTTGTCAATGGACTTTTATTTAATTTATTTATATGCAGTGCTGAGAATCCAACCCAGTGCCTCATGCATGCTAGGCAAGTGCTCTACCACTGAGCCACATCCCCAGCCCATGGAAACATTTCTATCTCCCAGATTTCCCCATGGATAAAAGTGAGCATCAGCAAACTCTATTGTTTGTGTATTTGCTACTTAAACCTTTCTCAGTTTCACATTCATCATGTTATTGTGATTGGTCCAACAGCTCTTTCTATAATTTGAATTTCCTATTCCATCACCAGCACGATGTCACTAAAATCAGCATCATTTCACCTCCTGATTAAGTCTACTTGGCCCATGAACTATCACATAAATGCACAAGTCCTAGAGGAAATTATGGATGCCTTTGCACAAGAGTCAAATTTTTATGCATATCATATTCCTCAGATTTAAAATTCTACTCAGAGTAGGTCTCCAGTGCCATTGTTGAGCATGAGTGCATTTCAAAAACAATTTTTGTTTGAAATGTCAGTTCTACGAATTCTCCATAAGTCTAGAAAGCCCAAATCATAGGTTTTGCATTCAATTAAAACTAAGAAATCAAAAGGTGAAACTTATTGTCAGTGGCACTGATCCTGAAATGGGATGGGATTTCAGATAACATGTCATATTTCCTAATGAGGAGGCACTTACAACAGTCATGCAAAGAACAATCACGATTGCCACCTAATCGAGATAACTTATGTAACTGGTGTCGTTTGATGAAAATCACAAGGACACAGATCCAATAGCCACACTTTCCTCTTTTTTGTTCCAGTTCTTATCTCTTTCACAGCTCCTTCTGGTTTTACTTAATATAATGGACTTCCTTGGCTCTTAGTGTCAGCTCCCCAAAATGCCCTTGCAGACTGTTAGCTCCTAAGCAGCCTCCATTAGGAGACACGTCACACAACACATTGCTTGTCCTTTAATGATGCCAGAATGGAACAGTCTAAACCATGCTTTGTACTTATCAAGTAATTGATCCTTGAATTCAGCAAAGACAGTTCGAAACCTTTATGGATATAGAAATCTTCTTCTCTCAATCAAAAGTAAAAGTGCCTGGTAATTTCTCCTCTGCACTACAATAGCAACCATGCAGAGAGAAAAAAAAAATGATTTAAGTCTCATAGGAACAAACTCCTTATTCTCTCAAGTCTTTTTCACACAGCAAATACCATCCACGGCATGCCTTTCCTGAATTAGCAAAGTATAAGATAGTGTTCAACCAGGATCAGGATTCAAATGGAGTTCTCTACCGCTAACAGTCTTGTTGATTTTCCTCCATTTCTCCATGCAATACATACTAATTAAGCACATACTCTGCGCCAGGTATTGTGCCAGAAATTGAAGGTAAAAAAAAGAGGAAAACAATAGTTGATGCCCCTGGGTTGCTACAGTCCAGTATTATGTCTTTTGAACTATTTTTAGTTTAACCACAAAATTATGCATGTTCTTTCATTTAATCTTACATAATGATTGTTTTCTACCTGCCAGGTCTGGAGAAATATTCTACAGAAGAAAGAAACATAACCCCAGGCCTCAAAGTTCCCTCCAAATTCATATAGAAGATATAGCCAAGTAAACAAAGAATTGCAATATGAGACAGGTTTGTGTGAGATTCTCTCTAGGATGAGAAGGAGGTTGGAGACATAAGCAGGTCCATCAAGAGTCATGGCATATAAGAGAAAAAGCACCTCTCTGGGGATCCAGAAACTTGGCTCCTTCCTCCCTCAGGTAGCATGGTGTGACATGTGGTGAGCCCCCACTTAACTATTTTGAAACCCTATTTGGTTTTCAAAACTAAAATACCCTAACAAAGTCTGTCTATTTCATCTGCCTCACAGGGTTAGGATATGCATAGAATGAGAGGAAAGAGAAGAAAATAGGATTTACTAAGATCCTGTCTCAATTTCTCAATTTTTACACTAGGCTGGCTAAGAAGGAGGAGATAAAAGGAAGGCAACCAAGAGTTTCCTCCACAAGTAAAAATAAACAGTGCACACACACACACACACACACACCAACATCTGATTTAGATATCTGTGAAAATGAGCTTTATGTTGAAGTTACAATAAGCGTCCAAGATGAAGTGGTCTTTGTATTGTTTTAAGCCTTTGTATAGGAAAGACGGTTTCTAGGCAAATTAATTTCTGCCTAGAACTTTTGATACTAAGCAACTAGTCCAAGACCAAATAAATTTCTCACAAAGAATTTTCCTCTAGTAATCATGTGGGTTCATTTTTCTGTCCTAAAATTCTAGAGTCTTTGCTTATTTCACTCTCTCATGAGTGAGAGAACCAGGTGTGCTAAAGTATTGCATGTTTCTTTCAGTGGTTTTACCAATCTTATTCCTGCCTCCCCAAGCTCAACTCCATTCAATTTGTCTCTAATAAGCCCCTCATTATATCTTGCTTCCTCTTACCTATCTACATGTGTTGTTCTGTTTTCCTGTGTGAAACAAATCCTTCATTGTGATGGGGCAGATTAATTTCTTTTAAACTCTTTTTTTAAGGCATTCTTTATGTCTGAAATATCTGCTTTGGTGCCTAGAAAAATTCAGATTTCATATTCTCTAGAAAGCTTTCTCTAAAATCATGGTACTTTGTTATGGTTTGGCTATAAGGGGTCCCCCCAAAATCTCCTGTGTCAATGTAGGAATGCTCCAAGATGAAGTGATTGGATTGTGAGAGCTGTAACCTAATCAGTTCATCCTAGCTTGAATGGACTGAATGTGTCATAACTGTGGTTGGAGGAGGTCATCACTGGGGGTATGTCCTGGAATGGTTCATGGTCTCCATGACCATTTCCCCCTCTCCCCTGGATTCCTTGCTGCCATGAGGGGAGCAGCTTCCCTCTGCCACACACTTCCCCCCTGGTGTGCTTCCTCACCTTGGGCCCAGAGCAATGGACTGCCCATAGATGAACAGAAACCTCTAAAACCATAAGCCCAAATAAACTTTTCCCTCCTCTAAACTGTTCTTATTGGGTATTTTGGTTACAGAGACAAAAAGCTGACTAAATCATCATCTTCGGTGACCCTTCCCTTCTTTCTTCCTATCTTCTTGGAGTTAATCACACCTTGTCTAAAAAAGCCCTAATTCATCCCCGTGCATCAGAATCCTTGGAAGAATGTTTAAGATATACGTTCCCACATTCCAGCCTTAAAAAATTCTGATTGAGAATTTCATTCAAAGAAACATTTTAACCGGCACCCAGGTGATTCTGCCATAGGTGGTAGAAAGGCCATAATGCTGAGAAACTGTGCCCTACCACAAATCCATCCTACGACAGGACTTTGGACATACATATGCTTTGGGCATACAAGAACATACCAAATACACATACAACACACATACAGGCATATATAACACGTTTCTGGTGACCACGAAGTGACTTGATTTGCTTCATAAATACTTCATGTAATGCTCAGAAATACTATTTTGAAGGAGAAAAGGTTCTTAGGGTAAAGTCTTATTGTTTCAGTAAAAGCATCCAAAATCTAAAGGTTGACTTCTTTTATAAAATTTGAGTTGCAAACATTTTATTTGCAGCTTGAGCAGATTGCAAAAACACATGAAGTTTTTAACATTATTCTTTTTACTCATGGCTGCTTCTGAAATAAAACCAGGGTTTCCAAAATCTAGATTACTTAGATGATACTTGAGACCAAACATTGAGGTTTATTTGTAAGAAAATTTTTAAATGTAACTCAAAACATAGAACATATAAAGCAAGATTTACCAACTTTGCAGGGAAAAACATCCCAAAGGCAGTTATACATAGAAAAAGCATCATCCCCAAGCAGGATATTACACAAAGTAGGCCAGCTCATCTACCTCGACTGCAGTACCTAACACTGTCACCTATTTTTATCACATCTGGTTGTGCTGTATGTACTGTGGGTGGGTGGGTTCCTTAAATTCTCTGGGGGAAAAATAATACATTCACTGAATTCACAAACTCAAAGATATTTCATCCTTGAAAGCCAGGTGGCAGCATGCTTGAACATAGAACAGCATACCTATGTTTTCTACTTCTGTATTTCTCATCCAACCAAGTCATACCATTCTATCAGGTTCTGATAAGCTCCCTCTCTATAAATTATGCTCAGCCTTACCCCTAGGTGACCAAAGCTGCCCTTATGCTGGGGGGAAAGGAGAGAGGATTATTGAGAACATATAAGTCAATTCACCAACAATTCAATATTAAGTCACTCTTACTGATAAGACTGCTGCTCCATCTGAGTCTATTCTCAACAGACAAGTTTTTCCAAATATTGACTTAGAACCTACTTGGAATGTGCATGGTATTTACCTTCAAGGGACTTATAATCTAGACACCAAAGTCAAACTTCACCCATCCCTTCCCCATAGGAAGACTGTGTCCCTATCTCACTCTCCTGATGTCAGGAGCTGTATCCCAATAACCTGCCATGACAGTTCCTTTGGATCTAGGAGCCCCAGTCACCTTGGAAGGGTCTGGCCTGCCTCTACTCGTACCATTTCTGAATGTACTTAAGCTGAATCACTACAGACCTTTTGTTAGTAAAAATTCACAACCCAGCCCCATGTCAGACTTAAGAACACAGTTGTGAAAAGAAATGAGGGAGGGGAAGTCAAGTCTAAGCTGTTTCCATAAGGGCAGTGGCAGGGTGATTCACAGTTAATATTATTTGGGGGATTTTATCTAGTCTGTTTTTGCTTAAAGTGACCTGTTTCTTACCTTACCCAGTTTCTTGATTCAGGACAAATATTCACTATGGCCCCTTCTAATCTATATAGCGGGTACAATCTCCTCTTTTGAGTCAAACAGATTAAGGTGACTGACTATCCTCTCTTCTCAGCACTTTGTGACATTCCGTGATGCTCTTCCAAAAATCAATCAGGTAATGTTTCTAGTGTCAAAGCAAGGAAACAAAAGACATCTGGGCTCCAGGACAGGGTACAGCCTCAGGACTCCAAGCAGAGATTATGAATTTTAATTCTCTATTAGAACACAGACACATTCGGGCAAGAACATTAGGAAAGACTAATCAAGGAAGAAATCGGCAGGGGGCATTCATACTGAAGATCACTGATAGCACTTGAAACTTAGCACAGCCAAGGCTAATAGGCTCCTTACATCCTCTTCTCCCATTAAAGATGCTCTGGAAACAAGCTACCCAGGAATATTGCTGCAGTTATCACAGTTACCAAATTGGCAGGCAATATTCTCTAAGTGCACTGGGCCAGGAGCTAAGGATTTCCTGTACACCCTCTACTCTTCCAGACTGAGTGCAGTTATAAAAGGAGCAAGAGCGGAGGTACCAGGGATAAATAATGCATGAGAACTTCAGGTGCAGAAAGCTTTATTCAGGCCTGCCACGCTAATGCATGACTAAGCCTGACATTTGCTACAGTATGTCTGGATTGGCTAGCTTGTGTGTCTGAAATGGCGATGAGAATAGAGGAAGAGGCTGTACCTGTGATCTGGTCCTTAGTCTCTCTCCAATTGTTCTGCCCACTCTGTGTTACTATCCCCAACCAGACCTCTCCCCTCCAGACTCTTGAAATTTGGTAAGCTAATAAAATCACAGTATTTCAAAATACACAAAGGCAAACAGAAGTGATATGCATGGTTAAATAATCCCTCTATTAGGAAGACCCCTAATTTCCTATTGTTGCCTATGATTCCCAGCTGTCCTCTGATCTTTCAATTAGCAAAGTCACCACAAACCATCTAAATGATTTCCTGGACTCTAGTTGTCCTTGAACAAATTGAAGAAATTTTAAAACTGGAAGAAGGATGGTAGATTTTATAGATTGCCTAAACTCATTAAGTCCTCAGGGAATACATGATATCATATATGAGAAGCATTTATCTTCAGAATTTCTGAATTAAAATTCAGCTAAGCTCTGAAATAGAATTCAGGATCTGAATACTTACTGAAACTGTCAATATGTTCCTTTATTGTGGAACAAGATCACTTTTTATCCATAATGTGGTCTCTAGTGCAACTGAAATGAGGGCTGTCCTTCAGGTTCCTTTCTGATCTGAAATTCCACAGTGCTTCCTGGGCAATGCAGTCTATCTAGAATCTATTCATATGCCAGAAGCTTCACCTCTAAAATTACCCTGTACCAAATTCAGAGCTTTGGATATCACTTTAGTCTTGCATACTCTCTCCTGCTGCCATCTTGCAATCAGTACTACTCAGCCTCCAATTATCTGAAAATACCATGCAAGTTGCCATTTAGCCAGTACATCTGCTAACATAAAATCATTGTTGTGGTTTGGATATGAGGTGTCCCCCTAAAGGCTTATGTATTAGGCAATGCAGGAATGTTCAGAGTGTGACGATTAGATTACGAGAGTCGCAACCACATCAGTGGATTAATCTAGTTGATGCATTAATAATCTGAATAGACTGCAGGGTGGTAACTATAGGCAGGTGGGTGTGGCTCAAGGAAGTAGGCCACTAGGGGCATGGCCTTGGATTTTATAGCTTGTCCTTGGATCCTTGCCGTTTCCCAGCTGCCATGAGCTGAGCAGCTTCCATCGACCATGTCCTTCCTCCATGATGTTCTGCCTCACCTCAGATCCAGAGCAATGTGATTGACTGACCACAGACTGAACCTCTGAAACAGAGCTCAAAATGAATATTTCCTTCTTTGCATTTTTTCTTATCAGGTGATTTGGTCATAGTGATGAAAAAAATGACTTTGCAATCATCATTTCTCAATATAACATCAACCCCATGGCTATGCAAGATGGCTCTGATACCTGGGGCATAAACTTGTAAATCTCTCCTGCAAATCTGTTTAGGGTAGTACAGTGAGGAATAACCACTGTAATCCTTCCAAGAGATGAATATGTTGCTAACAGAGCATTGTGTCCCAAACATGGAATAGGTTGGAAGGTACTACCATTTCATATCCCTTTTTATAAACCTAACTACTTCAAGTGTTAAATACCAACCTCCAGGTGTCTGTCAAATGTCATCCAGTTTGACCAAGTGACCTGAAGGAAAATGAAGCCGTGAACACTGTTCCACAAACCAATATCCAAGGCACCCACATCATCTCAAGAAGCAAGTTCTAACACTTACTTGGACTTAGTGAGCAAATATTGTGCCTGCTGTCCTGTTCTAAACTTTACTGAGAAGAGGGCAGACATGCCCTTCAGAACCTCACAATTTAACACAAAAACCTACCAGTGGGGAACCAGCTCTCATGCTCCTGTACTGTTTCTTCTTGTAATATAATATTGGTCAGTTGACTCTTGTTTATTGAATAGTGACATCATAAATTCCCAGTTCGTGGTCCTGATTATCAACTCTATATATACATGCCTTGGGAAGAGATTACATGTTTCATTGCATACCAGGATTACACAATAGGGAACATGACTAGTGTCCAAAAGAAAAAAAAAAAAAAGATGCCAAGAGAAGGGTATGGTTTTCTACACACAGAGCTAGAAAAGGGGACTGCCTCCCTATGGTTCTGAGTAAGTTTCCCCAATTCATCCACAGTTCACTTAGCATACCGACAAGAATCCATGTCAGTGAGGCAAACTTTCCCGGCTTGCCTCTCATTTCCTCTGATCATTTTAGTGCCACTATGGGAAGCATTTGTAATGTGCTTACAGACATGTGCCCCTCCTCCAACAAATAAGTATTACCTCAGTAAATCCCAATGAGAGTATACTCCAGAAAAAGCAGGGCTTGCAAAACATCTCATGCTCATTTTTCAGAATTCAGAATGAAGTGACTAACCCCTGATATACAATAAAAATGATTAAATGCAAACACTACTGAGCCTGTATAATAAATATTTTATGCATTAATGTTTTCAAAAGTCTTATTTCACTTTTACTGCTTTTCTTTTTGGCATTATTCTATTTTAGTACATGCAATGAAATAATCTCCCATGAAAAAAGCAGACATTTCTGGCCCCTTTTAAATAAACCAATGGATAATTATTGTGCTATTAATTTGCTATGTAAATTGTTTAAATTGCTAACTTTTTTTCTCTTTCCATTATTATAGACAATTCACTCCTTCCCAAGGAAAATGGAAACTTCCCTTCCAAAGTTAATTGTTTTCTTCCCTAGTGCCCAAAATACACAACTCAGGTGTTCTTTCTGAGGATTCGTTTATAAAACAGACCATAACCCCAACAAAAACCTTCATTATAATGCCTAATTAATGTTTATTCAATTTAGAAGCCATAAAATTTCCCTTCCCTACTCTAGAAGCTATCACTTTGCTTCAGAAAAAAGAAACGCTGGTTGGAGACTACTTAGAGGCCTCCACATGAGTCAGAGAAGGGAGTCCTAGACTCAGGTCAGATGCCTCTTCCTGCAGGTGTGGGGCTGCATCACATGCTCCTCGTTTTCATCTGGGGTTTTTGGAAAAGGAAAAGAAGAAAGTACCATCCTCTAGGAATTTCTCGGTAAGTATGTTATAAACATTTTTTAAGTTAATTCATTTGCACAGTTAGGCAAAAAGAAACCCTTCTGAACTATTAATGACTAAAACTTTTAACAGAGGTGCTCTTATGACAGCAAAATAGGGCACACACATCAGTAGATACATATTTAGAAGCTTCTACAAATGGGGAACTACTGAGGAAGAGAACAAAAAGAGGCAATGAAAGCTATACCCAGGTGATCCTGCCAGCAGGCTAAAGTTCCTGATGTCACTTTCACATTGAGAAAATGAAAATTGCTACCTGTAAATTTCACATTTTCAAAACTAATTTTTCACTTTCGAAGCTGCCTGCCTCCCCCTCCTTTTTGTATGTGTAAGAAAGATGTCAACACTTACAGGCTTAATTGGAAAGTAGTAGGAAAACCTGTCAGCTGGATTTGCAGAACCCTGACAAATCCTCAGGCACAAACACCTGGGCAGTGAAACTAGCAGCCTTGCACCCCACCTTCTCCTAGTATCTCCACCTTTTGTTTCTCAAGAGCCTTTACCTGAAGCCACAAGCTAGCATGGTGCTAGTGGGAAGGTGGATTCCTCCAGGCATAGCAGTTTATTTCCCATACTCCATAGAATTTCCTGACACTAGATAATGATGCCAAACCTCATGGGAAGAGATCACTATACAGTCATAACCTTCTTAATTTGGACAGAAATGTTCTGTAATAATAGTGAGTGGCAGAATCCCACACTCCCAGAGAGAGAGAGGGACCAGTTCTCTTTATCAGAACCAGGAACTGGCCACCCACACCTATTGCTAGTCCTCTGGGTGAACTCCACGTCATTCTTTCAGAAAGGTGTCAACCTCCTTTCCATTAACCACCTGTAGGCTGAATGTTAGCATCAGGAGAGTGAAAGGCTATCAGCATATTACTGATCAGTTGTATTCATGTCTCATGCAAAAATATGACCATCGTTGAAGAAACCAGTGTCCTGGAGGAAATAGTTTAGTAAACACAGTGGAAACCTTATTTATGTCTCACTGCATAAAAGAAAAAAAGCATGAAATTAAGCTCAGAAACAATCTTAAAATCAAGTACAGCAAAAAATTAAAAATACAATAAATGTACTGCTCAAATGGACTTCTTTCTTTGAAGTTTTGAGACAATATTTTTTAGGGGGGAGCATTTAGGAAGGCCTCTGACTCAGTCTGGAAAAAAAAGAATACAGAAACAACAACTGATCAATTCAATGAAAAAAAAAATTAGCCAAGAAAACCCTAGTTACTAAAATCTGGATATTGTTAATAATATTCTAAATGTTATATTCATATTGGGTAATGCACATAATTCAATGAGTCAAATTTATGCTGTCATGTGTTCATTCCTCAGCAATGTCAAAATTACTGTCAAAATAATTATTACTAAGACCACCAACCTACCCTGGGTATTTTAAAGAGCTAGCATGTAGAGGCATTGGCCTTAGGATCCACCATGTGCTCCCTGGTTGCTACTCTCTTCAAAGTACCAAGACTTGTATGGACTTAGTCTCCCCTCCAGCCCCACTACTCTAAAACATTGTCATCTCTTCATACATATTCCCAAGTTTTGATGGTGCTTGGATAAGTGTTTTATCCATCATGGTCAGTTGATTCCTCTGTGATCATGGGGCAAGTTACTAAACAAAGATGTGAATCAAATTGTCATCTCTGACTTACATGAATAAGAAAATAAAATAAGTCTAAGAGGGCACTCCCACACCAAGAATGTCAGTGAGTAAATAACATTCCTACAGAATGAAAACAAATACCATGACTTAGAAAATGGGTTTTAAAGGCTTTATGCCTTTGTATCACTCACTAATGCTGTCTAGTCCATCACCGTGCCCCCAGTGCCCAGTGCAGAGCCTGCCTTAGAGTGGAGGACACCACCAATACATGAATGATTAACAAATGAAAACCCATAAAATGGTTGGATCTATCCATTTTTTAAATCACTAAAACTCTGCTCAAAAGATTAAGATTTTTAGTTCTCTATTTTATTTCTACTTAGTATTTGTGACCAAATGAGAAAGCAATCCATTTCAATTTTTTATGATCAAACTTCCACAATTTCTCATCAGTTGGGTTAATGGAGTCATAAAGTATATCATAAACCCCCAACATTAGTTCTAAAAATTATCCCCTGAAAAGGATTAATAGTCACATGAATTTGAGACACTTTTTTCTTTTTTTTCTTTTTCTTCTTTCTTTCTTTCTTTTTTTTTTTTTTTTTTTTTTTGGTCTTGGAAATTCACAATGCACATTAGCATATTAAAAGGTGCAAAATAACTGCAATAAGGAAATCTGATTAACTTTGTTTAAGCAGACTGTCTATACTTAATGGAACCAATCAGCATCCCTAAAAACTAATATTCTTCACAATACGCTTTGTAAATTATTTTATATTATATATCTACTGTCATTTATAACTAATTAGAAATTTAAAAATTAAAAAAATGCTACTTTATTAAGAGATATTCAGTGGGTTCAAGATTTATATCTTGATTAGTATTTGAAGCATTAACGATAATTGTTAAAAGTCAATTATTAGGTGAACCAGAGGTTGATTCCATGATTTGAGAATGATCTACATTATTTCCTTCTGCTTGTCTTCTGGATAGTTGGATGATCACCATCAGTGATGTAATTATGAGTCCAACCCAAAGCTGAGCAAGTCTGAAAGATCAAAATTTCACCACAGATACAAACATAATTCATCTGACTTCATCACAGCAAAGAGGCAAAGAGTCAGTCATATTTAATCATCTTGTACACAGGAAATGGCAAAAAGCTCTTCTCATTCCCACTCCCACCCCACAAAATGATAGATCTTCATAGAATCTCTCTGACCAAGACTGGGGAAAGGTTGGGGAGAAAACACACTGGGAAAAAAAAGTCATGTTAGTATTGGAAAAAAAAAAATGCACCTCTAGCATTTACATGATACAGTTAATACCAAACCAAAATAGCTAGAATGACAGGAAGATAATAGCACAAATGTAGGACTAATTTTTGATTGATTATAGTCAGAGAGGTTGAAAACTTAACTGTAATTGAAATGTCAGCACTGATGAAAAAATAAGAGCAGGAAATTGTAGAAGGATGTGGCCAGAGTAGTGCAGAGCACAGCAGCAGACTAGACAATAACTTAGAACCAGATGATAGCAGGAAAAGAGGGTTTGGCTGAGAACGGGGACCATCACCACCCCAATTCCCTTGGGTAAGTTTTGACCAATAGCCTAGTACCAGAAAAAGCTCTTTGACTTCATCTGTAGATGAAATACAAAATATAAAATATTTAAATAGAAAATATCTTACAAAGATTATACTTTGTTATTGGCATGTTTTTATATGACTAGAAAATCCTGAGGGGTTTTAACTGTACCCCTTTAAAAATAATAAAACCATTAAATTAAGTTTTACTAACTGAAAATTCATGACAATTCAGACAACAGAGTTGAAGTTTACATAGTATGTATAAAGTACACAATAGACAGATGAACAGTGGAAAGAAGATGGTAGAGTGACGAAGAAGGTGATTTTTCAGGAACTGATCCATGCATTTCCCTCTGGTGCCGTCCCTCCTCCTCTGTTGCCACCTCTAACATGACTCCTCTGAACTCCGCATTCCATGCATATCAGAGTTTGTCTTCTAAGCATGCTTCCTTCTCTGCTTAGCATGTCCTTTCACCACTCACATTACCCCTGCTTTCCCCTGCTAAATCCTACTCATCTTTCAAGACTTGACTCAGATGTCTTCCTTGAGCTCCCCTCCATTCCAGCCTGGATTAACTGCATCACCTAGCACCCATGAAATTCTATCAGAACCCTTACACTATTCTGGATGATCTATTCACTTGACAATTTATTTTTCAAACCCATATCCCCAGTGTCTGCCAGAGTTAATAGTAAGTAGTGATTGATAAATCTAGGTAGCACCAGTAGTGCATGGAAAAGAATCCATATGCTTAAAACAAGAGAGACAAAAGAGCAGTAATCTGAAACTGAAGTCAGCAGATAATCAGAAATTATATGTCCTGTGATTGTGAATCTATACACTTTGGCTTGACATGTTAACTGCAGCTTAGGTAATTCTGCCCATCATCTAGAACCATAGCTGTGCCCCAGAGCCTGACTCCTTCCCAGGGCCACTCTGATGCCACCTCTGTGTACACTACTGAGATGCTTATTTCCACATTAGTGAAACTCTTAACACCTAAAGGGTCAGTATACATGGGTAGAAAGCTCTCCATACCCAGACCTTTTAGACATAATTAGCATCCTTTGACTGCAGAGAGTGGGCATGACAGTCCCTCACAAGTCATCTTAACCATTAATGTAAACACTGAACTATAAAATTTCAAGATTCTTTGATGAGGACATGGTATTAATTGTGGTATTTTGGTCTTAAGATCTGTGCTCTAGATACAAATATATTTGCTTTAAATAAAGTTATTGATTTAACTTTAAACTGGTGGGGGGAAGAAGAAATAGGACTCCAGGATATGGAATGTAATTCTCTATTGGTGTGTTAGAAAATATACCACAGAACTCAGTTCTGAAAATGTCATTTTCATGCCAAATTAAAGGTAAACATAATTATGTCTAATACATCAAAAGTACCTAATTAAACATACTCTTTGAGGCTAAAATATGCAGGCAGACAAAACTAATTTTAACTTATTTCATAATAACTTCATTATTTATTTATTGAAAAATGTCAATCAAAAACATTAAACTAGTTTTTGTTTATTTCAGAGAGCTTAAAAACTGGCAGCAATTTTCATTGTAATTCATTCCCGGTTTTCTGCTTTGGGGAATACATAAGCATCTGATTATTTTGATGCTACAAGGGGGAAAAAAAGAGAACAAAAGGAAATTTTAAGTAAGGAGCAGTGGTGAGTGAAGATAAAGCCTGTTGAGTCATTATGAGCTTGGAACAAATAAAAATGCTGGGATTGTAACCAGGTATAAAACTACGCATCATGCTCATATAAAGACCTTTGTCTCCCTCAGTCCATCCATCCATCCCTCTGTGATGAAAAATTTCCATGGTTTTTGTGTTTCACTCAGCAGTGGGGAGTGAACTGCCAGTCATCCCAAGAAGCATGGGGTTCAGATGTGAGAAGGACAGCAGACTGTACAATGGAGCCTACAAGAATGGCTGAAAGAAGAGAGACCCCAAAGCGTTCCCAGAGGGTTTCGGCCATGAGTCAAAATGCCCCATGGCAGCTCTCTAGGCCAGAAGGAAAACCCAAAGACGACAGGAAAGGAACTTAAGAGGCCTAAAGTCAGGCTTCAAATTGGGAAGAAAATTTCACACTCCCAAAAGTAGTTCACATTTATATGCAGAGAACGTTGTGTGCTGGTTGCTAGAATGTCCCATTTCTTGAAATCAGGCAAAGTGTGAAAAGAATTCGAAAAGGGTAAAGATTAGAAAAATAAAAGAGAAAGAACAGGCTTGGAGCCAAGAAAGAAGACTCATAAAAATTACTGGGTCTGAAAGGCTGAGCTTGGTATAGATCTGGCAAAGAAAGAATGTGGGATGTTAGGAAACCAATAATTCAACTCTAACATGGATCCCATAGAGCATAGGACTGCTACCTCAGGGCATAAGAGAATAATTAGAACTGGACTCATCCTCCTGCTACAAACAACTAAAAAGTTGTGTGCAAACCTGGCCCCTATTTTTAGGCATTAGCCAACAAGCAATGCAAAAGAGCAACCCTTGAAAGAACAGAAGCCCTCCAAAGAGCCCATGTTTGCCTGGGTTTCTGTCTGGGAATGTTTTTCAGACAGTGGCTCAGGGAAGGGGTGTCCAAGCAGAGCACTTATTCCTGATCTGAGGAGTTGGAGACTGACGCTAACAACCACTAAGGTGACTGGACTTTGAGGGGTAGATATTGGAAATAAGACAGTGTCCTGGCCTGGAGGGAGCAGGGCACCCAGAAGTGCACTTGGAAGTCTCTCACAGATCCTTTACTAAGGATGGATTGCACAGGTGCAGACTAAGACTTCAGGCCTGGCAGAAAGTTGCTTTTGCGAGGCTGAGAGATGAACAAAGCCAATAGATGTGGCAACTGTGCTGGAAGATCCTGGCACTGTGGTGCTGCCAGAGCAGAATCATCATGACATGCCTTAGCATTTAGTGAAAACCACGGAAAGGCACATCTTTAGGGAAAAAAAAAAAAAAAAAAAAAAAACCACTCCCTAAAGTAAAGGTCATGACCCAGACCTAAAGGCAAAACCTAAGACAGAGTCATCCTAACAGACAATAAAACCAAGTCTGACGGGATCAAGAGGATCCACTAGCAATTTAACTAACTGCCGGAAGCAAATTCATTTTCCTTTCAAGGAAGATAACATACTCCAGATTCCCTACAAAGAATTATCTTTGATGTCCAATTTACAATAAAAAATTATAAGGCATACAAAAGGAAGAAAAGTGGTTCATAATAAAAAAAAATAAGCAGCCAATGTAAAGAGACCAAGAGATGACACAGATGTAGAAATGAGTAGACAACAGTTTTAAATAGTTATTATAAATGTGTTCAAGGGCTTAGAGGAAAACATGGACATATGAGTGAACAGATGGAGAAATCTCAGTAGAGACTGGAAAAATAGAAAAGAACCAATTCTAGACTGAAAGGTAATATACTTAAAATGAAAATTTCACCAAGTGCATTTAGTAGGAAATTGGAGACTATAGTATAGAGAACCAGTAAACTTGAAGACAGCACCTCCCCCAAAAAATTGTACATATGCACACATATGTACATATATGTATATGAAAGATATATGTCCAGCCAACATAAAAAACCTAGATAAAATATTTTTTAAACGAAAAGGCCTCAATAAAGTCCTTGTCAATCATAAAGTGGTCTAATGTACAATTGTTAGAAGAGAGTGGAACAGAAAACATTAAATAGTTGAAAAAGTTTCAATTTATAAAAAAAAAAACTACCTACAGATCCAAAAAGCTGTGAACCACAAATAGACAAATGCAAAGAAACCCACAATTAACCACATAATATCAAACTGATAAAAGCTAAAATCCTAAAGGTAGCCAGAGAAAAACATATTAAACAGAGGGATAATTACTTAAATTCCACTGATTTCTCATCAGAAATAATTCCCAACGAAAATAAAACAGCATCTATATTTATACTGATGGGAAGAGGAGGAGGTATTGTCAACCTAAAATTCTATACCTAGTGAATGTATCCTCCAAAACTGAGATTTAGGGAAAAAAAAAATCTTCAAAGGTACAAAATATAAGAAAATTTATCTCCAGCAGACCTGCACTACAAAAAAAAAATATATTTTTTCTTCAAGCTGTAGGAAAAAATCTTACCAACCTAACATTCACAAGAAAGGAAGAAGAGGATTGATCAGTATGTACATAAATATATATAAGCAATTTCTTTTAATTTTATTAAAAGAAGGCAGACTATTTAAAGCAAAATTACTTACATTGTAAGATTTATATAGCATATAGAAAATATATAACACACCATACAAAAGAGGAATAAAATTTAATTTTATAATAAAATTTCTTTAAATATACATGAAGTATACAATAATTTCTGAGAAGACTGACAAATTCAATTTGCACACTGTATCAAAGCGATGATCTAATTAATATAGAGTATAGCTAAAATACTTGATTAATCTAATAGAAGATTATTCTAAATGTTAGATTAAATTAAAATGAAACAAAGGCAACAAAGAGTAGGGGAATAATATGGGACAAATAAAAAACAAGTTGTAAAAAGTTAGACATCAAGTCAACCTTATCAATGAGTACATTAAACGGAAAGGTACTAAATAAACAAAAAGGAGATACTACCAGACTGGATGAAATTGTAAAATCCAACATTATGCCATTTGAAAGAGACTAAATGTAAATGTAAAGCCATACATGGGGTCAAAGTAAAAAGATGGAAAATTATATGCTATACAGATAATATGCACAAGGAAGCTGGTGTGACTATATTAATAACAAAAAGAGACTTGATGATAAGTATTGTTACTGTACATAAAGGACAATTTTCAGGAATATATGTTATAAATATTGATATGTATAATAATGAAGCTTCAAAATAAGAAAAATCTGATAAAACTAAAGAAACAACTGAACATTCTAATCTAGCCCTCTTAATAACAAACAGAGCAAACTGAAAATTGGTAAGGATGGAGAAGATTTGAAAGTCAATCAACTTGATCTTAAGCACAGTTATAAATCACTTTATCCAGAGGCAGAAATTACTATATTTTCAAGTGAAAATAGAAAACTAATCAAAAAAGGAAGAAATCACAATAAATTTCAAAATGTTGAAATATTAGAGATTATGACAAACACAATGGAAATCAGTTGGAAAGCAGTAAAAAATATTTAGAAATAAGTATTTAAAAATTAAACAAACTTTTAAATAACCAATTTATCAACGAAAGAAATCATGAGGGAAATTTAAACTAATAGATTATATAAATATATCAAAACTTATGGGATACAGGTAAAGTAGTGCTTAGAGGAAAATGTAGAGATTTAAATACTGAGAGCTTTGATTTTTGAAACCTTTCTTCATAGGATACATAAAAATTACAACTAAAAATAGATCACAGACCTAAATGTAAAATTAAATGTAAAAGCTCTAATTCAAAATATAGGGTATAACATTTGTAATCATAGATTAGACAAAGATTTCTTAGAAAGGATACACTGAGAACAAGACAAAAACATTTAAATTATTATATTAAATTTCATCAAAACTAAGGACTCTGTATACACAGACACTATTAAGAAAATGGCCAAACTACAGATTGTGAGTTATTTCCAGAATATATAAAGAACTCCAACAACTCATGACGAACAATCCAATCAAAAACAGGCAAAAATGCATGAACAGACTCTTCACCAAAAATATACACAAATGGCAAGTATGTACATAGCACGTTCAGTATCATTATTCATCAGAGAAATGTAAATGAAAGCCACAGTGAAGTACTATTCCAAACCCAGCATAATGGCTAAAATTAAAAAGTCTGGCAATACCAAATATTTATAAGGATGTGGAACATCTAGAACTTTGACACCCTGATGATAGTGTTTTGTTCAACACACACCTACCCTATGACCTGCAATTTCATTCATACATATCTTCTTGGAACAAATGAAAACATACTTCCACAAAAAGATTTGAACATGACTTTATTTATAACAGCCCCAGAGTGGAAAGTCAAGTGCCCATGAATAATGTTATGGTTTAGATTTGTGTATGTGTACATATGTGGGTGTGTGTGTGTGTGTGTGTGTGTGTGCGTGCGCGTGCATAATGGGGACTTATTCCGGGGACACTTTACCACTGAGCTACATCCCCAGCCTGCCTGCCTGCCTATCTATCTATCTATCTATACATCTATCTATCTATCTATTTTTGTTAAGTTACCCAGGTTGGCCTTGAAACCTCAAACTTGCAATCCTCCTGCCTCAGCCTCCTAAGCCACTGGGATGATAGGCAAGAACCACTGTGCCCAGCAGGTTTGGATATCGAATGTATCCCCAAATCAGGCTTATGTGTTATGAGAGCTGTAACCTCATCAGTGGATTAATCCATATGATGGGTTAATGATTTGAATGGGTGGTATCTGTAGGCAGGTAGGGCATGGCTGGAAGAGGTAGGTCATTGGGGGCTTGCCTATGGGGGTTATATTTTGTCTCTGACCTCCCTTTCCCTGCTTCCTCGCTGCCATGAGGGGAACAGCTTCCCTTTGGCACACATTTCCCCCTGGTATGCTGCCCCACTTCAGACCCAGAGTAAAAGAGTCAACTGACCATGAACTGAACCTCTAAAACCGTGAGCCAAAATAAACTTTTCCTCCTCTAAGTTGTTTGGGTCAGGTGTTTTGATAAGTGACAAAAGCTAACAAACAAATATATAAACGAATTGTCTTACATTTAAACAATTGAAGAGAAAGTATATTTTTAAAAATGAATGAAGTAAGGATGCATGTAATAATATGGTTTAATCTCAAAAACATTATATTTAATACAAGAATCCAGGCACAAGAGTAAATACTACATGGTTTTATGACTTGAAGCTCAAGATCAGGCAAAAAACCTAATATATCGTAATATAAATAAGAACAGGAGGGACCTAAGTAGTACAGACGCTGACTACAAAGGGGCACAAGGTTACCTTCTTAGTATAACGGAAATGTTCTAAGTCTTCACTGAAGACTCAGTTATATTCCTATATCGTCTGTCAAAACTTATTAGATTTTACATTCACAATACATGCATTTCACTCTATTTAAAATTTAATGTAAAAAAAAAGACTAAGATTTCTGGTGGCTCCAATATCCTATGAATATTAATTTCTAACACCAAATGATAATCTAAAGCTTAATTACTTTATAACTAGATAATATCACATCATTAGCATATAGCACTACTTCCCCACCAAAAGTTTGTGGTGTTGGTGAGGAAAGGATAGAACAGAAATAACTTTTCAGTGAAACTGTATGTGCTAACATCATTGCTTCCCACTCATGCCTTCCTTTTCTCTGATAATATCTCTCTAAAGCTAAACAGGGAAACAAGGGATTTTCCTAGTGGCTGACGCCTAATTCCCATCACTGTTGGCAAACTGCTTTGATCTTTAAGTATCTCACTTCCTTTGACTTAAGCAGTGGCTCCCCCAAAGCTATGAAGCATTTTCAAAACATCAAATTAACTGAACTTGAGATGTCTTTAAATAAGCTCTACACTGCTCTTATAATGGACAAGAAAACTGAGGCACAGAACGGGTGAAGATCCTATCTGAGCTGCATTAACATCAGGTTAAGAAAGCAGGGCTCCTGCCCACCTGGCCCAGGGCAGAGCCAACTCCAGATGCCAGGTCAGCACAATTGCATGAACAACCGAATTCCACAGAACTTGAAAGTACTACACAGAGTAAAAAGGTTTAAGACAGACCAATTCATACCATATGCTAGCGAATGTGCACCTTGTGTTTAGGTGAACTTGAGGATAGTTTGCAAGGTAAGGTACAAGAGATTTTAAGATAGTTTCTTTTGCTTTTGGGTTTTAGACAGGTTAGGGAACTCTGCTGCAGGGTGAAAGAACTTGTGGCTACAGTACCATTTTTTTTCCTCTAAAAGCCTGCCCATGACTTTGGAGAAGCAGGAACTCCTGAAGACCTCAAGGAGTCAACACAGGTCACAAATCTAAACCAAGTCTGCTAGAAGGTCAACTCACTAGCCTACAACTTCATGCTAACCGTGATACAGATATATCCTAGAGGAAAGGGACGTGGACTACACAGCCTCCACAGCCCTGGGAGAAGCCACACCTGGGCCCAGGCCTTCCCAAGGACAACAACCCTCACCAGCCTTGTTAGCAGTTTCACCATTTAAGAAAGAGATGGCTACCCCCTTTTCCCCATGCCTCCTGCTGGCCCTCACACACCCAGAACCCGGAAAAGACGAGAATAAGAAAGCAGATCATGCTACTCCCGTGTCAAGCCCCTCAGCCTGAGCACCCGGCACCTCAAGAAGAACAAAGGGATGAGGTGAAACCCAAGCCAGATATCAGTTTGAAGTATTCAGCTGGACCAGACCTGAATGTGACTTTGTTACATACCTGAAAGTTCTGGGATATGTCCGTGATACCATTAAAAGGCAATGAAGAACAAGTCAACACAGCACAACTGAAGGAGGTGATTAAAGTTATACCATTTATGTACCCAGTCCTGTTCAGACTTAAAAAAAAAAAGTGAAGGCCAGTAGAGAAAACACTCAAAATACAGAATCTAGGAACTCCAGCATGGTGGAAAGACACACAAGTTCTATACTGACAGTCACCTTCCTGTCTCTCTAGCCAGCACTGAGGTCCTGAGTTCTACACCAGCATGCTCAACCTCCCAGACGTCTCATTCATATCTTAAAACCTCCCCACACTCAGCAAGCTCAGGACTGAAACTGCCATCACCTGCTCTCACCTTCACATTCCCAAACCTCCTCCTCCCCTGTATTCTCAGGTGATTCACTCAGAGTTGCTCCAGGGTCTTAATTAGCTTTCAGCTGGACTGCTGCTTTCCCCACACTTCTCGCCCCAGTTGCTCCCCTGAGAGCCATTCTTCATGCTGCTATCTAACACTTCTAAAAAGCAAATATGAGTTCATGGTCGTCCCCATCTAAAATCCTGCAAAAGTTTCCTGATTCCTTCTTTAAGATCCAAGGTGTTTTCAGGTAGAGGCCCTGCCTACCGCCCCAGCTGCATCCACCACATATGTTCTCAAGTGCTGTTTGAGTTGGCTATTTTACTGCTGTGACTAAAAGATCTGCCCAGAACTATTTTAAAGGAGGAAAGGTTTGAGGTCTCACAGTTTCAGAGGTCTTAATCCACAGAAGATTGGCTCCATTCAGCGGGGCTCAAGGCAAGGCAGAACATCATGCAGGAAGAGTGTGGCAGAGGGAAGTGGCTCACATGGTGATCAGGAAGAGAGAGTCCACTCTCCAGATACAAATATCTACCCCCAAGCCACACCCCAATTCCCACCTCCTCCAGCCACACCCTACCACTCAGTTACCACTCAGTTAATCCATATCAGGGGGATTGATACACCGATTGGATTAAGGCTCTTACAACCCAATAATTTCTCCTCTGAACCTTCTTGGACTGTCTTACCATGAGCTTTTGGGGAATACTACATCTAAACCAGAGCATGTGTTTACCTAATCCCAATCATGTCAAGCTGTTTGGAGCTCCATGGCCTCTCCTGCCATTTTTCATGCATGTTGTCTGTCCATCATGTCCTTTCCTATACTTTTGAGTTACTAATCTTCCTAAACACAGTACAGAAGTCACCAACTCTTATAAACCTAGATGATGTGAGTGGTACTCACTATATAATGGTGTGAACTAAGAGGAAAATACCAAGGGGAAGCTCCTGAGGAGACTAAGTGTAGAGGCCGGAGTTTCATCTTACTTGTGTAAGCACTCCCAACATTGACTGTTTAGTACACAGAGGCTACTTAATACATGCCAGCTGAAAGAATAAATGAGTGTACAAATGAAGATATGAAGTCTGCCAAAGATGTCTTACAGAAAATTCTGAAATATGACATGAAGCAATCATCATGCAGCAAATCAAACTTTGGGCACTGCCCTATGACTTTGAACAAATCATGCAAAAATGTCTTTATGCTTCTCATCTCAACCATCAAATGGAATAGTTGGTTGAATAATCTCAAGAGTTTTTTTTTTTTTTTTGACTCTAGAATTCTATGGCACTCTGATTCTGTGTTCATGCAGAACCAATAAGGAGAGGGGGCAGGAAAGATTGGAATTGGTCATAAGAGAGAATCTCTTGAAGTGATATTTGAAGGGTTTTGTTTTCAGAGTTGTCAGAAGATAGCCAGTCAACCCATCTGTTCTAAATGGCTCAATCATGCCTATAAAATGAGGAGCCATGCAAGATGATTTTTAATTTGTGTCTCCTTCCCCACTTCCTAACTACTAGAATACAGACTTTGAAGGTGCAGGTAGAAACTCCCCATCACAGAAGACCAAGGCAAAGTTTCCAAAGAACTAGCAACTAGGTATTTGGACCCATGTAAGCTATTAAGTTTTTGTAACAGAATCAAATATTCACTGAGGGCAAAAAGAAGTGTCAAAAGAAGAGAACTCAGTGGCCTAAGAGAGTCCCAGCCACTCAGATCAGCTCAGAACCTGCCTGCTCTCAGAAGACCTGGAAACTGTCCTGCGCTCCTTAGCTATGCAATCATTCTAAGATCCCAGTGTCCTCAATCACTGACTGGAAGCCAAAAATAAAGCTACCTACTGAAGCAGATGCTGCTTAGTGAAGTGATCCTGGGCTTGCATCCACATTCCAGAAGCACATCTACCTTCAAGCTAAAACACACTCACCAGGACTTCAAAACTGCCCTGGGTCTCTAATCAGGAGTCCTTGGGAAATAGCATACCAGCAGCCAGTAAGCAAAACCAGAACCACTCAAGAAAAAAAAGTTTCTACATCCATAACCTTATTAACCAATCTTTGTATGTTCCTGGGAATAATTTTACACTTACACCCAAAAGTTCCAGTAAAAAGAACAAGAGATTAATGAGTTTCTAAATTTACCTAATAGAGATATAAGGAGGGGAGGTGCCCTATATCTGTTTCATGGGGTGTGAAATTCTCTCAAAGCCATCAATCTGACTAAAGTGATTAAGTGTGAAATCTTTCTTTCCTGAACCAAATTTAAGCAGGACATACAGAGCATGAGGGAAAGTCATAAGGCTAGCCACAAGACCTTAATGTCCCCACTCCTTTTCAGTCTTTACTCCTAATTGGCATAACTATATCTACAAAAGGTACCAAGACAAAAGACTCAACTCAGATTCACAATGAACTTCTACCTCCTCTTTCTGGCTTACATTTTGCTTGTGGATAAACACAACAGAACAAACTTTAACTCATTACAGATGAACCTGGGTATAAAGGTCATGATGAAGATAAACAATGCCAAAAGAGGGCAGGTATGTATACATAACTATGTCAACAAAATATTACATCCAACAGTCAACACCCAAAAACCAATTCAAAACTAGGCCTTTTTCAGTATCACTCAACAGCATAAACTGTCCTAATTTCCATTTTCACTCTTTGCCATATGATGTAAATATAGGATGTTGAACAACAGCTCAAAAGTGAAAATTCACGAAATAAATTAGGGTATTTGAACTATAAGATGCTCAATAGTTGGTGTTAACTGATTCCCTTTAAAAATGGCAACTGTAGCTGTGAGTATCTGTTCCACAGTGAAATGCTTCTAACTATAACTCAAACTATATTGAGCTGCTGCACTCCATTTACCTAGAGAGGCATTCCACAAAGGCCTACAGATAGGAGATGCTTTATTCATGCCACTGCATAGCTGGGGATGAATTCCTTCACAGTCAGCATGTCTAATACCATGAAAATACCATAACAGACCAATGACAGGTTGCTATGGACTGAACTGTGTCCACTCCAAATTTACAGATTGAAGTCCTATCTCCCAAGGTTATGGTTTCTGAAGACAGGTCCTTTGAGAGGCAATTAGGTTTAGAAGGGTGGTACGCTTAGGATGGGATTAGTGCCTTATAAGAAACACCAGAGAGCTTGCTTTCTTTTTCCACCAACATACAAAAGAGGAAAAGTCATGTGAGGACAAAGCAAAAAATTCCTATCTATAGCCAAGAGAGAATTCTCACCAGACACTGACCCTGTGGGCAAGTTGATCTTGAACTTCCGGTCTCCCACATTGTGGGAAGTGAGTTCTTGTTTAAGTCACCCAGTCATGGTATTTTATTATGATAGCTTGAACAGACTAAGACATGTTATGCTTGACAGGTTGCAATGGTTAAATTCATGTTGTCATCTCGGTTAGGTTATGATGCCCATATAGTCAAACGCTATTATAGATGTTGCTTTGAAGATATCTGCAAATACTACAATTACAACTATAGTCTGTAGACCTAAGTACAGCAGATTACCTTCCATAATGTGGGTGGGCTTCATTCAATCAGTTGAAGACCCTAAAAACAAAGACTGAGATTTCCTGAAAATGAAGTAATTCTGACTCCATACTGCAATACAGAAACTCTACCCAGGTCTCCAGTCCATTCTCTTTCCCTGTAGACTTAGGACTTAAAACTACATCAACTCTTACCTTAACTTCCAGGCTACCAGCCAGCCCTACAAATTTCATATTTTCCAGCTTCCCAAATCATTCCAATCATCACTTAAAATCTTACTGTTTCTATCCATGTGTACACATGTGTGTGCACACACAGACTACTGTTTCTTATTGTCTGAAGAACCTATACACGGATTAAACAGAACAATGTAAGAGAAACATGAGATGGACAATAACAGGGTGGGAGGAACAAACAGGGATAAAGGAACAACATGTGAATTTTTCACAAATTATTTAGAAAGATGGGTAATTTCACAGAACTCACTGAAGTCCATGATAGCTACTCTAGACTTATCAACTGATTTGGTACATCTCTCATCTTACAAATGTAGTTAATAAAGTTTTAGTATTGTGAACAACAATCATGTTTACTTTCTTAATCCACTTTGTGCTTTCCTTCAAAAAAAAAACAATGGCCCAGTTCTCTTACTAGCATAGTTTTCAAATTCATTTTCTTTAATGATTACTATTCAATATGTCTTATGACTGACAAAATATTTCCCCACAATGAACTAATATCTAGGACGGTTATCTTCCAAAATGTTTTTTTAATTTGGAGCTATATATCGCTTTATTTATAAGATCTCTTACCCTTTCCTTAACTATCCCTTTATCAAGATGTGCTGTTCTTACTCTGTAAATAGAACATCTCCAATCTAAGAAATTAAATATGGTTGACATTTTCTTGTCTTCAATTTCTTTACCTTTCTATCTGTCCATGTTAGTTTCCTATGTTGAAAGCTTTCTGCACATGCCTTCAATGTTTGCATATATATTCATACTTAAAAGTTGAGGCACTACAAACCTCAGTGGAAGGTTGGAATGTGTGGGTGGAGCATGATGCCATGGACCACACTGAAGAGCATTCAGCCAGAAAGAATTCTTCATTTTTATATTTGTTCATTTATTGGTGAGACTCTCAATGTAAGGATGGAAATCACTTCATCCAGAATTACTCAGAGAATCAACATGTATCCCATTTGTTTACAATAAAAATAAATTTTAAAAAAACTATGCCTTTGCTGACTACTTCAAAACAGAATTATTCTATTTCCCAAAAAACTAATATTTTGTTCATCTGCCTCAAGGACACCTACTATATAGGTTTACTGAATCTCCTGGTTTTAAGCCCTGTGATTCCCTGTACCCTGTGCTACATGATACCCCTGATTATGAAGCCTCCCAGTTACTTTCTCCAAAGAACAAACCTCAGTTCCTCTATATGAAAGGGATGGGACATGGCAGGAAGAATATCACATGACCACATTAGGTGAAGAGAGGGCCTAAGATCACCAAATTAAACTCCCTATTCATATGACCCCTCTGAATCCATGTATTTTGAGAGTTTTCAGACCTTTCTCACTATCGTCTTCTGTAGGACCCACTACTGAATTGAAGTTCTGAAAGGCTCACCTTCTTGCTACTGGTTGTACCTCCCTCTGCAGGATAGTTAGGTGAAAGTTTTCTCTGCTTTGCTAAGTTGACTATCATTCCTCTTTAAGCATTTTATCTTGATAAATTTTAATAAAACCTATTACTTGCAAATGCCATCTTATTTTCTTTATTTTCATGCTTAAATATCAATACTCAATAACTTTACTATTTGGTAAATTTTGGATGAAGAGAAAGAGAGCAAATAAAAGCAATTTTTCAAATTAAAATATGTCACTTTAAGCAAAGGGATGAAGACATATACCTATAGGCAAGCATATTTGGAAATGAACATGACCCAGCCCTATCCACCCTACTTAGCTCCTGACCAGGATTCCAGTACTACGAAGAAATTAGAGGAAAGTTCATACATTCACCTGGTACAGGTATCTCATCAATGCTATCATTTGCCAAAGACAGCAGGGGCATAGCCAGGTGTTATGGTTTGGATATAAGGTGTCCCTCCAAAATTCACATGTGAGACAATGCAAGAAGGTTCAGAGGAGAAACGATTGGGTTGTAAGAGTCTTAACCCAATCAGTGATTTAAACCCCTGATAGGGATTAACCGAGTGGTATCTGAGGTGGTAGGGTATGACTGGAGGAGCTTGAAAAATTGGGGCGTGGCTTTGGGGTATATATTTTGTATTTAGAGAGTGGAGACTCTCTCTCTGCTTCCTGATCTCAGGTGAGCTGCTTCCCTCTGCCACACACACTGCCATGATGTTCAGCCTTGCCTCAAGTCCCAAGGAATGGAGCAGCCTTCTATGGACTAAGACCTCTGAAATAGTGAGCTCTCTAATAAACCTTTATTCCTCTACACCTGTGCTGGTCAGGTCCCTTAGCAGAGAAAAAGCTGACTAAAATACCAGGGATGGCTTGCCACTGATAGGAATAGCCGAATTCTGATATACTGGTGACCCTGAGCTTCCTAACTGACTTTATGTCTGAAGCTTCCCAGCACTTGACTTGGCTTTACTTCCTGGTGCTTCTTTCCTGCTCCTACATAGAGGAAATCATTGCCTGTGCCTGCATCTCACCTACCATCAGGCATAGATAGTTGTTCAGCAATGGAGATATCCTTCCTAATTGGTAAAAAACTTTGAGATATAATGATGAATCAGGACGAGGTTTACAGGAAGGAGGGGAAAGCTAAGATGATCTGTTATCATTAGCCTGTCTCTTTATAAGGCAACCTCTAGTAGCCCTGCCCTACAATTCATCTGCACACCTGACACTTGCTACATAGCTCATGTGTAGCCAAAGCAAGTAGCCTGTAAGACACAGTAGGGAGCAGCCCTGGGTCACACATAGTGCCCCTGCCTCCAGTTAGCACTCTAGCCTTTCCAGGAGTCTTCAAGGACAGCCTCCCTAACCAAGGATACCTGCCTTCTCCTTTCCATTATAGCTTAGCTGACTGGATCCAATCCTTTATTTGTCTGAACACATATCTACCAACCTGATCACTGCACAGTTCAATTATAATTCATTACTCAAATTATTATCCCTCCTGAAGATCAGCTCTTGACCAAAATCTACAGCTTTTAATAAATGACCCACATCCTAACCCAAACTGACTCTTGCCTCATAACCACTGTTTAGTAAATACAACAGGTGATGTGATAGAGTACACTAGTAATGGATCACATGCTAGAGCCAGATAGACTTGGGTTTAATTCCAACTGTGGGATCTTAGACAAATCATTATATCTCCTTGAATCCATTTCCTTTTCTGGAAATGGAGATAATAATAAAAAATACTAATTCAAAGAGTCATGAGGATTTGACAAAATAATACAATGATTAGCACAATGCATGAAACAGTACAAGCACTTAATAAGTATCAGCCCCTTCCATCAGAGCTGAATGAGACCTGTAATGAATTTAATGTTTTTCCCATAGTGGACTGCAGAGTGTCTTGGAAACATCACTTGGACTCTGTCTGCCTTGACAGAGTCTTGAATTCTCAAATTAAATAACTTTATCCTTACTGCTGACTCTAGATTCTTCTAAATCCCAACCTTCAATTATATATCTAAAAACCAATCTTGTGATCCATGACAACATCCAATGTACATTAAAGTCACAAAAGTAAAAAATGAGAGGTCATTAAAATTAATTTGCATCCATAAAACACCTACCAAAATAACTCCTCTAGGCTTAACAGTTCTTAAGCAGAAAAGTAGCTATGCTCAGGGGCACACAGTAATTGAGGTAACATTGTAAATATCCATAAGGTACATATTGCTTTTCATCCTCGGTGTTAAAAGCAAATGCTAGGATACTATTCTATTCAAAACTTTTCTTTGGTATCTTGCAACCACATTTTCTTTTAAAATTATAAATAGCAATAGTCTGACTATCCTATCCAGCTTTAAAATTCAGACTTCAAGATATTTAACAAATTAACAAGAGAATACTCATCAATTTTTTAGGTATTGTTTTTTGCTATCAAAGTATGAAATTATATGAAAAACACTTAGAAAAATGATGCTAATTCTCCCATAATTTCTGAAATTTTGTAAATTTCCATTCACTATAATCAATTATCACACCTTTCTTATCCTACCACTAAGTAAAGGAAAGTGCAAATCAGTCAGTCCAGATTGACATAAGCACATGTATACATTCCTCTTCTAAGATGTTAGGAATTCCTGCAGTGTAATAAAAACACATGGAACAAGCTTGACAGACTATTTCTGCACAAAATGAATCTGACACTCACTTAGCCTGACAATACCACAACTGTGAGAAAACATTTAGCAGACAGAATTCCTAACAGCAATCCAACTGACAGATATGCATACTCCATGTTGAGTATAAAATTCAATTTACAAGTAGAGCTAATATGGATGGAAAACATAATAGTGCTGTTTATGGAAATGGATTATTGAAGCAACATAAAAGAATGAATGGGTATTAACTCCACCTTTAACGCAAAGCCAGTCTAATATTTGCATATTCTCACTTTTTTAAAACAGAGGAGGAGACTTTTTAGTGAGGAGGAGGTGGTACTAATGGGGGAAATGAAACAGCATCAATTAAATACAGGGATTTTTTTAAGCACAAGTTTAAATTACGAGACCTGAATGGAATCTCAAGGGTTGTAGTCCTTGATGAAAGAAAGCACCACTATATCTCTCTGAAGAGCACTCTTGGTGATGAATTTGATGCCTCATCAGTTCATATCAGCAAAGGCAAATAATTTATTATGAAGATAATGAAGCTTAAGCTTCTGGACCCACATTTATGTGGGCCTCTTCCAAGAACGTGGGAGTGGCCCTTTAGGAATGTTTTCACATAGATTATGTTTTTACGAACTGAGAAAGTGAGGTCCATTACCACTACCATTAAGATTTCTTCCTTCTGTTCTAAGTTTTCCTCCTTCATACACACACATATCCTTGCAAGGACAAGATAGGTTCAGGGTGTTTGGGGATGCAGTTAAAGAGAAGCTGTACTGGGAGTAAGTTTAATTAGGCTTTAGTGGGATGTTTATGTGCTTCCATTTTAGAAGAGTGATTGCTATGGGTCCTGATAGAGAATTAGCTTCCAGTAATGTTCACAGCATCACCATCACGATTCCCCACTGTATTGTGACCCAAAGGTGCAGGGCCATAGATTATGAAGTAAATATGGTCTTCACTGGCCCCCAGCAAGAAAGAATGGGGTGTGGACAGGGAAAATAAGGCTTGAAATAAAGTTCAAAACCAGAAACCAGTCTATGCAAATTTTCCAAATCTTACAGAAAGATACAGGGAAAGAAACTTAATGGAGTTTTCCAAATGTGATAGCAATCCTAAAAAATAATGTATGACACTACTAGGAAAAGCTAAAATCTTTCCAAAGAAGCAGTAAAAAATTGTTTTCCAATCAATCTTGTTAAAGGGAAAATTAAATTATCTTTCTGTGTCTCTCTGTAGAGAACACTAGAAAAATCATAAGACCTAATCAAAAAGTACATAGCCATTATACTTTTAATGTCTTTTTTTAAATGGACAATTGAGACAATGAATAAGATATTACATAATTTTTCTGGATATTTTATGATAATGATGGTATTGGTCATTTTTGTTTTGATTTTTTTTTCCTCATTCAAAATATCCCATTTGTATGTAATCTTTATTTGTAATCTTGTGATTTCTCCTTAAAGAGAGTCCTCCACAATTTTATACTTCAAGTCCTACAACATCTCAGCCTTCCTTTGCATATTAGATCTGCCTTCAATGTTCCATAGAATTTCATCACTCCTGATACAAATATCAAAGTCCCAGACTTATAAGACTTTGCTCAGCGTTAACCTGAGAAGCTCTTTTAAATCTTCCAAAAATATGGAATACATTAACAAAAAAAGTAGTGAAAGCATAATTTAACTAAGATTTTCTCTCATTTGGATGTGAAGCTTCAGGAAGCATAATTAAACTATCATACATTGATATTTTGAAGAGAGGAGCATACAAAGTTTGAGATTCCTTAATTACGCCCCTCTCCCACTGCCATGGGGCTAGGTATTGTACCCAGGGCCTTAAACACGCTAGGCAAGCATTATACCATGGAGCTACATCCCCAGTCCTTCTTGATTTATTTTTAAGGAGGAACTGTTGATGGAGGTTTTGGGAGCCTACCAAACTTCACACCAAATATCATTAGCTCTACAATCACAGCCCTTTTAGCCTATCTCTCTAAATGATGTTCAAGGAGAAGTTCCAGATGTTTCTAAATCCTACCAGTTAGATTTTGGCTAATTATTTGGTTTTTATCATAGGTGTCATTTTAGAGAGAATTTCAAAACAGTATGAAGTGACACTGAATTCAACTCTCCAGTGTTCTTAGTGACATGCAGGTCTACTTGGTTCTTGTCTGTGGTTCACTATACAAAGCAGACAGTTTCATGCTGAAAAGCACTCAGCAAAGCTTCTCAAAGGCCAGTGCTGGATGCCAGCCCACTGGAGCCATGTTGACATTTTATGTTAGTCCCATCTGGTCCCATTCAGAATAAACTCAAGGTTCTGTGTACTATGCTGAATGTACAAATCACCTGTTTGAAGAAGAATCAAAAAATCTGCATGAATAAAACTATAGTTAAAGTGATTTCAGTGTGTATCACATGTAAAATAAAAAATCAATAGATTTAATTAATCTTTGCACTTATAAATTTTTGTAGGGAAAAAAAATCAGAAATAACAGTATTGGCTATTAAAGAGATCTTCCCGGGGAGCTGGCTTGAAACCTATTCTGTAGCTTTGGCTAGGGATAGTGAGAACTGGCAAAAGAGTAGAGTCTGGAGGGTGTAGGAGGAGGAGTTAATCACTATTTTTAGGGTCTATGAAAACCATCCATTTTAGAACAAAGTCTCCTTCTCAGTTGGAAATATCACAGACCAAGTGCATGAATATATTTCATTGTCTGTAATTGCATACTATGCCATCCCTACATTGCATTTAAAAATATAAAAAAGATAAGGCTGTCATCATGCATGCAAACACATGGAGATTCACAAATAGAAAACCCTCAAAGATCTTGTTCTTAAAGCTACTTACTTTTTCTTCAGAGCAAACTGCACCACCCCTTTAACACTAATGGTTTTTCAGCTATTCTTGTAGCAACAGTAGAGAAGCCTGAATTCCCTGCTAGTGTAGCTTAAGTATCATCATTCGAACAACTTGCTAATACTCCTTTTGAATTAAAAGGACATAACTAAGGGTCAGGGATGTAAGTAGGTAAGAGCAGCAGCCACAGAGGCAAATGGACAAAGCAACTGAAATACAAATAGGAATTTAGGAAGCTGCACAACCCAGGTAAGAGTCTCAGTGAAACTTCAAAGCCAGGAGCACTAAATCTTACAAAGCCCAAGGCTTTCCTCAGTTCATTTCCTATTAATCACAGTTAATCTTAATGAGTAGCTGTGTTAATAGAACTGTTCTCCAGAGAAGAGATTCCTCTAGCTAGTTGGTTCATTTAGGCAGCCTGGACACATCTGGCGAATGGTATCTGAAGGACAGCTTTCCTTTTTCCCAGTCCAATGCCTCTTCTTTTCTTCTCTTCTCCTTTCCCCGCTCTTCCTACCTATTCTTTAAGACAACATGTGGAGAGCATCCATGAGCAATGCCTAGCATGCTGGGCCATTAAGTCAGAGTGGGGAGTGCTATGGAGAGAAAGAAAGGAAGGTAAGGGTCAGAGATGAAACAAGGTCTGAGGAGACTGTTATTGAGGGTTTTGTTTTGTTTTGTTTTTATACAGACATGTCCTGGAAGTTTCCCTTAAAAATGTGACATTTTACCAGACACCCGAATGACATAAGGTTCTGAGTCAGGCAAGTTCTGAATGTGAGAGACAGAGGAAACAGCACACATAAAGCTCCTAAAGTATAAAAGTACTTGGTATAACTGCAAAGTAAGAACAGAAGGATGGCCATGGAGGATTGAGTGAGGTAGAGAGGGCCATGAGGTGTGGTCAGAGAGAAAATAAAGGTCAGATCACAGAATGCTGCATTTTAAGTGCTAGGAGGACTTTGCTTTCACATTGTTAGAAGGGAAGCCAAATAGGAGGAATGTGAATACAGAGGGACTTGTGTGGAGGACAGACAGCAAAGAGCAATGGTGTAAGCAAGGAGATCAGTTAGGAGGAAATTACAGAAGTCCAGAAGAGAATAGAGGCTTACAGCACTTGGGAACATGGGTAAGGAAAGTAAATGAACTCTGGATACATCTGAAAAGGACAGCTAATAGGATTTACTGGGAGTTTGGATATGCAATTTGAGAGATAAGATGTGAGAATCTTAGAAAGGATATTATTGATTTATACTACCAAAACTGGGCAGGTAGTCAGAGGAACAAATTGGGGCATAAGGACATTGTTTCAGTCAGTTTTTTTGCTGCTGTGACTAAAAGATCTGACCAGAATAATTGTAGAGAAGGAAAAGTTTTATTTGAGGGCTCATGGTTCAGAGGTCTTAGTCCATAGAAGGCCAGCTCCATTCCTTGGGGCTCAAGGTGACACTAAACATCATGACTGGGCATGTGGTAGAGAGAAGCAGCTCACATGTTGATAAGAAAGCAGAGAGAGAGACTCCACTCACCAGATACAAAATATATACCCCAAAGCCACACACTAATTCCCACTTCTTCCAGTTACAACCTACCATTTTGGTTACCACTCAGTTAATCCCATGGGGGGGTTAATTAATTGATTAGGTTAAGGTTATAGCCCGATCATTTCTCCTCCAAAACCTTTTAGCATTGTCTCATATGTGAGCTTTTGGGGAACACCTCACATCCAAACCATAACAGACATTAAAGTTTGGTTCTGGCCACGTTGAGTTTGAAACCCTTTTGGATATTCAGGAAGAAATATCAAATAGGTAGTCTGAGATAATATTCCACAGAAAAGTTCAGGATGGAGGTAAAATTTGAGATTTGAGAGCATGGAGATAATATGAAGAGTGGAGGAAAATATGAAGATTGGATGAAAATCTTTATACCAGGAGACTGGATGAAATCACCTGCAGAATGAGCACAGATAGAAAAAGGAAGAGGACCTTTTTAACCACATCCTCACCAACACCTATTGTTGCTTGTATTCTTGATAATCGCCATTCTAATTGGGGTGAGATGAAATCTTAGGGTAGTTTTGATTTGCATTTCCCTTATTACTAGGGATGTTGAACATTTTTTCATATATCTGTTGATTACTTGTACATCTTCTTCTGTGAAGTGTCTGTTCATTTCCTTAGCCCATTTGTTGATTGGATTATTTGTATTCTTCGTGTAGAGTTTTTTGAGTTCTTTATAGATTCTGGAAATTAGCGCTCTATCTGAGGTATGGTTGGCAAAGATATTCTCCCACTCTGTAGGCTCTCTCTTCACATTTCTGATAGTTTCCTTTGCTGAGAGAAAGCTTTTTAGTTTGAATCTATCCCAGTTGTTGATTCTTGCTTTTATTTCTTGTGCTATGGGAGTCCTGTTAAGGAAGTCTGATCCTAAGCCAACAAGTTGAAGATTTGGACCTACTTTTTCTTCTATAAGATGCAGGGTCTCTGGCCTGATTCCGAGGTCCTTGATCCATTTTGAGTTGAGTTTTGTGTAGGGTGAGAGATAGGGGTTTAATTTCATTCTATTGCATATGGTTTTCCAGTTTTCCCAGCACCATTTGTTGAAGTGATAAAATTATGGCATTTGTAGGCAAATGGATGAAATTGGAGAAGATCATGCTAAGTGAGATAAGCCAATCTCAAAAAACTAAAGGACGAATGATCTCACTGATAAGTGGATGAGGACATATAATGGGGGGTGGGAGGGGTTAGCATTAGGTTTAGGGTTAGGTTTAGGGTTAGGGATAAGGAGAGCGATAAGAATGAAGGAAAGAAGGACTGTATAGAGGGGAAAGAGGGGTGGGAGGGGTGGGGGGAAGGAAAAAAAATAAACATCATTGCCCTATGTAAACGTATGATTAAAAAAAAAAAAAAAAAGAAAGAAAAAAGAAAAAGGAAGAGGACCAAGACCTGAAACCCCTGGCAGTCCAAAGTGGTAGTTTATAATTTAGAGGAAATGAAAAGAAATGAGCAAAGGAGGCTGGAAAGGAGTCCTATACAAACTCGGCTATTTGTCCCATTGAAAAAGGAGAATGAATTGACTCGCAGCTCCCAAGAACCATTTCTCTACTGGAGAAAGAAGGCAGCTCAAATGTCCACACCATCCCACTCATCTAGTAACAAGTATCTTGCTAAAAGCACTGACTCTTCACTTGGGCTTGCAAATAGTCAATGGGTAGCTAAAAGCAGGATACAAACTTGGCATTTCTGCATCCCATTTTTGCATTTGTCTCCTTTGCTCTGAGTCATCTTCTCCTGCAGTCATCCTGGATTCCAGGAACAACAGGTCTATTCAATAAACATCTTTTGATGAGTAGAAACTACCCCTATACAACATCAACTTTCTTATAACTGCTGCCAAGAGGGCTCATCCTATCTAATCCTGAGATAATGACCAACCAGACCACAGTCTGACCACTACTGCTTGACTATGCAGCCTTCTGGCTCCTTCCCTGTGCAACCTGGGGGCACATATCAGGGCTGAGAGCACTGGTCCCCTTGTCTTTCTAGTATAACTGTACTGATTCAAGTTCCTTTCTTGCTTTTATCCCTGCTCATCTCTTCCATTGGCATCTTGGGTCAGCGGCAGAATCTAGTTCACTGGAACCCTGGAGCCTTTGCTTTAAAACTCTGGTAACAATTTCTCATCCCAGTACACACTTCTCCTCCTCCTCCTATACACACACACACACACACACACACACACGTACACCTTATACATGCATCAGACCAGTTCAATATGTAGTGACCATATAAACTTAGGAGGATACTCTTGGAAATATCCCAGCCTGGGTTCCACTGGGACTACCACCATAGCAACTGCCTCCAGTCACCCAGCTAGGCAGACCGAGAGGGTCAGTAGAATAGAGGACTCACTCTGGAATTTGTGGTCCTGTCCCAATTCAATTATATATAGGATGTTTTACCAAAGGGAGCAAAATTAAAAATTAAGTTGTTCCACTTGTCTCTATACAACCATTCAAGTTTTAAAGAAGAATGTATTTTTAAATCAAGTTTCAATACTTAAAGAGACAATCACTAACTAGAAAATCTAACCACACTGACAGTTTAAGACAAGGAACACCATGATATCCTCTCTTTGTACCAGGACTACAGTATGTGCTGGGCTCTATAAGAATTCCATGCCTCTAGTGTATATTCCATATCTGCAGCATGTCACAGTGTTCCAGGAAGGTCAAATTTTACATGTTCTAATCAAGTACTTTCACTTGCCACGTGCCACTTGCAGTATTTCTAGTGCTACTGAGAGCTAAGCATTCATTTGGTCTCCTCTGGTCTCTTTCTTAATGCTTTAAGAGGTATTGAAAAAAAAAATGTTCTGTGAGGCACCTCTTACTTATAGTATTGAGGATATACCTATACTTTGCCCAAGTAATAACGAGGTCCAGTAGGAACAGAAGTAGATATACTGTGTGTCCTGGAACAGACAAGCGGATGAATACTTAAATTTTCTACTTGCGAGCTTTTGCACTAGCCTTAGATGGACATTCTCTGCACCAAGAAGCTTGTCTGGGATGGCTCCACTGGAAAGCAGAATTCTGAGAAGAGACAGCAATGCTGTCTTAACCTTACTTTAAGCATCGAGCCTGACCCTGCTGTGGTCTCTCACAAATACGATTGCCCCTTACTACCAGATACCACAGAGAATTTAATGAAACCTTAGCAATGTGTGGATGGTTTATCGATGGCCACCACTGGGGAGGAGCATCTCCCAGTGAGGTGAAGACAACTCTTGATTACCTACAGACACTTGATTCACACCGTTTATCCAGCAGTACCCTAATCTCCCCATCCAGGCCTTCTCATGCAGAAATACCCTTCAGAGCCAAAGAACTCTGGGCAGAAGCCAATCTGTATAATGCTGAGAAAAAGAAACACACATTTCTAGCAATTAGTTACAGAAAGGAGTGAAATAAGTCAAACCCAATTATTCCGTTTGCAGTCAATTCCCAGAACATCTGACATATTCCTGTTCATACTAAAATAACAGGAAAACTCAAAACCAGTAACATATGCTGAATGATCTACCTTTCAATTATCTATACCTCAATCAAGGTTTAAACTGAAGAATCAATTTAACATATGAGGGATAAGTGCATAGCTACAGGAGACTCACCCTCTCCACTGACCTCCCAAATTTCCTTCAGTCCTATTCCTGGCAAGTGAAATTTACCACCAGAGTGAAACTGGGCTCAGGCAAGTTGTCCCTTTTTAAAATTGAAAACACTCCAAAATCCTGTAATATATCATATGGCAGATGTTCACTAAATACTTATTGGATGGATGGAGGGATGAAAAAATGGTAGATTTCATTAGCTCTTTCACAGTTACCCATCTGTACATTTGGACACTAAAAAGGTGCTGAGGAGGAAAAGCCAGAACATACCATGTGCTAGGACTTGGGCAGTTGAGAGTTATAGTACTCGAGTACAGTCCAGCACAAGAAGGCATATGAACAGTGCTTCAAAAACTTGTTTCCCCTTTAACACAATGCATCTCGGGTCACGAGCATTGTTTCTACTTTCTAAGCTAGCTGTAAATTTGCTTCTTGCTCTCATTTCATTGGAGAGTTAAGTCTTTGAGGACAGAGCCCATGCCAAATCTTTGTATCTCCCACAGCATCCAAAGCCATACCTTGCACATAGTAAATATTCCCTCAGTAAATGTTTAGGCAAACTGGACTTAGATGAAGCACAGATTGTGGGAATACAACCAAAGTGATCCTACTGAGCTCCGGTGCATTTTGCATTTCAGATAGACTTAAAGAAGATAGATCTTAGCATATAAATTTGGTTAACTGATGAGTGAATGCTCGAAATAGCACCAAGGCTGTGCCAGAGTCACTTCTGATGCAGTGATTCAAATGCACTGGTGATATGCATATAACACCAACACAGGGAAATAAAGAGGATGAAAACACCAGAGCTTATAAACATTTTTCAGCCTCTTCCTCTCTGCAAGCTTTAGTCTTGGTTCTAACTCAAGAATAGTATTTTGTATAGCACTGTGGTTTTAAAAGTGCTATCACAGTTTCTTTCACATTCTGCCTGATGAAGGAAACTTCATTATCCCCATTTAAGAGATGCGGAGGCTGCCTTCCCAAGAGACTTGGTGAATTTCCCAGGATCACCTAAGGCAAAACTGATCCTGGATACATACCCAGGACCCTCACACCTGTTTCAGACTATGTCAATTTCATCACTAAATCAGACTGTTTTCACTTCTTTAAAACACACACACAATTTGTCAAAGAAGAATTTGTAACATAATATATATATATTTATATATATATATATATATATATATATATATAAAGATATATACATATATAGATATAACAATTTTTCAAATTATGGCAAGATTTACGAGAAATGGAAGACCTTGTAATCAAAGGGTAAATGCCCTGGACCAACAGGGACAATCCCAGCTAAGATATTCAGCCAACAAATACACTCACTCTAAATGTTTATAAGATGACACTTTTATACATCCAGATGACCTTTTCTTTAAACTGAAGAAATAACTACATAAGTTTATTACTTGCCCATATGTGTATGTACCACATACATATGTATTCCACAGCCAATGAGGTTTATGCCAACTCCATGCAACCTCACCTCCACACCATGCATCTTGGCAGCAGCATCAAATGAAGACTATGAAAGTAACATCATTACTAAGATGGCCCTGCCCTGCTCCTCATTAGGCTAACTATGGAGCCGTGTCATATTGCTGCTCCTGCTAGCTGAGAAGCTACCATGACATTTAGAGCAGCTTTAAATTTTAAGAAAACTCTCCCATTGGACCAATGGATCATGTTCATGTAAGCCCAGGTTTGAACAAATTAGTTCCACTAAAACTTTACTTCAAGCATGACTTCTGACAGTATGGGAAGTGGCAAACATCTCCTGGAAAACAACAGTGATCAAAAGAAAGATTCTTGTGATTCTTCCAATACTAGCTGAAATCCCTAGGAAAACCAAGTTTGAGAAAATCTGTACTCTAGTGGGAGACCAGTGTTTTAGGGATAGCAGGAGTTATTGATCATCTTCTTTTGACTATTGCTTATCTATTCTTCTCTTTTTGGTCTCACACTACACTGAGTCATAAAAAGATATATGCTGATTTTTACACTGGAATTTTTCTGATTATCAGTCTTACTGCTCTTTGATCTTGTGATTCCCATCACATCCTACTTCTCATATTAAATGTTATTTTTTGTTGCTAAATCATCACCTTGACTAAATCCTTCAATTCAATAAGACAACATTTGAGTGGATTTGGCCAAGAAAGTATTGAGGCCTCAGCCAGATTCATAAGGAAATAGGCTCTCCTGGGTTTGGTGGAGATGATCCAGCTATCAGATTAGCCCCCAAGTTGACTAATGGAAAATTCAGCATTTTGTGTCCAAAGAAATTGAGGTGAAATCAACTGTGATCTGTGCCATCTTCAGTGTCTGAAGAGGTCCATTTTTCAGGAAGGGCAAAGCAGTTTCATGGTGTTTAGTCCATAAGAGCAGGACTTCAGTCAATAGCTAGATTTCTAGTCCCTGGAAAGTAGGTTCTGAAAAGATCTAGAAGAGTAACAGCTCCAGCAAAACAAAGTTTTGAGTGAGCCCAGATTTAAGCAGACACATTAAGTAGAAACTGAAGCAGAGGCTCAGTCTGCAAATGCCAGGAGAATCAGGTAAAGGTTATAACTCTGTAGACACACACACACACACACACACACACACACACACACACACAGAAGGGGCACAGAAATGATACTAATTCCACTGCTACCCACTGATGGACTGGAAGCTCCCCATGTGCATGTTCTTGTCCCACTCAGCATTGCCAGAGATTTAATAGGTCTGAGCCCAGAAAGGGAGGCAGAGGGAGGCCTGGGAACCAAGGACTGAGGAAACAGATCTGGGTACATCAGGATCGTGTCTGATGGTAGAACCTGATGGCAAGTGGAAGTAGTGGACCAGGAAGAGCATGGTGAATCTTCCCACATGATTAAAAACACTGCCTTCATTTTTGCACCACCCCCATTCCCCATGATTTCTTCTACCCCAGCTTCCGGTGATATCAATGGATAAATCCATAGGCATTTTCTCATTTTTTTTCCCTCAGTGCCCTGCTTCTGCAGTCTTTCTTTCATTGGCTCCTAGCTCACTTCATTTCCTCTTCCCTTGCTGTTTCTCCTCCCTTTCTTCCCACAGCCACACTTCTACACTCTCCCCTCCACCTCCTGACTCAGTTCTGCTGGACTCAGCACTCCACCTTCTTCTACATCCTCACACTCCTTCCTCAGAGACTGCTTCACTCTTTCAATGCCATTTCTGTGACCCAAGTTGACATCTGAAAGACATCTCAGATCTTGGTTTGGCTATGATTTAAGGAGTACAAATCCTAACCTGTTACCTAAGTTGATCAAAAAGCCCTTCCTCCTGATTCCCTATGTCTATTGATTCCAACATCTGATCACCATCTTCAATCCCTTCTTTATACAGAGGTGTTATAGCTACAACATCTTTTATACCTTCTCCTCTGTGTCAAGTCAGAGAGCAACTCTTTGTTCAGATCTTCATGATTTCTCATTTACCTTGTCACCACAACCTCCTAATTCATCTCCTTCCTCTGGTTTCTTTTCTGCCTTACCTATATCTGAATGCACATCTAATTAAGTTTCTTATACATATTTTATTACTTCATTCCTTGATTTAAAAAGAGTACCACTCCTCACCCAGGCATCTAAAGGCCTCCACAGTATGCCCAAAGCTACCTTCTCCCCAGATATCTTCCTTGTGACTTCCTTCCCCACCCTTATTTTCTGCCAGACTACGTGACAGAATTCACATTTTCCCATCTCATATTTTCCCTCTATTGCCTTCTGTTCCTCACTGCACCCTCACCCCTACCTGTCCATCTTTTCCTTTCACTGCCCCACCATAATTTGGGTTCATTTCATAATTTTTAAGGTTCTCTTCAAGTACTACCTTCATGAAAGCTGTCCTGATCTCCTAATTGGAAATGATGTCTCCTTTTTTTTGACTCCTATAGTTTCTGGGCTCTGTTATGGTATTCCATCACGTTCCAAGTGGCATTATGATTATTTATGGCTTTCCACCATTTCCCTATTACATACATATATGGCACTATAAGATTCCTTAAGACAAGGACAGGGTCTCAAATTTGTGCTTTCAAAATGTCCATACATTCTGAAACAGCACCTTGAACATGGAAGGTAGTCATTAAATGTGTAATGAAGGTGATATGAGGTCTAATCATACCATAGGGCACGGGTAACTTGTTATTCTACATTTATGGATTAGAAGGGTTATACTATATGGACTTCAGTTGAGTATACTTCCTACAGGAAAGTTTGTTCTTTATTGTCAAAATAACATTTTTGACAAGTTGAATCTGTTTGGGATTACTACCAGTTATTTTTAAGACCTTCAAGCACAAAATGAAAAGTAAATGGCATTTATCCAGCAACACTTTACAACTGGTGCCTGATTTTGTTTTTTATATTTTCAGATTGGTCTGCAAGACAGTTCATTCTTTTCACAACTTCTCAAGTCACCCATATTTACCAAATGTAAATGGTAGTCATTCACACAGCTCAGGCATTGGGCCAGGAAGTTTCTATTTACGTAGCTGGGAAAAGAAATCAAATCCAGTCAAACAATACCCAAGTCAACTGTTTGGCTCCTAAATTAGGATGAAAATCCTTCCTTCTGGGAAATTTTAAATAAATGCTGAAGACCTAATCCTCTAAAAAAATATCTGACTTAATACCACGAATGAATTCTGATGGGTATAATTCACTCCCTCCTTATGCATGAGCTATTTTAGTCAACCACTGTATAATTGAATTTTCTTTAGGCAATTCACAGCTAGGCTGACTGACAGGTTTTTAAACTGATAATACTGATCAATAGGCCACCAAGGACACATTGTACTCACTTAATAAGTAGTAATAATAAGCAGGTTCCTGACATCTGAAAGATATTCTTATTAATTAATTCTCACACACAGTCATACCAAGGTGCCCTGACTCTGCTTAAAATGATGTGTAGTCAATTCTACCCAGCAGGTTGGTGCTGTTTCCCTAAAAATAGCACAACAATAAATGAATAGTTACTCAAAATGCAACATTTACTATTTTTAATTTCCCAATACTAACCCTTCATAGGATCCTCTGTATTTTGGCCTATAATCAAGATATATTTGAATTCTGACCTTTTTGAACTAACTTGAATATATGGTCCTGCCATACAACTTACATTTCTGGGTTATGAACTAGTAACTTCTAAGGATCTTGAATTTGATCTAGGATATGTACATCTTTCCATCTCTCCTATCAATCCATCAAATATGTCTCTGTATTTTCAAATACTCCTCTTATCTATTGGTACTACCTCTAAAAAAGAAATGCCCTTTCCTGTTACTTAGTTAACCATATATTCCACCCACTCTTGGCTCCTGTATCTCATTTTCCCTGTGTTTTAATCCACCTTTCTCCACATACTCCTTATGCTGTGCCTATCATCATGCTCAGAATTTAGTCCCTACCACCACCAAAAAATACCCATGACTTTAATAATTTCATATGATTCTGTCATTTTTACTCTTCCCTAGGAGGAGGAATAAAATAGTCAGTGACCTCCACAAGTCTCTCTTTGATGACCTGGTCTCACTCTCCATCTTCTTCATTTGATTGTGCATTTGATAGTGCTGGTCTCTCCTCCCTTCATTTACTGCTCATTTTGTCTCCCTTTGATGACACATTTTTTTTCCTGGTTCCAGGTATACAGAAGTGTTACTAAGATGAAGCTCTTACCATCTCCTCTCTCTCCTTCAGTTTCATCTCTCATCCTATTTACACTACCTGAAAAATTCCATGTACAACCCTCACTTGCCTGGTAAATCTAGCTCTATGTTTCTGATTGCCTGTTGGACATCTTCTCCTAACTAATGCCCCAGCCTACGTATGACATCAACTAACACATATCTCCTCCCTCCCTGGAGAACTTCTAAATATCACTTCCCTAACCTTGTGCATGGTAACTTAATTCTATTTGCCCAGGTGCTAAAGGATACTTCCCTCTTCATAACTCCTTCAGTTCCTTCACCACTCACAAAATCATTCTGGGCCATCATCTGCATGGGTTTTGATACATTGTTTCTATTACACAGCCATAATCATCACTTCAACAAATATTATCATAACCTTACACAGGAAAATGTACCACTCAGTCCCTTGTAGTCAATTTATCAGTCTGGTCAATGATCCCTGAGCTACTTCTGGATGTAAGTAGAAAAGAGCAGAGGCATGAAGTCTCCATGTGGTCTCTTCTCACATGACAGTGCAGCAATGCTTGGGGAGGGGAAGCTTCCATCAGCTGGTGTGTACTAAGTACCTATAAAGAATAGAACCTCTTCACCCAGCTACATCATTCATGTCCAGAGAGAAAGAAACAAACCTTTGTGTTGCTAAGTCCCTGGAATCCAGGGGTCAAGGTATTCTTCACATGTAACCTAACTTGCTTTTACTCTCACTTCCTCAAAATGCCCCATTAGACAGAATGCTCTTCTCTCCACCTTCTTGACAAGAGAATACTTGATACTATTCTTCCATTAATTAAATACCACTTCTTCAGGGAAAACTTGATGTCCCTAGTTCGAGCTACTCCCCTACTGTTATGCTCTCATAACATCACACATTCCTCCCTATGGTACACATCATTATTGTAACCTTGTTAATTCCTAGATTTAATGTCTACCTCTTTTACCAACCTATAAGCTCTATGCAATCAGAGACACCATGCTTGCTCATTTTTAAAACACAATGTCCGGCACAAAAAAAAGTTAAGAAATAAAAACTTTTCAATTGAACCAATGTTGCTCATCTTTTTATCTTCAATGTCTAACATAGTGCTTGGTACAATGCTTGATTTCTAGTAGAAATTATCCATTAATAATGGCATTATATATATAATAGACATTCATATAAATGTCTCGCCATTTCAATTCAATTGTTTCAGGGAAGAGTGCATTTTTATCCTTGATACTACTGCTACCATCACCTTCTCAAGTAGAGACAGACAGCATCAATAAAATCTATACAGCAGCATCTCCAAAGCAACTGCCGGGGACCCTCTGAAAGCTTGTTAGGAAGACTTTATGAGCTGTGAACAGGAACTATGTATTAATCCTTTCATATTCATCAAATTCAGTAGCCCTCATCATTCTTTCAAATACCAGGACAACTACTTCAACAACCCCTGCCTGTTAAAAGGGCAAGTACACATAAACTGCACCATAAAATATACAGATATGTGTATGTCTACAAGCATGTGTCTGTATGTATGTACATGTGTGTTCTCAAGAGTAGAGTTAAGGGGAATAAGGGATACATGAGTAAACATGGTACATTTATTTAATACTCAGATGTGCCAACCTGTAATTTAGCCATCACAGCCAACATTTGTTCAGATGGACACAAAACCAATTACACCTGTCCTTTGTTTGCCAATGTGATTTTGTCCCAAATCTGTATTCTGCAGACCCATTTAGTCAAGTTGGCTAATGATCTAAACAACTGGCTTCAATATTCTGCCATGTTTTTAAGCCAGAAACCTAGATGTCATCCTTAACATCTTCTTTTTCTAGTCTGTGGTTGATTCATCAATAAGTCCTGTCAATCTTTGCTCTAAATAATTCTCAAATCCATCCGCTTTCCGCATTGCTACCACCACCTTGACCAAGTCACCTCCTCTCCAGCAAAGAATATTTATAAAACCGCCTCCTATCTGGCCTGCCTTTATTTAGTCTGCCTCCTCCTTAATCCATTCTCCACCCTCTAGCAAGAGTAATCTCTTTGAAATTCATTCCAATCCTTCCCTCCCTTAATCTTACGGTATCAGACAAAAACCCCATAATATGGCCCATGAGCTTCTGCACAGTTCAGTCTTGCCTTCTGTAGTCACATCCCATACCAGGATCCTCTTTTCCCATCCCATTCTGGTCTTCTTATAGTTCTTTTAATGCTTCTTGCTCCCTCCTGCAATGGCACCTCTTGCCTGGAAACCCTTCCCTCTACCTTTGCCTTAACATCCTTGATCTATCAGCTCAGAGAAAACTTCCTTGTGAAGTTTTTTTGGCTGCTATACTAGATAAAAATCTGAAGTGTTAGAAATTGAAATCATAGTTTAATCTTTGATGGGGTCTAGGAACTAGAAGTGGACCCAGTGGGGCTCTAGGTACTAGTAAAGTTCTGTTGCTTAATCTGTTGCTGTGAGCAAACTCATTGAGCTACTCATCTGTAATGTGTATACTCATCTTCTAAATGTATATTTTAATAAAAAAAATTTTAAAAATTCTCAGTGCATGACAATCATAGTGTATTTCCCCTTTTACATATAACACATTTTCACAGTTGCAATTTTTATGTTGCCTAATGTTCAACAAATATTCACTCAGCACCTAATATATTTCAGACACTGGGCAGACACTGGCTCTCAAAGCATTTGCTGCCTACCAGGAGGAAGCAGAGCCTCTCCAGACAGGCCTTAGGGAAGGTCTTTTGCAAACCATGCCCTTTGAGGCTCCAAAGTTCACCAACATATCACAGCCTTCCCTCCAGGTTCCACCAGATCCCTGCAAGGCAGAGACGGCAAGGAGACAGACAGCACAGATGTCATCAGCAGAAGAGCGTCAGACTAGAACCATCCAGGAAGAAACACATAAAAGGGAGAGAGTTAAACTAAAATGGAGGAGACAGTGCAAATTAGGTATTAGATAGAGTACACCAAATAAATTAGAGCAAATAAAAACAGCAGCAAAGGAGAGAGATCAGATAGGAATACCAAGAATCATACAGAAAAAAGTATTTCAGCAAGAAACTACAACCTCTGAAATCTTTTGAATGCACTTCTAATATTCCTTTCTGCTCTGATTTAACAGAGTTTATCATTGTCTGGCAATGACGAACGGTAGAGACAGTGTATATTAGCCAAATGCCTCAATTTGGGTAGAAGGAATTGGTTTTCTTTTCAAGAAGCAAACATTAGCAACTTGAATGAATGCATTATAACCTTTCCTTTAAAACATCTACTTCTTGAAACCTAGAAAAGAAATTGCTACCTGTTGCTCCTCAGGAGGCTTGACTCCTGTCCTCAGTCTGCACATCCTGGCCCACACCCTCCTACTTTTCCCTCATTCTCCCTCCCACCTGGTTTCTTCCTGGGTACAGGCTGCCATTTAAAGTCTCCAAGGAGGACTTTTCCCTACATCTTTCCTGGCCAGGTCTATGTCATCTCATTCTTGATATGGCAGTGAAATATACTTCAACAATGTTCAAACGGATAGTTCATTTTGTTTTCTAACACCAAACGAAGAGTATTTTACAATGGTTGTACATACTCAAGCTTACATTCATAGAAATAATTATAAATCACTACTGTAGTTCTCTGCCAATTATAGCATAGGGTTCAGGGATATTTCTCATGTTCATATTTAGAACATTATAGCTTAAAACCTCACCATATTTTAAGTGGACTTTACAAAAACCAGATAAGCACCAAGTCCTTACATGAATTGATATGTGTTGCCGGATGCTTCCTTGGTTCTACTATGCCCTTCCCTTCCCCTTCACTCTTACAATAACCCCACAGTTCTCACCTACATATTTTAGGAAAGCAAAATCTATAAATGCACAGATTTCACCTACAAAGTCCCCACCTGCCCTTCATGGCTGCTGGCACAACTGAAGGCATTTACTGCTTCAAGATACTCAAAAGCAGAAGCAATGCAAAAAATGAGGCAATGAAGTCATTTAAATATAGCTATAGCAGAACCTGGCAATGTTACAGCAAATTAAATTTTAATGAGACACAGAAAATGCTGAAGCTTCAGAAAGTTTATCAGAGGAAGGGGCATCCAAAGGACACAAATGCCCCGGGGCCCAGGTGTAGACACAGAGGAATAAAGTACATGCTCGGACCACTCAAGGTTAAGAGTTTACCAAGGACACAGGCATCCAGATGTGGGGAGACCAACCCTCTGAAAATATGATAGCTTTTCCTTAGGAGGTAAAGCAAATTCATGCAAACTTCTTTTTGAAGGCTCAGAGAAAACTGATACGTAACAAGGTCATGTTTCTATATCAATGAAAGATGTTCTATGCACAAATGCCACTGACCTAAAAGAAGCTGATGGCCAGAGACCTCAAGGAGCCACCATGCATCTTCTGAGATTGTCCTTCAGGAACAGACTTGCATGCTAGCCCTGTATGAGATTTATTTCCCTGTGGCTCTCTAGGGTCACTCTAGTCTCCTCCTCTGTACCCTACTGGCTCCCCTGACTTCCAGCTTCTGACTGGGCAGAGCCAGAGTCCCTGGGAAGAGACAGCAAGAAAGAAACACAGGTTCCCCAGTCAATAGGCTGTGGTCTGGCGGTGGGTGCATTCTTCTGCTTAAGGAAAAGCCATGTCTGGTGACCCTGTGGAAGAGTCACTTCTTCCCCTTGTCCTTGTAGCTCTGATCTATATGGATTGCAGTAGAGGGCTCTCCCTCTTCCTACTGGGAAGCAACTGTAGGATAGTGGACAAAAGGAAGACAGCAAACAAGGTCCCTGGACTTTATTTCCACTCCCCTCCCCACACACACACACAACCAGAAATGTCATCTTGGATCGACCATGTACATACTAAAGGTCAAAGACCTTGCCCTTTGCTAAGAGTCCCATTTGTTCTTGACAGAGTCCTGATTCACATAGGAACACCTCCATATGACATTCACAACAACCACAACAGTTAAGAGAATGGGTTAGGGTAGTAGACTGACTCTGGCAGTCAATATTCATTTGACCTTGGACTAGTGACCTACTCTCTTACAGCTGCCTCAACATGGGGATCCTAAGGGAACCCCACTGACAGTATTTTCATGAAAATTAAATCATGTATGTGGCACTTGGCTCAGCCCCTGCTGTGTAAAAGTACTTGATGAAAGACACCTAACACTATTATCATTGTTGTAATTTACAATTACCATTCCCTGATTCTCCACTCATGGATGTCTGCTATTTTCTGAAATTTCCTTATCTGTACTGAGCCCCTGCATTGCCAGAAGCCACTTGTGAAAATAGAACACTTAAGATAGGACTGAATTGTTTGCCACAGTGGAAGAACTGGGACACCAAGACTCTGAATGGAAAACAAGACTTCAGGAGACAGGCTGGCCTCAAGGCAGAGGCCAGCACAGGAGGAGAAATGGTCAGACACAAAAGACCTAGGTCATTTGCTTCCCCATGTCCCTGAGGGCAAGGCATACTGGTCCAATGAGCATGAGTCCTCTTCTGAGCACACTGCTCCATCCTGGCACCTAAACAGTATGTCAGAACTGTCCCGAAAAAAGAAATCAAGACTACACACTCAAGCAAGTGAGCCCCTTTCAGGGCCAGCCAAGTCCAGATACCTCTTTCACCCTAAATCCATCATCCTTCTTGCTGCTAGCAGGACATTCTCCCTCCAGAGCCAATGTTGCTGTGGAATATTCAGAAGCAGGAGCATTTATCACAATGACATATCCCAACTTCCAGAAATTGAGACATCTAGAAACAGCCATCTGAGTAATATCACTTATATCCCCTGTCACTTTCTGAAATGATCCAGTGAGAGAGAAAGACAAAGTGGCTGTGACTTTCTGTATAGCAGGTAAAGCCCAAGCCTCTCTGCTGCCCAGAGAAGCCAGAACTATTTCTGCAGCACTCTTTCCTCTGTGAATGGCTTGGCCCTTTCTAAATAGCTTCTAGTGTCAGCAAAAGATTGGTCCCACCTCAAATATCACATTTTCTGCTTGTTTATTTGTTTTCTATTTGTTTATTTTCTACTTTATTTCTCCTTGATAGAGAATTAAAGTCATATTTTATAAATATACATTAGAAGGACAAATACATCTTCTATCTTCAATGTCCCTCACATCCTCTATGATGTCTTTTTATATGTTTATGTTCCTTAATTGCCTAAGCTTTTCCATTTCACACTTTTATCAAAGCACAGAGGAGACACTTTCATGAGTTGCCATCAAAACAAGCAATTTGAAAATACTTCAACTCTTCAACTTTAACAAGGTGACTTCAAGGACCCCATTTCTCTCTATGGCCTCCTAAAGGCCTAATCAGTCTCAATGACCAACAGCAGGCAAAAGCAGGACAACACTCCTACTACTTCAAGACTGAAGAGGAATCCCCTCTTAGTAATTCAAATTGTGTGATCTCTACAGGAAAAACTGCAAAGGAAAAATATATCTTCCAAGTTTCTCTTTTCCCAAGGAACAGAAGAATGACCTGGTCCTATTCCCTGTATTGTATTCCTAGATGAGTATTACAATGAATTCTAAATTTCTAATTATTCACTGCTATGATTTGGAGAAGGGTCTTTCAAAGGTCCACATGTTAAAGGTTGGTCTCAGCCCATGGTACTAAGTGGTAGAAGCTGTAAGAGGAAGAGCCTAGTGAGAGGTCTTCAGGTCACTGAGGGTACACTGAATGGGATTATGGGACCACAGACTCTCTCTCTCCTTACTCCCTGTATTGTCATAAGGCAAAGGCTTTGCTTCACCCCACACTGTTGCCATGATGTGCTGCCTGACCACTAGACTATAAGCATTGAGGCCAATTAATCATGGACTAAAACCTCTGAAACTGATCCAAAATAAACCTTTTCTCATTATAAATTGATTATCTCAGGTGTTTGTTACAGTGACAGAAAGCTGACTAACACACTATCACTAGCTATGAGAAGGTTACTGTTATTCCTCCCAAGTAACATATTTTCACTGCAACTCAAAATCAAAGAGCCCCACTGCAAATCCAAGTAAGGTACCATGACACAGAGAAAGGTATGGAAACCCACTGTGTTCTGGTCACCTTTTAATTACCCTGTTAACATGGGGCAACTACCCTCTTCACACATACCCAGGTCAATCTTGGCTCCTTAGGCAGGACCTGCAATATGGCACAACCATGTTTTCAGAGGATATGATTTAGAGTACAGTATATCTGAATTCTCATACTAAACCTATAATGATAGTCAAAAAGTGACTGATGACTAAATTGATACTATCAATTGATAAATGGATGTGAGATTAGATATATATGTATGTCCAAACAATGAACTATTTTTCAACCTTAGGAAAGAATAATATGACACAAAAACCACATAATATTACACGAATCCATTTGTATGAAATGTCCAGAATAGGCCAATCAGAGATAGATAGTAGATTAGTGATTGCTGGGACTAAACGGGGAAAGTAGCAGCTGATAATTAGTATATTACTTCTTTCTAAAGTGATAAATATGTGTTAAAATTATACTGTGCTTAAAATCACTGAAATATATAAACAGGGGAATTTAGGATATGTGAATTACATCCCAAATTTTTTAGGAAAAAAATTCAAATTTGAGTTGTGGAGATTTAAAAAGTATGCAAATTTCGGTAAAACTCAAGCAATTCCATTAAAAGCTTACCACATAAGTAATATGTATAAAACATACAAGTTTAAAATAAAGATTATTAAGTTCTGAAATTCCTTAAAAGTGTGATTCCGGACACTGTCCAAAGGAATCCACTAACAAATGATCTCATCATATTTCCTGGTAACTGTCACTGTGAAGGATCAGGACCATGTGCCCACAGAATGAGACCAGACCATGGGCTTTCCAAATCCAAACCCAGGAATAAGCTTTAGCTGGATCTGAAGAATCAAGCTCAGTGACTTCTGATGAATGCTCTTAGCGAAGCAAAACTCATTCTGGAAACACTGGTTAATGAAATCTTCACCCTGAAAACAAATAGTGCTAATTTATTTCCCAAGTAATTTGTACTGTGCCTCAGTGTATGTGTGTTAGAGCTGTTTTACAAGGCTCCAGACCCTAACCTGAGTGATTCAAACTGATATGCACTTGGCTATCTTCCAGCAATGTGTAGTTTCCTATGAAGTTATTTTGAAGAGAAGATAGGAACTTGCCAGATAAAACCTACAGAGAGTAATCTGTCAGCAAATACAAGGCATTAGTCAGCCTGGCTTCATAAGCATATCATTTGATGCCATTTCTCTCTGGGGCTTCGTCATCCAGGGGTTTCTCTCTTTTGCCCTCTACTTTTAAACAAATGGAGTAGTATGGCATGCACATCAAGTATGAGGGCATTTAATTATCTTCTTCTCACCCGAACAGGCTGACTCGGCAGACTCTACAGTCATAAAGTGACCCTGACATCTGGCTGAATAAAATGACAGTGAAATGTCTACTCGGGGAACTCGAAAAGCACACTCCTCTCTTCACCATTTTTAAATTTCAGTGTCTTCTCTTTTCAAGCTTCTCTGCGTATATTTTCAGCTACCAAGGAAATTCTTAATTATAAGGATCTATTACACTCTGGGGTAAGTAGCAAGCATATCAGCATAACGCTCCATTTCACAGAGAAAACAAAAATTTTTTTAAAAGAAATAAAGTAGTCAATCTTTAGCAAACCTTTTGCAGTCAAAGAACTAAGGTTTTACCCAACACTTAGGAAATGGGCCAATCCTCCACAAAGAGCAATGGCTTTGTATAGACTGAGCCCATGTTTCAAAAATAGTGAAATTCTTCTACAAAGGTCCTCTATTAAGAAAGAGGTCAATTCTTGGATGAGAAAAAATTCAGTGATATGTGAACAAATTTTATAAGTTAGTTGCTTCAGTTAACTTAGCATCCCTACATAAAGACAAAGTTGCCAAGTAATTCAATATTTTTTTCATATTCTAAATATTTTATGGGTATGATATTCAACAAATGAAAATATGGGCTATGCAGACTGTGAGGAATGAGTCAGATATAATGACATTTTTAATTTTTTTATTTGTTCTAATTAGTTATATATGACAGTAGAATACATTTATACACTTCGATATATCATACATAAATGGGAAATCATTTCTCATTTTTCTGATTGTACTTGTTATAGTATCACATCAGTCATGCAGTTATATGTACATAAGGTAATACTGTCTGTTTCATTCTACTATCCTTCCCATCTGCATATCCCCTCTCCATTTACTTCCCTCTACCTCATATAAAGTAACTGTTCTTCCCAGGCATCCCCTCAGCCCACCGCCATTGTGAATTAGCATTCTCATATCAGAAAAAACATTTGGTCTTTGGTTTTGGGGGGTTGGTTTATTTAGTTTAGTATGATATTCCCCAACTCCATCCATTTACCAGCAAAAGCATAATTTCTTCTTTAAAGCTAAGCAATATTCCATCGAATATATATACCACATTTCCTTTATCCATTCCTCTATTGGAGGGGACATCATACATTTGCTTCCATTTTTAATGAAAACAAGTGAAGGTCAAGTGCCATTTTTACACTAACCTGCTCCCTCAAGGCAGTATGGCACCATGAGTAGAGCTGAGCTGGACAGTACACTGCTACAGACTTGGATTCAAAGTCCAGCATTGCCCCAAACTGGCACTGTGTTTAGCTGGGAAAGTCAGAGTGACCCCTTTAAACCTCATCTTCCATTTCTGTAGTGTGGAGATAATATCTACCTTTCGAAGTTGCCAAGACAATGCAACAGAAAAATAAATATTTCATGCATATGGTAGCATGGGACACTAGAGCAAGCCAGCAGTTCCTACCAGGCCACCCATAAGAAACACAAAACCGATATTCTTCTCTCCATTTGCAAAAGAAGTTGCAATTTACTCAGCATTCTATTACAGCAAATTTCATGTTTTGTTTTGTTTTTTATTAATGGTTAGAGGTAGTGTAGCATCACAGTTAAGAACTCTAGCAAAAAAGATGATGAGATTTGAGTTTGAATCCTAGCTCTCCTGCATACTAGTCAGTAGATCTGGAACAAATTATCTAACCTCCCAAACTCAGTTCTCTTTGTCTTTAAAATAGGTATGACAAGATAACTCCTTCAATGGGTTGTTGTGGAATTTAAAAGGGACATTCATGAAAACTGCTTAACAAAATGCTTCACACATTAGCAATTTTTGTTATTACTAAATAAAAGCCTCATGAATTTTTCTACTGAATTCCTTCATATATAAATCTACTGAATCTCCATGATGTTACATGGAAGCAACATCAAGAGAGAAACACATGCAGACACTTGCTTTCTGGCTCCTGCTCCCAATTCTCCCAGGCAAACAACCTGGGCCTGCTGTTATTTCAATTAAAACTGCAAAAAGATAAACTAATTGTAGGTTACCTGTGCTCTCTAAATCATGTCAGCAATCTAAAGAGAATGTCTGGCTTTGGAGGAGGTGCACAAGCCACACCTGAGCAACTGACGCTCCTCATTGGGCAACTGTGCAGCAACCATCTCAGCAAGGCCATCAGATTCCAAGGCCCTTCCCAGTGAGAATCCAAATGCAACAGAAATGCTGCAATAAGCACCATTAAGAAATACCCCTTTGCATCAAATCAGCATTTTGCACAGATAAGTAACCAACTAAAATACATTTTGATGAGCCATGTAAATAAGGAGTTCATAGGAAAGCTGGAAAAGACTGAAAAGAATAAACAAAAAGACTCATCATTATTACAGTGGGGGTGGGGGGTACCTGTTACCTCTCTGATGGTCAGTATTTTTTTTTTCAGTGATTCAGATTCATTCAGGTTTTCAAGTTTGAGAACAGAAAAGAGAATGATGGAGACCTAAGAGACCTGGTGAATTTGTACAAACGTGAGGCCAAAATGCTGAAGCCATGATTTACAGAAAGGACTCTTTTGGGAGATCTGGATTCTCCTCATCCCTCCACTAAGGTAAGTCTGACACTTGTTTTATCCCATCTGCCCAAGTTATCACTCTTTGTCCTGACTCTCTGCAGGACATTTTTAGATTCTAAGATGGAATGTGTAAAATGTGGGAGGAGAATTAACAGAAAATAAAAATGAATGCTTCATTAGTTGATCTTCTCTGCCCTCTGCAGTGGATCTTCCTCTGTGAGGCACAGATTGCCTCATGTCATCTTTCCTGGTCTCCCAGCTGCTCCAAGTCTCTCCCAACTCCAACTGGTTATGCAAGCATCCTAACTTTCCAATAGCCAAGATTGTGTTGTTTCTATGCTAAAATGGGGGACAGCTCCCCACTGCCCTCCAATATCTGCATGAGCAGCTAAAATAGAATGCATACTAAGTACCAGGTACTGCACAAGGACCTTCCTTTCATGATTCTCAATGCTTGCAATGATCCCAAAAAGCAGCTGTTAGGATTCTATTATTGTTGCTATTCTCAATACTAAACCCTGTATTTGGTCACATTTGTGTTTTCAGCCTTTTCCCCAGCATCTTTCTGGAACTCCAACCAGAATGTACTTACCACTTTCTATTAAAACTATTCCATTCTTGCCCTTTGGTCTTTGACTTGGCAACTTTCCCTCCAGCAGATATGCTCTCCCATTTACGTTGTATTCTCCTTTTAAAATTGATCTCAAACATACCTCCTCTGGGAAGAATTCTTGAACTTGGCTAAAAGCAAATCTTATTTTGCACCTTTTTCATACCACCATTATGAGACATTTAATTTTGTGAATCTCTTTCCTCCGCTAGACCACCCATTATGTAAGAGATTGAGTGTTACGACATCATGCCTGTGCTTAAAACTAGGTACACAACACACAATTGTTTCAGAAACATCTTATACATGAACATCAACCTTGAGAATAGAACCTAATCTCTATTTTCAATGTCTTATACATTCTGCTTTTCACTGATTCATTTTTTAAGTCTTTCCCCCTAATTTACCTTTTGTATGCACACGTAAAAATCAATAACAAAGTAAGTCTTCTGTAGTATTATATTAGTTTTCAAACCATATCTAATTATGGCTATCTAATCAAGGCTCTGATTGATTATACAGTAAGTGGACCCTCACAGGAAATTAAGGGAGGAATCTGTACAGAGAATTTCCTATGCCTACTCTATTAACTATTCCAAAAAATGATATTACCCACATTTTCATTTAGGCAAGTTTGCAGATTAGGAATAAGTATTTAGCTTCATATTACTCCCCTATCACACTGCACACCATTAAAGAAGCCATTTCATACAATTTGCTGAAGGTATTTTTAGCTTGTTCATAGGTCTCCATGGGAATTTAATGGAAATTAATGACCCCCAAACCTTACATCTGTTTTGATTTGTTTCTGATTTTAGTAAACTCATTTTCACAACCTGAGATGAACTTATTTATGCTCAGGCTGATGGGTATATTTGAACATCTACTACACTATTTCTATCAGCAGAGATGATAAAAGCAGTTCAACCTTTCATAATGTGGTAATTATTATTCAACGAATGATTAAAACATAGTGTCTTGCCTAAAGTCAGCAAACAGGCAGGACAAGAAAAGAATATGTAAACACTCAGGTGAAGGAGGATGAATGCATAATCAAGGGGTTAGAAAGATTAGATCAGTTCTTGGCATCATTGAGGAGTCTAAGCGGGCTCTGAAGAACATGCACATCGGAAAGGGAAATGAAACCCAAGAAGAAGGTAAGTGATAAATAATGAGTGACTCAAACATTAGCAAATCTGAGAAAAAGACTGACAAGGTGAACCTAGATGGGAATGAGTGTTACACAGGAGACAATGAAATCCAGGTTGATGTAATGTTTTAATCAGAAAAATAATTGTAGGCAAAGACACTATGAAGTGATCAGAGCAGTTGCTAGGAATGAAGAGCTAAACAAGCTCAGAGGGGAGCCAAGCAATGTGACATCTAATTACTGAGGTCCTACTAGGTACATGGCACCATGCTAAGAACTGCTGAGCTAACCTGGCCCTCCAGGAATGTAGGGATTGTGGAGTCCAGGAAAATGGCAAAATCAAAGTTAATACTGCACCCAAAAAACATGATAGGATGGCAGACTGAGATCACTGTCCCAAAAGAAGCACCCACAGATTCTGAGGAGCAGAACTGTCTAGGGGTAGAAGTGACTGGCTTGTGGAAGGCATGTTTAGTATACACACTATTCTCAATCACGGAGAAGAGACAGTTAAACATACAAATAAAACCTTGTATTAATAAACACAAAGTAGACATCTCTTTTTCATGGACTTAGGCTGGCAAAAAAAAAATACAAAAATCTTTTTTAAAAGACCAGAACGACACCACATTAAGGATTAATGAATCTTTGAAAAGTTAAAAAAAAAAAAAAAAAAGTCATATGAATGCAAGCTAACAATAATAAAATGCACAATTAATAAAACAACAGAACAAATTCTAGTAGTAGCATCTGGTTTTAATACATAGGTGGCTATCCTATTTCAAATACTGACAACTAGCTTCTTAAGACAGAGGGTTTTTTATGTTATTTTTTGTTTGTTTTGTTTTTCCCAAGTGTCCCCATTACTAAATTTTCAGAGTAAATTTTATTCCTCAAGAAGTTTGAAAATAATGATTAGAAAATAATTCAGCCTTGGTGCATTTCTAATTTGATTATGTATTGGTCAACTTTTCTCTTTTTTGACCATAAGTGTAGGGAGCACCTTTTACCCACACAGATGGCAAAACAGGGCTTAACAAAATGGGGTCATCTCCAGTAAGCAACAGGAAGAGAACATGGTGAGAAATGTATCACATGGTCCTTCCCTCAGGTGATTCACAAGAGCTGCAATTAGGGGTTAGTTATGAAGGTCATTCTCAAAGTTACTACATAGCTGATGAGTACTACTACATCTCTCAGAGCAGGGGGTCAGCATATGACAGTCCACTGCCATAAGTAAGAATTACTTTTACATTCTTCAATGGTTGAAAAATATTGTAAATACCATTTTGTGATATGATATTTAGTGACCACAAATGACTGGAACATGGCCACACCCATTCGTTTATGTATCATCTATGGTTTCTTGGGTACTGCAATAACAGAGTTAAGTAGTTAGACTTTGGCCCACAAAAAACAGCCTAAATATTTACTATTCAACTTGAGCAAAACATGACTCCACAACATGAATGCTTATGATGAATCCCCTCTGCTATTTGTCAAGGGATGATCCAAGGAAGTATACATGCTATTCTCAAACATGGAGGAGAGATGATTAAACATACAAATAAAGTCTTGTATCAATAAGAATAGGCTCCAGAGTCAGAAAGATGGGGTTCCATTACCTGGTTCCTCAGCCACCAGCTCTGTAGTCCGCCAAGTGACTTATATCAGACTCCACTTCCTCACCCACCCAAGAGAGGACTACCAATTCACCTAGGTCTCCTAGGGCCGAACAGACTGGCATTATGTTCTTAGCTCACATGTGAGCCTTCCTTTCACATGCACACTTCTGAGATGTTTATATTTGCCCAAAAGACACTGATCATACAAAGAAATGAAAGACAACTAAATTCTAAAGCACAAACCAAGAATTTTGCTGATGTCAGTCCTTCCTAATGCCTTTTAAAATCAAAAATCCTTTTGAGTATAATCATTCATCTATTTATTCATTCAACAAATATTAATAGAGCTCTCACAACGTGCCAGGCAAATCTCAGAAAATGAGAATAGAGTAATGAACCTCTGACATTCTGTGGAAGAGACAACACACACAAATGTGTATCCCTATGTGCATTCATAAATGCAGTAGAAATTGCTAAGACATGAAAAATGACAGTAATAAGTATTTGCTGAAGAAGTAAGGCTAAACTGAGATCTGAATGATAGGAGACAGCCATGAAAGGATAGGGAAAAGAGCACCCCAAGTTAGGCAGCATCTAATGCACAGGTCCTATGAGAAGGAGGCTCAGGGAATTTAGGAGGAAGAAATAGGACCTTGTGGGCCAGAGAACTGCAAGCAGGGCAAATCTCTCTAGAGAAAATAAGGAAATGTTGATCCTGCTCTAAGTCATCACTAAGTTAATCAAGGGAATAAGCCAATGCCATTTGCAATACAAGGAGGAGGGAAAAGTGGTAATTGGGAGACGAGGAAAAATATTAAATTGTTCAGGCAAGAACCATGATGATGCCTTGGACTAGGGTAGTTAACTATGTAGTTTAAAATATGGAAATATTTGGAGATGGAGTTATAAAAATGTGCTATCCAATGAACTGGATGTTGAGGGTGAGGGCATGCAAGGAATCAAATGCAACTGCTCAGTTTGGGGCATGGGCTATTGGGTGGTGCCATTTTCAAAGATTAGTAATCCAGGATCCAGGGGGGAAGGAGCTATGAGGAAGAAATCCAGAGTCTGATTTGGAGTATGTTAAATTTCAGATTCTAATTATACATATTACTGGTAATACTAAATAGATATTGAGATATGAGGCCCTGAGGTCTATGGAGCTATAGGTAGAGATCTGGAAATCATTTGTATTAGTTTAGCATTTAAAGCCATGGGAACAGATGAATTTACCTAAATAACCAGGGTCTTGGGGCCCTCCAATGAGAAGTCAAGCAGAAAAATAAGACCAGGCCCAAGAGATAGAATAGCCAGAGAAGTAGGTGAAGAGTGTGACATCATGAAGGCCAAGAGATAAAATGTCATAAGAAGAGAATGACTATGGCTGTCTAATACTGAGAGTGGTCAAGTATAGAACAGTGACCTGTCACCATGTCTCAGTGAAATTGTGGGAACTAAAGAATTGCAGGAATGAAACAAGAAAAGAATGTGAAGTGAGTACCAACATCTCGATAAAGCCAAGGGCCTTTTTCCTGGGAGGAGGAGAGGAGCATGCATACATATGTAGCATCAAACATGGGGGGAGGGGTTATATAACAAATCCTCTAAAACTATAAACTGCCTAAGGTTTTTAGGCACCCCATTAAAAAACCTTGGTTCACAGTAAAAACAGAATACCAAGGTTACCTTTTTTCACTGAATTGACTGATTCTTTGAATCCAAGAATCATGAGTCCACAGGCAATTCAAGTTTTTTATAGTCTCTTGTCTTACCCATGAAGATCTTTTCCCATTAGAAAATATCTTTTTTTTTTCCTATAAAGTAAAATCACTTAGATTCAGAACCCCGGGGCTTAATTTTGGTGCGCAGAGATTCAGAATGACTCCAGCTATTTCAGTAATTTCAAGGGATACTTTTAGGCAGAGGAGGCTGTGCAAGGGCCAAGGCTCCTGAGACTGTGCACAGAGATTCAAAAAATACCTTATCTTGTTACCTAACTTGCTGTTCTTTCCATCTCAGACTGGGGAGAATATGATTAGCATAAGGAGTTTTATCAAGAAGGCAGTTAAGATATTTTTATTCTTCCAAATTCTTCCAGGCGACACTCTGGTGTCATACTAATTGAATGAGCAGCCAGGATATCAAACCATCAGACCCTATCAAAGTGAGAATTTGATAAAGTCCTATTGAAGGAAATTTTTTGTGTGACAGGTTGACATATTCGACTCCATGGAAATGTTATAAGCCAGGCTATATGGGCAATGACTAAACAGACTCCATTTTACCCTGAGACTCCATATTATGTAGGAAATGTTTCTCCTGTGGGAACATCCCACCTCTGTACCCATCAACAGTTGCTTAGCATAGCATGTTTGGCAACACAAAATGGCAATTCTTATATAATGTAAAATTGTCCTCTTTTTGGTTCCTATTTTTGTTGGACAATGTATCACGTCAGCAACGATTGTCTAGATGTTAGTTAATAATCATTCTTTAACTTGTACCCAACTAAGATCATTTTGACCCACTTCCCCTCCTTTATAATTGTATATCTTTGATGTTAGTTTATAGTTTTGAATCATAGAAACAGACACTTATGATTATGTACTGACTTATGGTTTAAAAACCCCTGCAACCCTATGGTCAGGGCTGTTCTCCCAGTAACCATTTTGGGCACTGTGTGAGACATTCAGCCAACTGACTAATGAAGACTCTCAAATTTGGACTTCTCAGTGGTGATTGGCCTGTTCTTAAGTTGCACACCACAACATTTTAACACCTCTGGTTTGCCCCTATATCTCAACTTCAGTTATCATGCTGCCCTTTGGGAAGAGAAAGGTACCAGACTGTGTAGAGCAAGTTTACCAAACTTTTTAATGTTAAAATATAAGAAACCAGATAAGCAGAGTTCATTTGGATCATGCTTTGCAGCTCATTTAAGCACCTAAGCAGACCCTTGGTAGGAAAAGAATAAAGCAAAAGTAGAGTTTGAAGCTGCAACAGTTAATTCTTATTCTTTTATTTCCTCCAGAGTTCATCTATAATGTCCTTTCAGTGGGTCAACACCAGTGCCAGAGCCAAGGGCTTGATGACAGACAAGGTCAATACATTCAAATTTTAAGCAGATGGAAGAAGACAGTGAGCAAGTAAAAACAAAGACATAAGCAAATTTTCAAGTGAGGATTGCTGTTTTGAAAAGAACAATTATAAGGGGTCATGACAAGAAAGTTTTGGGGGTTTTTTGGGGTTTCTTTGTTTCTTTGTTTGTTTTTTTAAATTGGAGAGTGAGGAGAAAACTCTCTCAAAAATTAGAACATATGAGTTGAGAATGACAAGGAGGATCAGCCTCCTTGACAAGAAAGGGTGTTCAATTTCCATTTTAAAAATCACATTTCTAATATGGAGCTTAAAACTATTGGCAAATAACCTAGGCTCTGCAGTCTAGCAGCAGTATTTCTAATAGCAGAAAAATAAATATGAACTCCAAGGATTGCCTATAAAAAAGAAATGAGTCATTACTTCTTTTATTATGTTTTCAATGACTAATAAGAGAGAAGGGAACACATAAAAATAACAACTGCTTGTACTTTTACTGCCACGTCCAGGAATTACATCATTTGCCCAAGGTATCTGTCCCTAGAGTTAAGTCTATGCTCCTAAATTATCAGTCAAGAGTTACTAATATCATAAGCAGAGAAGGGTTTGGTTCAATTAGCCTAAATAATTGTGCAAATTTCATGCAGCCCCAAGAAAATATTCAAAATACAGCAATGAAACTAAACATGAAGTACAAAAAGTAGAAAGTTGTACGTGCTAGGCTTGGTGTGGTCAAATCCCTTGCTAAATTTCACTGGCTGATTCCGACAATAAGCCACTCTAGAATCTTCTTAAACAACTGACTCTTCAATACTTACTCAAGCAAAATTTCACTGACCTCATTACTATCTGTATCAACCTTACCAAGTTTCTCTGACAACTATATAAAAGAAGTGGATTTTCACAGTGAAATATCAGAGGCAAAATTCAGATACATCTTGCTTATGTTAACACAAAGTTAGCTCAAGGTGAAAGTTGTATTGATTCCCTAGTGAAAACCCATTTGTTGAGACTAATTCATCTTTGCTTCAGATAAAACACAAAGACAATGTAGGCTGTTTAATCCTAATTCATATATCTTGTTTGGAAAAACTCATCACATTTCGTTTTTCATTTTTTAAAAAATCTAGACTTAAAAGGCTTAACTATTTGTGATTATGCTTCAACATGCTTCTTCTATCTTTAAAGACAGACCAAACAACAACAAAAATTTATGGTCAGCTATAGCAGAAGTCAGAGGTACATTGTAGCTCTTTTTGTCCTTTTCCTTCTTTCTCTTTTCAGTTCCTTTTCTCTTCTATTTCCTAAAACCCAGACTTGCCACCAACACCCAAAATGCAAAATCTTGCAGAACTTATATTTGCAATCACCAGCCCATTCTAAGGGTAGCATTCACTGACCCATACCTTTTGCCATAATTACTAGTGATGATATTAATAACATCAACAATATTAAAAAAAACATTACACAAGTCTGTATCTTGATCATATATGATTAGTCTCATTACCACCTAATATAAAAATTATAAGAAAAAATTTCTGGATATGATATGACAAATGAAGATTAACATTAATGCATCCAAGAAAGCCAAAATTTCCCAACAAGATAAGTCCTAAGTTCTCTGGACAAAGTACCCAGGACAAAGCAATCATAGACTATGGGGAAAGTTATGCTATTGATTTGGTTTCTCCTAAAAAGGAGACTCCTAAGGAGGAAGAAGTTTATAGGATATCTAAAAGCTTCACAATCATCATAGATATCCAGTTCTCTTTATTTCTGTCATGTAATGGGAAGGGTTTAATGAAAAGGTTCATCATTCCAACACATCATTTTCCAATGAATACAAAGTTTATATCATAGATAAAAATGCATCTTATTGTGACTTGATTTTGAAATTTAATATGGTCAAATATACAGTAGAATTGAATAAATAAGACAAGAAAGAACAGAAGGAAAAGGAAGAGGGGAAAAGACCATGGGTAGATTTAAGTTGTTGCATGTAAATGCTATATCAGCTAGAGTTGAACATTTACTGTACACTATGTGCTAAGTCATGTGTCATTTAATTCTGAGAAAAAAAAATCTTGAGTACTATTATTATCCTCAGTTTACAGATAGGGAAATTGAGGCACAGAGAATTAAGAGACTTGCCCATATCACAGAGCTTGTAAATAGTAGAGCTACAAAATACTGGACCAGATGTCTTCACAGAGGAAGTCCTTAGTTATCTAGATATTTCCTGATGTGCCATGGAAAAATTGAGCCCTCAGCTTTGCTCTGTACCATGCCCTTGAGACAAGCATCCCTTGATCTCTCAACAATTCAATCATTTCTGTGATTCTGAAATCAGACTAATCTACCCTAGAAGTCACAGTGAAGGCTCATGATTTTAATTACATACTGTGCAGGGAGCACTGGTGTCCAAATTAAAGAACTGAGAACAATTACTAAAATATAGGTTAGCATATTTCAAAAAAGGCAATCAGACCATCAACAACCGTCATAAACCAAAAAGGGGGTCTAAAATAGGTCTCATGCTTTAGTTTGGCTCTTAAGTGTCCCCTAGAGGCCCATTTGTCCCCAGCCTAAAACATTATTGGAAATTGGTGGAACATTTCAAAGAAAGGAGCCTGTCTGGGACAAAGTCAAGGCATTGGGGCAATATCCTTGAAGAGGATATTTGGATTCTAGCCCTTCCTATTCCTCTCTTTGCACCCAGCAGTGAAATGAATGGGTCATGTCAGCCATGTACGCCTGCTCTTCTTCTGTGTGATGCCTTCCACCATGTGTGATACAGCATGAAGGCCCTTGACAGAAGCCAGCATTATGCTCTGGACTTCCCATTCTCCAGAACTATTACCCCAGTTAGCTGTTTCACACAGAGAGGTGACTAACATAACTTCCTTCAGAGACCTTAAACTCTAACAAGGGAAAGAGGTTGGACCAATATACAGTAACTATTTTTAAAAAAGCCAAGACTATGGTAGAGGTGTTAGTGCATCTGAAAAAGGAATATGATTTTAATTCCAAGATGGCCCTAGAGAGACAGCCTGTGGGTTGTAATTTTTTGGAAAGGAGCAATGGGGAAAAGATATTCCTTTACACATAAAGAGTCAACTGGGCAAATCTCCAGAGCATAAACCTGAGAAGTAGTCAGAATATCCATATAGTCCAAGTGGACAAAAACCAATTCCTGCTTAGAACATTTCCAATGAGACAAATACAAGAAACATATTGCTGCCATGGTCCATTTTTCGCTCCTTTCAGACTATTTTTCCACAAATAATGAAATCATTTTAATAAAAAATGAATAATAAAACCTTGAATTATTTTTAAAATCTGAAACATTTTCTCTTTCCCTCTGTTGCCAAGCAACACACTTTTGCTATGATACAATCTGAGACCTTGATTAACATTCTCAGTTGTATAGAAGGGATATAGAAACAGGATATCTTGATTACAGAATGAAGTTTTTAAAAATAAATCCATAAATGAAAGAAGAGAGAATGAAGAGATGCAGGACTCATCAAATCATTGGATTTCTACAGTACGAACAGCAAGTCATGGGTTCTTCAATTTCAGAAGCCTCATTTGTGGAGGTAACTACACAGGAGTATTCTACGCAGCAACTAAAATTGCTGCAGACAGAACAAGAGATCAATGTCACTCTTACCACATTAGCTATAATTATGCATTTTCATCTACTGAATGGTTTTCATTAGCTTTTGTCCCCTTCTGGAGTAAAAGGTGCTGAAATTCGCCTGTTGAAACTGCTCAGGATGCATTCCCCAAGTTGAGTTCAGTCAGCCCTAAATATCCACTGGTTCACATCCAAATACCACCCACCATTGATTGAATATGTTCAGGAAAAAAAAAAAAAAAAAAAGCACCCCTACTGAATATGTACAGACATTTTTGGTCATTATTCCTTATATAATCAACTATTTATATAGCATTTACATTGTGCATTAAGTATTTTAAGTAATCTGGTAATGATTTAAAGTCCATGGAAAGATACAAATATGTCATATGCAAATTCTGCACTATTTTACACAAGGAACTTGAGCATTATGTATTTTGGTAGGGGACAGGGGGTCCTGGAACCAATCCAGTGGATGTTGAAGGATGATTATAATCATAACAACAAAAGGCCACCAATATTCCACTATAAAACTCTAAAATTGCAGGCCCAGTCATCCTAACTGCTTTCTATTTGTGCTTAAAAAGTCAGGTGTCTGAACTGTAGAAATCTTAGATATTTGGAAGATGTGACTATTTTCACTGAATTTATCAACTGCACAAAGCCCCTGGAAGTAATGGGAACAGTGAGGAATAGTTGCTATCAAGACATTTGAGAGATATAAGAAAGGTGCAAGAGTTCAATAAAATATAAGGAAGAAATGAAATTCATTATACCAAGGTTAGCAAGAACAAATATAATGACATGCATTTAAAATTCATGAACTGGGAAACTAGTTTAGAGTTTATTTATGATAGATCATGGAGTTTTAGTTGACTGGAGGTTTTTTATGAACCAAAGTATGACAGAGTTGCTCCAAATGTTTTTTTTAAATGTCTGAATGTTTCTAAGTGCTGGACGCTGTGCTAGGTGCTTTCATTACTAGTAACATTTCTACAGGACTGGTATCCATCCACACATCCATTCATCAGATATTTAATGAGCAACTATTATGATCTTGGCACTATACTAAGAACCAAGTATTTGGGTTAGCAAAGCAAAACACATCAGTCTCTGGCCCTCATGAAATTTATAAACTGGAGAATCTCTGGAGTTTATAATTCTTTTTTTGTAGAAGAAGAAATTAAGGCACATTTGAGTAAATTTCCCTCAGATCTAGTTATTAGCAGGCCTGGAATTTTAACTTAAATCTATTCTATTCCAAAGCCTAGAATCTTAACCACAGTTCATCAGGTGCCCCAATGGGGAGATAATAATTCCATTGTACACTGCAACACAGTCACACCTGGAAAAATGTTCAGCCTGGAACATATTTTAAGAGGGGTACTGAGTTTCTCTAGATACATTTCAATTTGTGAAGCAGGAAAATAAAATATCTGGAAAATATAACAGAATGTTCTCCAGGTTATTTTTTAATAAGGAGAGAAGATTTAGGTGGAGCTATCCTAAGTATTTTTACACAACAAAGATTCTTTACACAGAAAGTGTATAAGATTTACTCTATGGAGCAAGATACATTTACTTTTTGAGACAAGAGTAGGACTGGATAGCAAGGGGCAAAGTTCAGTCCATAAAAAGAATTTGTTGACATAAAACCTGTACCAAATTGAGTGGGTAGTGGTCACTAACCCCCAGATGGTGAAATGGGTATGTGATATGGATGATTCAGCATGAACTAGAGGTGGGATTAAATCATTTCTAAAATCCCATCTGCTTTAATACCCTATCATTCTAGGAAACAATGCATATATATTATTTTTACTATTTTAAATTATATTGACTACATCAAGTAGAAAAGCTCAATTCGGGTGCCATCTTTTAGTCTTCAACCCTTGCTGACCTAATAAACAAGCAAAAAAAAAAAAAAAAAAATCAAAACAATAACAAACACCAAGAAAGGGGAGTAAAACTGAGGCAATAGTCACCCAAGCTCTAGGAATTTGAGATTGATACATACAAACAAATATTCAAAACTATCCATTTTCTAGTAAATCTAAAAGCCTTCAAATTTTAATAGTTTATACAATCCTATTACAGAACCACACAGCATAATTGTACATTTGAGTCCACATGAATTTGCATCCCCTAGAGTTGTTCGATGAACAATTTTTTCCAGGCCATGTGCCCTATGTCTGTCCCAACCCTCTCTATCATCTATTAATCAAGAGGACATAGCTGACACTCTTCCAGTGAATAGTTACACTGAGTTCTATTCCCACCGATTCCACGACCTTGGCCCTATAAGCTCAATTTACCTTCTTGCCAGCATTTCATGACAGATGATGGTCCATATTTACAAGTCTAACAAAGTGATCAAATTAATGATCCTGATTTTACTGGCCCATTGTTCCACATGGCAAGCACCTGTCTAGTTACAAAACAAGAAGAAAACAAAAACAAAACAAAACAAAAAACCTTAATAATGAAAACAATTTGACATTTGTCTTTTTAACTTCATTACTTTCTGACCATGGATATTTTACAAATCAAATATGAAAGACATTTTTTCGGTCTCTCCTTGACAAGGAGTTAACCTTCTGGAAATGCAAAATCATTGATGGTTTCTCACACATACAGTAGTATCACCTCTCTCTAAGACACAAAATTCTGAGAGCAAAGAGTACAGCTCTTGGAAAAGGGGCTTAAAAATGGTGATGAGGTTTGAGAAAGTTATTGAGGGAAATAAAAAAGGATGCTGGCCAAGTCCAATGAAACAGATCCTTAAGATACCTCCCTGGTAGGTGATATGATCTTGTGTACAGATAATTCTAAGAAATCCACTAAAACTAAGAGCAAATGAATTCAGAAATATTTCAATATAATATCAATATACAAAGCCAAAGTATTATATATTTTTACTAGCAATGAACAATTCAAAAATTAAATTAAAAAATTTCCTAGGGCATCCAAATAAGTAAAATAGCACTGGGTATGGTGGCGCACACCTATAATCCCAGCAGCTCTGGAGGCTGAGGCAGGAGGATCACAAGTTCAAAGCCAGCTTCAGCAATGGCGAGTTGCTAAGCAACTCAGTGAGACCCGGTCTCTAAATAAAATACAAAATAGGGCTGGGGATGTGACTCAGTGGTTGAGTGCCCCTGAGTTCAATCCCTGGTACAAAAAAAAAAAAAAAAAAAAAAAAAGTAAAATATTTAGTAATAAATATAATGAAAGAAGCATAAGATTTGCAAATTAAAAAGTACAAAACATTATTGAAAGATTTTAGTAGGTGGGAAGACTTCAGATGTTAATGAATCAAAATACTTAATATTGTCAAGTAACAATACTTCCCAAATTCATCTCCACACTAAAACCAATTCACACCAAAGTCTCAGTGGCTTTTTTGCAAAGACTGAGAAGCTGATAGTAAAATACACATGGATATTCAAGAGACCCAGAAAGGACCAAGTAAACTTTTTTTTTTTTTTTTTTTTTTTTGCAAGCATATTAAGCAGGTTTATTTAAAGGGAGTAATACAGACTTCTCCTGGCAGGGAGAAGGGGGCCATGGCTGATGTTCTAAAAGTCCCCAGAAGTGAGCGCACCCTACATCTTTTATAGGTTAAAGTCTCTTTTGTTCTCCAGTTTTCTCCCCCCTTATCTCTCCTTCCTTCCTGCCTACATGACTAGGCCTGGTTTTTGCATTAAGTGAGAAGCCACGGGCAGGGGGAGGGCCAGGGTGATTCAGGCAGGCAAGGGCCCACCCCCAGATGACTTTACAACCTGCTCTTCCCCAAGTAAACTTGAGGGGGAAAGAATTAATTTACTATATAGCTTACTATATAGCTATAGTAATCAAGAGAGTATACTATCAGCATAGGGACAGACATAAAGGTCCATGGAATATAACTAAAAATACTACTACTACTACTAATAATAATAATAATAATCAGAAATAAATCCTTACAGTATTGTCAAGGAATTATTTTTTTTACAAGAATTTCAAACTCAACATGGAAATAGTGTTTCCAACAAATAATACTGGGACAACTGGATAGCCATGCCATGCCAAATTAAAAAAAAAAAAAAAAGAATTTAGAGCCCCCTACCTAACACCACATGCAAAAATGAACACAAAAATCAATCTTAACCCTAAATGTAATAGCTAAAACTATAAAACTCTTAGAACATAGCCATCTCTTCATCAACAGCACAAGAGAAAACTTGATAAATTGGACTTCATCAATCTGAAAAATTTCGTGCTTCAAGTAACACTATCAAGAAAGGGAAAAGAATCTATATGATGGGAAAAATTATAAATCATATCTGATAAGAGTTGTGTGTCTAGAAAATATAAAGAACATTTACAACACTAATATAAGACAAACCAATTAAAATGAACAAAAGACTTGAATAGACTTTTATCTAAAGTCTATGACCCACAGCACCTAATTAGTCATCAAGGAAATACAAATCATAACCACAATAAGATTCTACTTCATAGCCAATAGTAAATTTAAAACAAAAGGCAGGCAATAACAAGTATTGACAAGGATGGGTAGAAAGTATGATCCTTGATGCATTGCTGGTGGAAATTTAAAATGCTGGAACCACTTTGGAAAACATCTGGAAGTTCCTCAAAACATTAAATACCAATCACATGCTTGCCATATGTTGCTATGTAACCCAGCAATTCTAGGTATTTATCCAAAAAATATGAAGATGCTTGTATACAAAATGTTCATAGCAGCAATACTCAAAATAGCTCAAAGTTAAAGCAACCTAAATGTCCATCAAATGACAAATGGATTTTTTAAAATCTGCTATATACATATAATGCATTATTTACCAATAAAAAGGAAGTAGGTATTGAAACATAGTAAAAGATGGGTAAATCGTGAAAACAAATCAAAAAAAGGTCATAAGAGACCACAGATTGTATGATTCAATTTATGTGGTGTCTAATAAAAATATTAGTAAGTAGATTAGTGGTTTCTGGGGTTGTGGGGGAAGTTGAAGAATGACTACTAATGGGAATGAGGTTAAACACAAATTCTATTTTAGGCAGACAAGAATATTCTACAATTTTGGTGATGATTATACAACTTTGGGAATATATTCTAAAATGAGTTAATTTAATGGTATGTGAATTATATCTTAATAAAGACATCATATGGGAGAAGGGGATAAAAAAGGGAGGGATGCAGGGACAGAGCAGCCTAGAGGTGCCACAAGACAGCTGAAGTAGATCGCAGAGGGTCATTGAGAAATAGAAGAGCCTGTGCTCTCACATCCTTCTTTAATCTCCAGTGTGACCATTCTAGGTATGTAGGGGCAAAGGGACAACAGTAAGGGCTAGAATAATATCAAATAGTAAATAATATTTTACTATTTGAATCAGAGGCAAATTCTTCCTTAGGTTTATGCGTTAGAATAACCTAAAGAATTGTGCTAAGAATATCACACTGTAATTATACATTTGGTCCCCCCAAAATAGTTTTGATACAAGTAGTTATCCTGTAACAAGGAAATTACTTTATCAAATATGGGGGCAATGATTCCAATATATATTTTCAGTGGATGGAACCAATTTAGAACTTTTAAGGGTAATTCATTTTTCAGGACTCCATACTGCAACATGGATATACTATGGTCCATGGGCCAAATTCAATCTGCTGCCTGTGATTGTAAATAAAGCTAGGTGTACCCATTTCTGCTTTGTTTATGTCTGCTTTTGTGTGGAGTAGAATCATTGTGACAGACCTACAAAATACAAAGTCTATTTATTAACTGGTCATTTACAAAAAAAAATTGCTAATACTTCTCTACAAAAATATTATAGATTCAACTTTTTAAACACAATTTGTATATTCAAGTGAATTCTCTTGCCTTCAAATATTCACCTCATTAGGTGGTTTATATCCATATCAATGATGTCACCATTATTCAAGACTTTCCTGAAATTTGCCTTAGAGCTGTCTTTTAGGATATTAGAAAGCATGCATTTCAGGCCTATCACTGGAAAATCTTGGCATTTAATGGTAAGTAGATAGCTATTGAGAAACAAAATGATAAATCAAGATAGGTACAACTATCATTGATTGATATCAGGTATATCTCTGGAGCAATTCAGCCAGCATTCCCATGAAGCATATAAATTGTCTTTGAAAGCAATTTCAAATGAGTTCCAAAAATGATTTTCAGTAAAGACAGCATCTTGGAAATAACTGTCGAACCTCCTACTGTCATTATTTTGAAAAAGAAAGCTCATTAGGATGTCTAAATTCTGGTATATTGGTTAAATCAGTCTCTTTACTTCCCAGTCACATCTCATATTGGAGACTTAGGATACATTTGTTATCAACGGGTGGGAAAATGTGGCTGATATGCCCCTGAATATTATGTGCCAAGAAAACAGATTCACAAAGACATTAACTCTCCCTGGTTCAATTAGCCATGATGGGTTCCCTAATAGCTGGAGGGCCTGTACAACCCCCTCCCTGGTTAGGTCCAGAAATTCACTCTTCTATAAAAGTGAAGTGTTCTAGCCCAATGCTTCTCACAGGGAATACTCCTCTCTGCATGACTGGACATAAAAACAAGGAGTCCTTGTATTTCCAAGTATTTCAAAGTCTTTTGCCTTAGATGTCATATAATGGGTTATTCTGTTAATTTTTAAAGTTAGGAATAATTTTTATGAAGAACATCATGATGGATGCCTTAAATATATACAAATTCAATTTAACAAAATTTAAGTTAATAATTAAAGTGACGATTAAATGCAAAAATCTTCCCTGAGTCTACACTATAATACAAATAACAAAACATATAACCTTGATTTTCTAATTTTAATATCTCACTATTCTTTAAATAAGAAAGGGAGAACATTAAAGAATTTAAAATTGGAGTGAGAAATCCATAATTTAATTTTGTTCTAAATTATTTTAAGTGTTTCCAAATATTTGACATTCCTGTCCATCTCCAATTTGACAATTTTCTTTAAACAACTGATCTTTACTGAAAGTTTTCAATAGCATTTGATTTACTTTTCACAGAAAAATTTGCTCTTATTTTACAATCATAATTCATCACTTTTGTGGTGTTACATTAGATGAACAAGTACAAGCAACATAAACAGGTTTGGGAATTCAAAAAGCTCACCTCTGGCAAGCAAACCACTCAATTAGTGGGAAAAGTAACAAGGAGACTACAGAGCATGCTTCTAGCCACAAGTATACTAAGTGCCATGGGCTTTGAACAGCAGGTGTCACTGAGACAATGGAGAGCATCAGCTCATCTGTTAAGTAGGTTCCAAGGAAGCTGGTTAAATGCATGTCCACCACAGTGTGTATGCGGTACACAAATTCATGATGTGACCAAAATACCTTGTCAGTGCATCATTTAAAACATCAAGTGAAGCCTTGCACACAGGTCGATTCAATTCTTGAGCAGCCAAGTTCAAACCTACCTCAGACATCTCTGTATAGTTCATCTCATCTCTTATTCATAAACTAGTGCTTGTTACTGGTATACCAGGAAATGAAGTCAGAAAAGCAAAGAACCACAGAAATCATCAAGAGGATAACAACCTTAAATGTGGACGTTTTCACAAAATGGAGATTCATTTTGAAAAGAGGAAGAATGTCGTCCTACCTAGTGGACAAAATGTGGTATGACTTGGGCTGGGGGTAGAGATGAAGTTGCTGGCTTTTGGTGGTAATGGAGAAGCCATTTAAGAGTCAATCAGGAGACCCTGCAACCTTGACCACCTGCATATCTCTTCCCCTCCATATTTATGGAAATTTTTCATTATATGTGATTTTTTTGTAATGAGTAGACAGATGAGGATATCAATGAAGATCCACTTTCGTTGCTATTTTGTTGTTAGGTAAAGCCAGACTTAGCTTTTAGGCAATCCATTTGTGGCTTGTCCTATCATTAAGCACACTGACATTTCTGATGTGTGATCTTCCGGAATGCCATTTAGCTACTGAGAAGAAATAATGAAGTACAAGCTGCCTTCTCAGAAATGCCTGACCTACTAAACTGCCTGAAATGAAAGGAATATTAAGTGATAAAGTTTCTGGAAAACAAACAACTATTCCCTCTATGTGGTTTGGGCTTCTGTCCTACTTATTCTTAAAAGTACAATTATCTTCCTGCAGAATCATTATGTATGTTAAAACAGCTTACCTTTCTCATAATGATAGCTTACTGAATCATTGTAAATAATTACATTTTATTCAGATGTTTAGTATTTTTGTCCTTATAAGTTTTGACTTGATTTTTTTAAAAAATCCTATTTTCAGCACATGGAGAATACCTGGTTTAATGGTTCTTTAAGGACAGAATATAGTGATGGGGTGAAGGAGTTGAAGATTAAATAGAAATAGAATCAAAAGAGACTTTAAAAGAGAATATCTGTGCCTATATTGACAAATATGCTAATATGTGAGAAAAGATCTTCCAAGAACAGTAACTTGTCACAATTCCCTGAACATGTCTTGACTTCTGACCACCATGCTGTTCCCATGCATACGGCTCCCTCTGACCCAATGGCCTTTCTCATTTTCTCACTTGTCTTCAGAACTGACCTTGGAGACAATCTTAGTGAGGTTTTCCCTCTTCCCCATATGGCCATGGTTCCCTTCTCCTTGCTCCCAGATACCACTGCACTGAACTCTGACATCTATTACACCCTCTTGTGACAGCTTCTGATTCTGTCACCTTTACTGTACTTCGATTCCATAAAGGCAAAGACAACCTCTAAGTTTTATCTACTCTAAGATCTAGCAGTAAGCCTGATATATAAAGATCACTGGACATTTACAAAATGGATGAAATACAAAAAGGGAAATGTGTACAAATGGGGGGGTAAAAGTTTAGATATTGTTAGAAGCAAATGACTATTATGCAGTTGCTCTTTTGGGTTAATAGTGTCATAAACAAGGATTTTTTAAGAGCACAGAAGGTAAACAGGTAAGAGCTGAAAAAGGTTAGTTAATCCTGCAATGAAAGTGGGGTTAAAGGGATTCCAGATATAGGAAATAAAAACAAAATATACTGAATCACTGGAAGGGTAGGAAAAGATGGATTTGTGTAAGACACTACCAGCAGTTTGTTACTGCAGCAGGATGAAGCAGAGAGTGGTTCAAAAATGACAAGGGTATATTTTGTTTTATATAAATAATTCAAGACAGATAATTTTAAAATGTAAGATCAAGGGGTTTGTTTAATGTCAGCTTCTTTATTGTTATAATGGTGTCCTCTATGTTGGCATTTATTACTTCATAGTTCTGATTGATCACGTGTCCATAATTACATTTCTGGAATTCCTGAGGAAAGATACTGCATTATTATCTTTGCATCTCCCATGGCATCCAACTCAAGGCTGAGCACACTGCAGTCTCTCTGTACTCTTCCTTTCCATAGTGGGACCAAAAACTATGATGTGAAAGTGTGTGTGTGTGTGTGTGTGTGTGTGTGTGTGTGTGTGGTGTGTGTGTGTGTGTGGTATACATGCATTTATGCACACATGCATATAAAGTCACTGAAGACAAAAATGTAAATGAAATTTAACAAAGGTACTCCGATGTTCACCAGCCTCTTTAGTATACTGATGCTCATGGTCATCCTAATGACTACAATCAAAAACAAAGACCACCTTGGAGAACCCAGAGATTCAGTTTTGGAAATGTCTCAGTCTAAGCACATAAGTTATAATCAGCATACCCTGGCAGATGAATAAAAGGATTTTCTCATTTCAGTAATATATTTATGTCTACCTTCCCTCTGGCACTCTCCAAACCTCATAAAGAAGTAAATTTTTAGTTTCAAGAAGTTCTGCCTCCAAAAAGTTTAGTGTGAAAAATCTGTGAGACCAGGACAACTTGCTCAGGCCCTTTAGCAAGTCAATGTCATAGGGCAAAAGATGGGGACTGAGGTAGATGAAAAAAAAACCCAAGGGACATAAGAACTGGCTACAAAGAGTGGCCTATGGTGGAATCTCTACAGGACAAACAAGATATTTTGGAAACAACTGTTAAATTTTCAATATGAGGGCTGGGGAATATAGCTCAGTCGGTAGAGTGCTTGCCTTGTGTGCATAAGGTCCTGGGTTCAATCCCCAGCACCATAAAAAAAATAAATAAATAAACACGGACCAGGTGACAGGTAAGATGTAAATTTATTGACTGTTTTGTCTGAAAAACAGACTACAGAAGAACATGTAGAATATCATCTTAATTTGGTTTAAGAAAAACATGTACTTAGAAATGGATATGAAAAATGTTTGAGGCCCTTAATGATGGTTATCTGCAAGTCAAGAAGATGGTGCTTTCATTACTAATTATGTATTTTCTAATTTTCTACTTTGGTTGTACCTTTTGCTAAGGTTATAACTAAAAGGTTATTTTTAATTTAAAACTATAGGGACCTACTTATTCATACTTTTATACACATGATTTTCCTCCAAAGTGTTATAGATTACAGTTTCCATTTTTAAGTCTGTTTTAAACTCTCTCAAAAAGTTAAAAAAAAAAAAAGGATATTTCACACTGTATCTGTAGTCATGAAGTATATTAGCTTAAATTAAGGGCATTTTGACAAAGGGAAATTTCATGTTAGTAAAAGTTTATCCTTATTCTTTTGCTGTTTTTGTTTTGGTGTCTCAGCGAGATTTTTCATACAAGATGTTATATCAGACGAGATACCATATGTCCACAAACCTCAGCAGGAACAACTCAGAGTCTGTAAAACAAATTTAATGATGCTTTTCCATAAATTGACTTCCTATGATCCTTAAAATATGCACATATTTTAAGAAACCAATAATCAGACAAACCTAATTAAGAGAGACATAATTATGGCCAACAAAAAAAGATCATCATATACAGAGATGTACATTCAGAAGTTTGCCATGATTTTCATGTACAATGAATATAATAACTGTTCACTGCATGATTTAATCCTTGGATAATTAAGACATACTACATTAGGCTTTTAGAGCACACATCATTATTTTGAGTTTTTTGTTTCTACTCCATATAGAAAAGGAATTTTCCCCTTCCGTTCCAGCATTTTATGCCTTTGGAAAGAAAGCAACTGACCAATATTGGCTCTCTTTACATTAACACATGTGGATAAAATTTTGAAATAAGTTAATTATCTACTTATTTTGACTTTCTAGCACCAAGAGATTATGTTAGGCATTCTAGTTAAAAATGGTTAAGCAAACAGATTCCCCTTCAAAAGCAATAAAACTGAATCAAAATGTTAAAGATGGAGGAGACGTACACAGGGACAACTACCAAGCAAACCATGGAGCACACCTGAACAACGAGGCTGATCTTACTCCTTATACCTTCTTGTAATCAGGGAAACAGGTTTTCTTAAAAGTTTAAGACAGGAAAGGTCTCCATGGATTGTGGCGACCAGATGGAGGAATGTATGTCTGGCAAGGACTAGGAAAGAAGGGATGGGTGGTAGTCACAGAGGCATGGAACAAGTCTGATCTGTCATGGAAGCCACAAAGACACGGCTAAAGCAACCCGTTTACTATCTCCTCACTTGAATCAGCTCTGCAGGAGGGAGACCAGAGGAAAAGGAGCAAAGCTAGTGCTTATGCAGTCAGCCTCTGACAACCGGCAGCTTTGCCAGGCATCACATCACCAGTTAAAGGTTAAAAACTAGGGAAAGACAAACCCACAAGGCAAAGAAAATAACCTATTTGGTTAGAGACCTTTGAAGCAAAAGCCAAAACTGAAATTTTTACTGTCCCATTCACATTCTGCTTTCTCCAAGAGCAAAAGATAAACAACAAAAAGAAAAACACAATGAAATGGGAAATTTCAAGCCAATAGTTCTTCATGATCGCAGAGAAATTTGGACAGAAGAATTCATAAAAGGAGAAACAACCTTGAAATAAAAATAGTCTGGCAGAGTTCAGATAAAATATCACTGAAAGGAAAAATAGAAGGAGAAAAAGGTGGAATGAATACAAGTAAACTCACAATACAAAACAAGGTAGACAGGATTCAGATACCAAAAAGAGATTGGCTAGAGAGAAGAAAAAAAAAATATGTATATATAAAACAGTACTTCAGAAGAAAAGAAAAAATACAGGAAAATAATTAAAAATATAATAGCCTTCATTGGCGTTCAGGAAGAACAAATCTAAACCTAAATGAAATACTAGATTTTACCCACCATATTGGCAACAAATTCTCAAGTTGTACAATAGCAGTTGTTAGCACATGGAGCAATCAGTAGTCTCATTCACTGCTGGTGGGAATGTAACAGAAGGGCATCCACTTTGGAACATGTGACCTCATCTAATAAGGCTGAAAACCGACACTGCTGTGGCTCAGCCATGCCACGCCAACAATATACATGCTTAGATGCAGAAGTATATACACAAAAAAAGTTCATGACAGCTTTCTTCACAGCTGCCAGAAACCAGCAAAACATGTCCATCAGTAATTGAACAAATTGTAGAATATTCATGCAGTAGAATATTATGCAGCAAGGGTCATCAAACCTTTCTAATAAAATGCCAGATGATAAATACTTTGGGCTTTGAGAGCATGGGATCTCCATTACAATGACTCAACTCTGCCATTGAGCACATTTGACTATATAAATGAATTAGCATGGCTGTGTTCCAATTGGACTTTATTTTTGGATAATGAAATTTGAATGTCAATTTTCACATCAAATCAAATTTTTAGAACTTTTTCAAACATTTTAAAATGTAAAAAATAGTCTCAACTTGCAGGTCATCTTAAAATGAAAAATAAAAAACAAAAAAAAACCCAAGCAACAGACTAGAGGTAGCCTAAAAAGAAAACTCCCTGAACAAGGTTGAATGAAGAGCCTTCAAACACAAGATTTTATATATATATATGTATATATATATATATATATATATATACATATATATACATAAAGTGAACAAGTTCAAAAAGAATATATACTAAAGAATCAAAATCATATGCTTTCAACTGATAGAGAAAAACCATTTGACAAGATCTAACACTCACTCTTGATTTAAAAAAAAAACTCAACAAGGAATAAAAGGAGATGTCTTCAAATTAATAAAGAATACTTATGAAAAAAAAAACCCACAGCTAACATTATATTTAATAGTGAGAAATTGGGACCCTTTACCATCAAGATCCAGAACAAATCAAGAATGTCCTCTCTCCATTCCTGTTCCACATTGCTGTGGAAATTCTAGTTAGCACAGTAAGACAAGAAAAGAGAATAATAGTATACAAATACGAAAGAACATGGCCTTTATATCCAAATGCCATAACTGTCTATGTAGAAAATCCCAAGGAGTTGACAAACAACCAAACAAACAACCTTGAATCATCTGGATTTTCCATCACAAAAATTTACTCGAAATGAATCATATACCCAGATATAAATCACAAAATTCACCCACTATATAATTAGCATCCTGGTCAAATCTTTCATATATGCACCATCAGTTCTCACCTGGAGTTTACAGGGAACATGACAATCAATGGAAAATTCATATGATTCAATTTAGACATTCATGCTGCACTTACTCTGCACAGTTATCAATCTAAATGATTTACCTATACTGACTCTCAAAACAACATTCCCCTAAGGTGGGAAATATTATAATCTTCTTCTTACAAATGCAGAAACTGCAGCCAAAAGAGTTTACATAACTTGTCTAAAGGTCATACAAGTAGTAAGAAGAGATGCCAGGATTTAAACTGCGCAGCCCCAGAGCCTGTACTCCACACTTACAGATTACATGCACTGATGACAACATTTCCCCTAGAAGCCTGCACTTATCCACTTAGTCTTATCTCAGCAGAGTATTCGAGATCACCACCATCTATCAGTCAAACCTGGTCCCCAGTGCCTGTCCAGCCTTACTGGATACATCTGGTACCATACTATGGCCCTTTACTGCTCCACCTACCTGCTATATCCTGCTGCTGACTGCAGATCTTCTCTCTCCCCCCACCCCCATACTGCACTTCACTACCAAAGGTTCCCTACCAAATCTGAGCCATCTGTGAACAGGTCACATTGATAAGAAAAGACTATTTTTGATTGCTCTATTTTCAGCTATGAGGCTTTACTCCTTCTATGCCTGAATTGAGGCAAGAGAGAAAGAAAAAAAAAATCACTTCAACAGCAACTTTTTATACCCGAAATAAATACTCTTTAATATCCAGTCATTAAAAGTGCATTAGTCTCTTTTCAAGGGGTTCCTAGAGTGCAGAATAATAAAAATTTTAAGAGGCAGTTCAATCCCTGTTTGGCCAAGATCCTAGAGTCTAGAGATTCAAGCAAAAGTCATCCATCTCCCCTTTTCCTCCAACCTCCTAGAAAAAAGGCAGTTCCTAGAAGAACCCTGTGTTTGAAACACAGGTAATTTTAGCTTCGACTCTTGGCAACACAAAGAACTTGCTCTCAAATTACAGACAAATCTAAACTTTATAAAACAAGAACGTGGATCCCAATTGCTACAATACCACCTTGTCACCCAACCTATTCTGAGCCTGTTTCTACAAGGTGTGAAATAACATAGATAAATGTGAGATGTTGGCCTGATCCCCTAAGAGCAGGCAACTGGGTTCCAGGACTAAGTGAGCTTGAAATTGTGAAATTCTGGACACACTCAAAGCACATCCAAGTGCTTATTTCTTCATTTAGAAATAATAATGGCCAAGGTGATCCATCTGAAAGCTGTCAGAGTTGACATTAAAAGCATGGGGCCCTAACCAAGACTGTAGTCAGTTGAAAGCTCTCCACCTCTCATTTCCTTGAGTCAGTGATCTTACATCCTCTCTGCCCATAATTAATGGCAATTAGCTTATCTGTGAAGTTTATTAGCTTCTTAGTTGCTGAGATTAAAGTGACAAAATAAGCAGCTCAGAGGTGAAGATGAGGGCTATCCAATTGTCAAACAAATATAAGATTCGGTGCATTACTATTTTCTCTCTGGATTAAAAAAAGATCTAACACATATCAACTTTCACCTTGAACTTCTGACTCCATTTTATAAATAAGGTGAGGCTTTGAGAAGTAACATGAGCTGTCCCCAATAACAAGAAGCTTAGGAGGAAACTAGAAACAGGTTGCTTCTGATAGACTTCCTGTAACACTGGGTGCCCACTGAGGCAACTAAGGAACGTGTCCCAAGTTCAGGGGCACAAAGGAAGGTCTGTCTTGACATTTACTGTTATGGGCCGGGCAATGTCCAAACAGACTCCATTTTACCTTGAGACTCCATGTCATATAAGAAATGCTTCTCCCATGGGAAAATTCCCACCTCTGTACCCATCAACAGTTGCTTAGCATGGCATGTTTGGTAATGCAAAAATGGCAATTCTTATACAATGTAAAATTAGGGATTTTGTTCCCATATTTTTTGGGGGGGCAATGTACCCTGTCAGAGAATGATTGTCTATATGCTAGTATTCATTCTTTAACTTGTACTCAAGTAGGGTTGTTTTTACCCACTTCCCCTTCTGCTTATGATTTTAGATCTCACGGTGTTTATGGTTTTGATCATAGAAACAGTCACTTACAACTGATGTAGTGACATGCTTTAAAAGTTGTACTCTAACCCTGGAGGGGGCCAAATGGTATAGACTCGCAGCCTGCCCTTTGGCCTGCCAGCTGATGAATCAAGATAGTTCCATCTCTTGGTTTAAGGTGGACTCAGTGATTTATTGCAATTTCACCATAACATTACCAGTGAGGAATATATTGAAGACTTTTCACTTTTCTGATATACACAAATATACAACCAAGATGCCTGGATTTTAGATAAGTATCTTTCCTGTTTATCCTCCCAAATACATACTTGTTTTTTCTTTTGTGAAAACAAAAGGAATGAAGCATTCTCTGTCAAATACAAACCCAAAGGGTCCTTTCTCCCTTCACAAGTGCTCTCTGAACACTGCTATTCAGCAACAGTAATTCTGGAACAGAATCACAAGAGGACTTCAGTCAGTCAGCCATGCCTTAAACATTTACCAAGAGCCCTATTATGCCAGGTATTGTTATAGAAAGACAAAAGATTATTTCTCTCCTCAAATCTGACTCTGAATTGGGAAGACAGCAAACAAACTATTCTACTAGGATAAGTGGTATGCTACAGAAACAAAAGTGAAGCATTTGGCACAAAATAGAAAAGACAGAACACCAGTGAAGGCTCCCAGTGTAGAATTTGGCCAAGCATGTGGGGCAGGTACATGGACACAAGTGGCCTGTTGTGAACAGAGCAACTCCGGGTGTGACAGGTTAGAGGGTATGGGGCAACCTGGATTTGAGGTCTAGGAACCAAGCTGGGTCCAGATCTTATAGGTCCTCCTGTGCCATGGGAAAAGAGGGTACAGAGATGCAACTGTTGACTTTGGGGCAAAGAATGAATATGATCTGATGTAGGTTTTAGAAAGATCACTCCAAAGTAAAGGACAACTTGAAATGGAGTGGTATCAGAGATAATGGGAACATAAAAGATAGATAGCATACTACTTGAAGTCCCAAGTGAGAAGTTATGAGGTTCTGAGCTAAGTGATCGCTGACAGTGGAGACAGGAGACAGAGTAAAGAAGTATTTAGGAGAATAAATTGCCCTTTTTTTTTTTTTTTTTAAACATCTAGAACACTAGTCAAGAAAGAGTCTTGGATAATTCCCAGTATTTCACCTGAAGCAACAGTGAGACCCACCTTCACTAGAGAAAGAGAGAGGTAAAAATGAGAAGGAAGATTACAATGTTAGTTTTAGAAACTTTTCCTTAACCTTACTTACTCTGTAGTTGCTTTATTTTAATTTCCTAGTAGTATACCACCACTAAAGAAGATCTTTCTTATTATTGATAGTGATAGTGATAACACCCACAGGATATTTTTAAAAATAATTATCCAACAAATGTTCTGGTTCACATTCCCTAGAATAAGGAAATACAGGAAGAAATACACATGCCAAAGAATTTTTTTAAAAAGTCAGTCACTGTATTTGCAGTGTGCAGTGCAAATACAGGATGTGATCTAAACAGGCCTGACTCGAACTCCGGTGGATCATCTCCTCTCTCACCAGCCAAAAATTACTCACAACTCCCTGGCACAGGGAGTCCAGGCTGCCTCCCATTCTTTTTCTCCAAGGGAACACTCAGATTTGTCATTACGAACACTGATAAGAAATAAACTCTAAGTTCTAATTAGGCTTTATCTAAATTTGGAGGTGCCAAGGAAGAACAGTAATTCCCTAATTCAGATTCACTTGGAGAGAGTCAAATAAACAGTGGTAAAGAAGCCCGGAGGCAATGGGACAGGGAGGGGTGAAGAGTGGTGAACAGAAACTTGTCTGCCCCCATCAGTGGATTTAAAACACAGTTGCATAAATGAGCAAACTAAAGTGACATTTCTCAAATTTTTTCATCTGTTTTTTGCCTTTTGCAACTTCCTTAACAATAAGGAAATGCAAAGAAAAACTACACTGAGATTCCATCTCAATTTAGTCAGAATGGCAATCATCACAATAAATAAATAAATAAAAGAACAATAAATGCTGCTAAGGATGTAGGGGACAAGGTACACTCATGCATTGTTGGTAGGACTACAAATTAGTACAACCACTTTGGAAAGCAGTATGGAGATTCCTTAAAAGACTAGGAATGGACCCACCATATGACCCAGCTAACCCACTCCTCAGTATTTATCCAAAAGAACTAAAATCAGCGTACCGCAGGGATACCAATGCATAGTAACATTCATAGCAGTGCAATTCACAATAGTCGAGTTATGGAACCAGCCTACGTGTCCCTCAACAGACAGATGGATAGAGAAAAGGTGGCATATATACACAATGAAGTTTTACTCCATCATAAAGAAGACTGAAATTATGTAATCTGTGGGTAAATGGATGGAACTAGAAAACAGCACACTAAGTAAAGTAAGCCAAACTCAGAAGGTCAGACTTAAATGTTTTCTGTTATATGCAGAAGCTTGAGAGAAATAAGGAATTTGAAAAGAAGAGGCAGGGGATCTCATGAAAATAGAATGGTGGAGTAGAGGAAAGGAATCAAGGGGGAAGGAGAAGGAATGGGAAAAGAGAGGAAATGCAGAATGAAATTTATCAAACTATTCTATGTACATTAATGAAGAGACCACAGTTCCACTTTTATGTTTAACTATAATGCATCAATTGTTTGAAAATAAATAGAATAGAAGAAGGGAGTCAAAGGAAGGGAGAGAAAGGATAGTATTAGGAACTGAAATACAGCAAATTGGGGCTGGGGCTGTAGCTCAGTGGTAGAGCACTTGCCTGGCATGTGTGAGGCACTGGGTTCAATTCTCAGCACTACATATAAATAAATTAATTAAACAAAGGTCCATCAACAACTAAAGAGAATTTTAAAGACTTTAAAAAAAATAAATACAGTAAATTATATAATGTGCATTTATGAATTTCAAAATGAACCCCACAAATACGCATTAACTAATGCACTACATGCACAGCGTGCACACACACACACACACACCCCTTCAAATTCCATGATATGTAGCTCATCAACAGATGGAGTAATTACCCTTTTTGCATTTTGATAGGCTTGTGGACTGCCTCCACCAACAGGCTACAGGAAAGTGACAGTGTATACTCGTAGGCTAGGTCACAAAAGACCAGTGGCTTTTGCCTATTCTGCTGGAACAATTACTCTTGGATCACTGAGCCACCACATAGGAACTGTTATACTGAGGCCATCTGAGGTCATCACACTGAAGAAGTCACATGGAATAATCCCGTGGAAATCTTGGAATCTGCATAGAGACTGGGGAATACCCAGAAGCATCAACCTATCCCAGGCCAGGCATACAACATTTAAGTAAAGGTAACTCCAGATAATTCCAGTCTCCAGCACTTAAGTCTCCCTAGCTGAGGCCTCAGAAATTGACGTGAATACTCTGCTTTGTCCAAATTCCTGGTCCACAGAACTTGTGAGCATAATGAAAATGTTCCCGTTTTACAGCACTTAAGTTGTTGAAATAGTTTGTTACAAAGAAATATGACATCAGAACACCTCCACTGAACAGGCAGCCAGTGCTGTCCCTGCTGCTGCTGTGTGGGCTGTGGGGCCAGTGTCAGAAGACCTTCCAGTTGAATCAAGAAAAACCATACAAACTTAGGTTTGGTAAATGATTTTCCAATCATTAAAACACCATGGGCCAAATAAAACAAGATTGTGACTGAATTTGACCCCTGGCCCACCAGTTACAAATCCTCACATGGCATGTAGATTCTCTAAAGGCAGAGTTGCACCTTCAGCCACTTTCACAGAGTTCACAGTTGGTGAGTCAGACACCCTGCCAATGCCACTCAGCACTACGCTAGCTTTTGTTGTTGCTTGTCCTTGATGTTAGATAAATCTGTTCTATTGAGGGCTAAGATTTTTTTTTTCTTACAGAATAAAACTCCCCCAAATATTCCAAGATTTGCTTTAGTTCTGAAATCTGCGGTAGATTTTAAGGTGCATTTTTTTAAATAAATAAAAGCCACAGTGATCACAATGAAAGTTAAGGGCCAATAAGTTTGAGTGAAATATGAGTTCACATGGCAAGCCTGGACACCTGTTACCTATACAGTAGGAACTCAGATGTGGAATGAAAGAGGAATAGAGAATCTAGTACATAATAGTAACTCAAGAAAAGACAAATATATAAATGAATGGATAAATAACGTTTTTTGAGAAGGGACTGATCTGGTCTTCTTTAGTCCACATTTTGGCATTTCCAGCAAAACAAAAATCACAACCTCCTTTTGGTCTTAAACTAATGCACATTGTTAAGTCTCCAAAATGACAAGTTCTCCCAACTTCTATAAACAGTGGAGACCTACCAGTATAGCAAGTTCATTATAGCTCACAATAGATTAAAAAAAAAAACCTTTGCTCATAAGAATATTAAGCAATAAAAAGATCATTCACATTTAAACTACCCAGTAGCAAGTTTTGTATACAAGTCAACATTTAGTTTTGGAAGAAAAAAAAAAAAAAAAACAGATTCCTATCCCTAATTTTTCTCCAAATATCACTCAGGCCTAAATTAATCTTCTTTTAAGTGACTAAGGTTTTATTTGTCTGCCTTAGTTTTCTTTATAAGTAACACAGAAAAGAATTCACATGAGATTCAGTAAGATTATTTTCAAATAGGCTTCATTAAACAAACTAACATTCTATTTACTTTCTGTGAAATCACTGCCATAGCCATCTGTACAAGTGAGCCATGGTATCACAAATGAATATTAGCTGACTTTCAAGATGGCTGAATGGAGGGTCACTTTCCTGGCTGCTCCATGGCACGAAACCAAGAAAGCAGATAAGCAGCTTTTCAGCAGGGTGAGCAAGCAAAAAAAAAAAAAAAAAGGTGGGGCAGACTTTCCTGGAATTTAAAACTGGACTTTCGAAAGCAGATCAGGGACTCAGGAGGTCGGATATAATAAAATAAGGATGAAATCCCCAGCACCACAGCTGCTATTGTGGCTGGAGGAATAAGCCAGAGTGTTCCCTCTGTGAGCAAAGTGGAAGGATAAGGGAATTAAACTCGCATTTTTTAGGAGGTCTGAGGCTTATATGAGTATGGAGAGTTTAGAGATCAAAGACACTGACCAACCAACTGAAAAGCAGGATGCACAACATCCATTGTGTGGGAGAGAAGCTGCCGTCTCTCTTATGTGTGGAGGACATTGGAAGGAACCATTGTGTAACCATGGCACAGGGGCCGGCAGGTGAGGGAGCTCATTCCTGGCAAACCCAAGTTTAGCCCAAAATATAGGCCTGGCAAACCCATACTGTGTGACAGAGTATGCCTAGAGACCAGAAGAAAAATCAAGCATGGAGAGAGGTTCCACTAATTGTGAAAACCCACCCAGTTCTCCCCCACAACTTCAATCAGGCTGCTGGCAGAACCTGCTAGAAGAAACATGCCTGGCTGTGAATTGAAAAGGGCAGGGGTGGAAGAGATGGAGTTTGGAGACTAAACCCAATACCAGGAAATGTGGGGTCCACAGGGGACCTAGTGGACTAAGAATTGGTTTTTCTACCACATGAGTGGAACCCAGGGAAGAACACTTGGGTGCTGTCTTCCAGCAGGGACCAGCAATTGCATGGCCCTTGAGGTGTGCCTATTTAAAATTTCCAGACCAACTGGCATTCAGCAAAGATCCTGGAGCCTACATAAGCCTAACCCTGCCTCCAGGAATTCTGCCCATAGGCTTACTACTCTTACTCCAGCTCTCTGAAGGGTGAAGCATCACACTTCAGAAGACCCCACCTAACACGGCTGAGAAGCTGAAAATCTTTTGAACTCCAGTGGAAACAATTCTTTAACTTTTCATTGAGTTTTTTTCCCTATTTTTTTCTTTTCTTTTATTGTAACCTTAATGATGGATGAATGTACATACTCATTTTTTTCTCATTTTTAGCATTTTTGAAACCAGTTATTTTTCATGGATCTGTTTTTTGAGGACTAAGATATTTTATTAGTATATTTCAGTTCTATTTTATATTATTTTAATTTTATTTTTTTCAAATTTTGCTTCATATATTTTTTTCTCTCACCACTTTCCCTCAATTCTATTTTCTTCCATTAACAGGTAATCTCTATTGTTCTTTCACTCTTCCTTTAATTTTTCACTTCTGTCTTCTCTCCTCCAACCTCATAATCATCACTATATCACTTCTGTCTCTTTATTCACCATTCAAAGTTGTAAACCACTTTGTAAATTTACTATTTTTATTGCAGACAATAGCCGATCATATCATTTCTGTATATTGTGACAGTTAAGATTGTAGACATTATAGCAAGAACTATTTGGTTTAATGCTGCATATTGATTGAATTGGTTGTTATTATTATTTTTCTCCCCCTAAATGGTGAGCACTGGAAACCTTCAGAGACACTATAAGTCCACAGGGTAAAAATTCTACTGACTCAGATCCGTACCATTAGATGGGTAGACACACAAACATGATAAAGCAAATGAACAAATAACTCCAAATGAACCAAGATATTCTAATTACAGAATCCATCAACCTACAATGAAAGAAATGTCAGAGAGGGACTTTAGAATGTACATAGTTGAACTGATCTCTGAGATAAAGGACAATAAAGGCATGAAATCAGAGAAAATGCAGGAAGTGACAGATCACTTCAATAAAGGGAGACTTGAAAAAAATCAAGCCGAAATTCTCAAAATAAAGGAATTGATAAATCAAATTCAAAATTCAATTGAAAGCATCACCAACAAACTACATCATTTAGAAGACAGTTTCAGGCAATGAAGACAAAATATGTTATCTTGAAAACAAAATTGACCTTAAAGAAGAGATTTTAAGAAATCATGAACAGAACTTCCAAGAAATATGGGATAACCTGAAAATATCAGATTTAAGATTTGTTGGGACAGACAAATGCTTGAAGATAAAACAAAAGGAATGTACAATCTTTTCAATAAAATAATATCAGAAAATTCCCCAAACCTTAAGAAATATAAAACCAAATACAGGGGACTTACAGGACCCTAAATATACAAAATTACAACTGAACCATATCATGGCACATTATTTTGAAAATGCCTAACATATAGAATAAGGATAGAATTTTAAAGGCTACCAGAGGGGAAAAAAATTGACAGGTAACATTTAGAGGGAAACTGATTCAGATCCCAGCTAACTCCTCAACACAGACCCTCAGAGTTAGGAGGTCTTGGAGTTATACCAAACTGTGAAAGAAAATGGATGACAGCCAAGAATTCTATACCTAGCAAAATTAAGCTTCAAAATTGATGATGAAATAAAACCTTCCAATGATTAAACAAAAGTTAAAATAATCCACAGGGAGAGAGCTGGAACTACAAAAATATACTCTAAGAGATTTCATGAAGAATAAATGAAAAATAAAAGTGAAATTGAGCAAAGGGAAGTACTATACTAGAAGAAAATCAAAGGAGAAACTAATTCAAATTAAAAACCAGAATAAATAAAAATGACAGGGAATAAAAATCATATCTCAATAATAGCATTGAATGTAAATGGCCTAAACTTAATCAAAAGACAGACTAGCAGATTGGATTAAAAAACAAGAACTGACAATATGCTATTTCAACTCATAGGCAAAGACATCTCCAGACTGAAAGTAAAAGGATGGGGAGCCCGCCCAACCCCCGCCACACCAAAGTCAGTCACCATGGCTGAGCCCACACACCCCCACACTGAGGTCGGAGACCAGTAGCTGAGCCTGTCCGCCTGAGGGACACTACTCCTGCCTCCATGCTGACTCAGGGCACCCTCGCTGGGGCTCCCCAGTTTCTTTGGAGACTGGTGCAGGCATTTTGAATTATTCCTGAGGGTATGGCCATCATTATTAGAAGGGCGGCTCCCTTCCTGAGACACCTACAGGAGACTAAAGGCCCTTTGACAGGTACCTCTATTTACTCACTCACATCCTACACCCTTTCCCCATCCTCTTGTTCACAACTAGAAATACTGTAAATAGTAATTGAACTGATCCTGTTTATTTTAAAAATGTCAAAGTATTTATATGGGGTATCTGGTTCAGGGCTACATTTTCTTTGTATTGAGTGTTACTGGCATTGATCTCCCCTTCAAAGGAGAGGTATTGGAATACCACAGGGTCATAACAAGCCTGCAGGGAGGGGCTTCAGTATCTCTGATCTTCACTGCTAGAGGGGAATATACAGAAACAATATGAAAAAACAGGGGAAGAAGGTGTCCCTAACAAACCAAGATGCTATTGTGATAAAATCCAATGACAGCATGGCAGTAGAAATGACAGAAAAAGAGTTTAGAATCTGCATAATTAAAACAATCCGTGAAGCAAAAGAGGAGATAAGAGAGCAAATACAGGCAATACATGACCATTCCAGTAGACAGTTAAAAGAGCAAATACAGGAAGCAAAAGAACACCTCAATAAAAAGATAGAGATTCTGAAGAAAAAAAAAAAACAGAAATACTTGAAATGAAAGAAATGATAAACCAAATTAAAAACCCAATAGAAAGCATCACCAACAGAACAGACCTTGTGGAAGACAGAATCTCAGACAATGAAGACAAAAATATTTAATCTTGCATAAAGTTGAAAAAACTGAGAAGATGTTAAGAAGTCATGAATGGAACCTCCAAGAATTATGGGATATCATGAAAAGATCAAAATTAAGAATTATTGGGATTGAGAAAGGCACAGAGATACAAACCAAAGGCATGAAAACCTGTTCAATGAAATAATATCAGAAAATTTCCCAAACCTGAAAAATGAAATGGAAATTCAAATACAAGAGGCTTACATAACACCAGGTGCACAAAATTACAACAGATCCACACCAAGACACATTATAATGAAAATACCTCACATACAAAATAAAGATAGGATTTTAAAGGCTGCAAGAGAAAAGTATCAGATTACATATAAGGGGAAACCAAAATGGATATCAGCAGATTTCTCAGCACAGACTCTAAAAGCAAGAAGGGCCTGGAACAATATATTTCAAGCTCTGAAAGAACACGGATGCCAACCAAGACTCCTATACCCAGCAAAAATAACCTTCAGATTTGACAATGAAATCTTTCCATTATAAACAAAAGTTAAAAGAGTTTACAAATAGAAAGCCTGCCCTACAGAACATTCTCAACAAAATATTACATGAGGAGGAAGTGAAAAGCAACAATAAAAGTAAGCAAAGGGAGGAACTACCCTAAAGGAAAAGCCAATCAAAGGAGAAACTAAGTCAAGTTAAAAACCAAAAATAAGCCAAAATGACCAGGAATACAAATCATATCACAATAATAACCCTGAATGCCAATGGCCTAAACTTAATAATCAAAAGACATAGACTGACAGATTGGATTAAAAAGAAAGACCCAACAACATACTGCCTTAAAGAGACTCATCTCATAGAAAAAGACATCCACAGACTAAAGATGAAAGGATGGGGAAAAACATACCCCATCCATGCACATGGACCCAGTAAAAAAAGCAGGGGTCTCCAGCCTCATATAAAATAAAGTGGATTTTGAACCTAAGTCAGTCAGAAGGGATAAAGAAGGCATTTCATACTGCTTAAGGGAAGCATAAAACAGCAAGATATAACAATTTTAAATATCTATGCCCCAAACAATGGAGCATCTATGTGTATCAAACAAACCCTTCTCAATTTTAAGATGCAAATAGACCAAAACACATTAATAGTGGGGGACTTTAACACACTGCTCTCACCACTGGATAGATCCTCCAAACAAAAACTGAACAAAAAACTATAGAACTAAATAATACAATCAATGATATAGACTTAATAGATATTTACAGAGTATTTCATCCATCATTGAGTGAATATACTTTCTTCTCAGCATGGATCCTTTTCCAAAATAGACCATATGCTATGCCAAAAAGAAGCCATTAGTAAATACAAAGAAATAGAGATCCTACCCTGTCCCCTATCAGACCATAATGGAATGCAATTAGGAATGAACAATAAAATAACAAACAAAAACTACTCATACACCTGGAGACTTAAATAATATGCTATTGAATGATGCAATGATAACACAAGACATCAGGGAAGAAATAAAAAAATTCTTAGAGGTAAATGAGAACAATGACACAACATATCAAAATCTCTGGGACATTATGAAAGCAGTACTAAGAGGAAAGTTCATTGCATTGAGCTCATACATTAAAAAAATAAAAAGCCAACAACTAAATGACCTAACATTACACCTCAAAGCCCTAGAAAATGAAGAACAGATCAACACCAAAAACAGTAGAAGACAGGAAATAATTAAACTCAGAGCTGAAATCAATGAAATTGAAACAAGAGAAACAATTCAAAAAATTGACAAAACAAAAAGTTGGTTCTTTGAAAAAGTAAACAAAATTGATAAACCCTAGCCATACTAACAAAGAGGAGAGAGAAAACTCAAATTATTAGAATCCATGATGAAAAAGGAAAGATCACAATAAACACCATTGAAATACATAACATAATTAGAAGCTACTTTGAAAATCTATACTCCAACAAAATAGAAAATATCAAAGATATTGACAAATTTTTAGAGACATATGATCCTCCCAAACTAAATTAGGAAGACGTACACAACTTAAACAGATCAATTTAAAGCACTGAAATAGAAGAAGCCATCAAAAGCCTACCAACCAAGAAAAGCCTAGGCCCAGATGGATTCTTAGCCAAATTCTACAAGACCTTTAAAAAAGAACTGATACCAATACTCCTCAAAGTATTTCAGGAAATAGAAAAGGAGGGAACCCTTCCAAATTCATTCTATGAGGCTAGTATCATTCTGATACCAAAACCAGACAAAGACACATCAAGGAAAGAAAACTTTAAACCAATGTCCCTGATGAACATAGATGCAAAAATCCTTAACAAAATACTGGTAAATCACATACAAAAATATATTAAAAAGATAGTGCACCATGATCAAGTGGGGTTTATCCCAGGGATGCAAGGTTGTTTCAACATTTGGAAATCAATAAATGTAATTCACCACATCAATAGACTTAAAGTTAGGAATCACATGATTATTTCAATAGAGGCTGAGAAAGCATTTGATAAAATACAGCAACCCTTCATACTTAAAACACTAGAAAAAATAGGAATGGTAGGAACATACCTCAACATTGTAAAGGCTATCTATGCTAAGCCCACAGTCAATATCATTCTTAATGGAGAAAAACTGAAAGCATACCCTCTAAAAACTGGAACAATACAAGGATGCCTTCTTTCACCACTTCTATTCAACATCATCCTTGAAACACTTGCCAGAGCAATTAGACAGACCAAAGAAATTAAAGGGATACAAATAGGAAAAGAAGATCTAAATCTGTCACTATTTGCTGATAACATGATCCTACATTTAGAAGATCCAAAAAAACTCCACTAGAAAACTTCTAGAACTAATAAATGAATTCAGCAAAGTAGCAGGCTATAAAATCAATACGCATAAACCTAAAGCATTTCTATTCATAAGTGAAGAATCCTCTGAAAGGGAAATTAGGAAAATCACTCAATTCACAGTAGCCTCAAAAAAATAAATAAATAAAATACTTGGGAATTAATCTAACAAAAGAAGTGAAAGACCTCTACAATGAAAACTACAGAACTTTAAAGAAAGAAATTGAAGAAAACCTTTGAAGATGGAAACATCTCCCATGTTCTTGGATAGGCAGAATTAACATTGTCAAAATGGTTATTCTATCAAAGGCAGTATACAGATTCAATGCTATTCCAATTAAAATCCCAATGGCATTCCTCAAACAAATAGAGAAAGCAATCATGAAATTCATCTGGAAGAACAAGAGAGCTTCAATAGCCAAAACAATCCTGAATAGAAAAAGTGAAACAGGAGGTATCACAATACCAGACATTAAACTATACTACAGAGCAATCGTAACAAAAACAGCATGGTATTGGCATCAAAATAGACAGGCAGACCAATGGTACAGAATAGAAGACACAGAGACAAAACCACATAAATACAGTCACCTCATACTAGACAAAGGAACCAAAAAACATACAATGGAGAAAAGATAGCCTGTTCAACAAATGGTGCTGGCAAAACTGGAAATCCATAAGCAGTAAAATGAAATTAAACCTCTATCTCTCATCCTGCACAAAACTCAACTCGAAATGGATCAAAGATATAGGAAGTAGATCAGAGACCTTGCACCTAACAGAAGACAAAGTAGGCCCAAATCTTTATCATGTTCAGACTTCCTCAACAAGACTCAAAGCACAAGAAATCAAAGCAAGAATCAATAAATGGGATGGACTCAAACAAAAAAGCTTTTTCTCAGCAAAGGATACAATAAAGAATGTGAAGAGAGAGCCTACAGAATGGGAGAAAATCTTTTCCACACACACTTCAGATAGAACACTTATCTCCAAAAATTATAAAGAACTTAAAAAACTTTACACCAAAAATACAAAGAACCCAATCAATAAATGGGCCAAGGAACTGGATAGACACTTTGCAGAAGAAGACACACAGGCAATTAATAAATATATGAAAAAGTGTTCAACATCTATAGTAATTAGAGAAATGCAAATTAAAACAACTGTAAGATTTCATCTTACTCCAATTAGAATGGCTATTATCAAGAATACAAACAATAATAGATGCTAGTGTGGATGTGGGGGAAAAGGCACACTTTTACAATGCTAGTGGAGTTGCAAATTGGTGTAGCCCCTCTGGAAAACAGTTTGGAGAATCCTCAGAAAACTTGGAATGGACCCACCTTTTGACCCAGTTATCCCACTCCTCGGTTTATACCCAAAGGACTTAAAATCAGCAAACTATAGTAACACAGCCACATCAATATTTACAGCAGCTCAGTTCACAATAGCTAGATTTTGGAACCAACCTAGATGCCCTTCAACAGATGAATGGATAAAGAAACTGTGGTATATAAACACAATGGGATACTATTCAGTCACAAAGAAGAATAATATTATGACATTTGCAAACAAATGGTTGGAATTGGAGAATATCATGCTAAGTGAAATAAGCCAAGCTCAAAAAAACAAAGCCTGAATGTTTTCCCTGATAAGTGGAGAATTATATATAATGGGGGTGAGGGGTGGGGAATGAGAGAATGGGGTAACTTTAGAATATGTAGAAGGAAATGAGAGGGAGCGGGGTATGATAAATGGTGGAATGAGACAGTCATCATTACCCTATGTACATGCATGATTACACAAATGGTATGGTGTACAACCATAGAAATGAGATGATGCACCCCATTTGTATACAATGAATCAAAATGCAGCTTGTAAAAAATTAAAAGCTAAATAAAAAATAATAATAATAATAAAAAAGAAAGTAAAAGGATGGGAAAAAAACATTTACATGGATCTCTTAAGCAAGGGTTTCTATCTTCATATCAGATAAAGTGGACTTAAAGTCAAAGGACATTTCATACTGATGAAGGGAATTTTAGATCAACAAAACATATCATAAATATTTATGCCCCAAACAATAAAGTATCTACATACAAACAAACCCACCTCAATATCAAGAATCAAACAGAACACAACACAATAATACTAGGTGACATTAACACACCTCTCTTACCACTGCATAGATCCTCTAAACAAAAACTAAATAAAGAAGCTATCTAGCTAAAACTACAATAATTTAGACTTAACAGACGTATACAGAGTATTTCATCCAACAATAATCAAATACACTTTCTTCTCAGCAGCACATGGCTCCTTCTCTAAAGTAGACCACATCTTAGACCACAAAACAACTCTTAGCAAATACAAAAACAGATTACCTTTTATTCATTCAGATCATAATGGAATAAAATTAGCAATCAATGATAAATAAAAAATAGAAGATACTCTAACACCTAGAGACTAAATAATACACTATTAAATGACCAGTGGATAGCAGAAGGAATCAGGAATGAAATTTAAAAAATACTTAAAGGTAAATCAGAATACTAATATAACATACCAAAATCTCTAGGAACCTATAAAGGCAGTGCTAAGAGGAAAGCTCATTGCATTGAGTTAATTCCTTAAACGAACAGAAAGACAACAAATAACCTAACATTATATACCAAAGCCATAGAAAAAGAAAAACAAAATCAATACCCAAAGCAGAAGACAGGAAATAATTAAAATCAGAGCTGAAATCAATGAAACTGAAACAAAAGAAACAATCCAAAAAATTGACAAAACAAAAAGTTGGTTCTTTGAAAAACTTGATAAAATTGATAAACCCTTAGCCAACCTAATGAAGGGAAAAATCTCAAATTATTAAAATTCACAATAAAAAAGGAAATATCACAGTGAACATCAATAAAACAGAAAATAACCAGAAACTATTTTGGAAATTCATACTCCAATAAAACAGAAAATCTTGATGACATAAACAAATTTCTAGAGACATATGACCTACACAAATTGGATCAGGATGACATGGAAAATTTAAACAGATCAATTTCAACCAATGAAACTGAAGATGCCACCAAAAGACTACCAAGAAAAGCCCAAGACCAGACAGATTCTCAGCTTCATTCTACCAGACTTTCAAAGAAGAACTAAAACCAATCCTCCTCAAATTATTCCATTAAATAGAAAAGGAGGGAACTCTTCTATGAAGCTAGTATCACCCTGATACCAAAAACAGACAAGACACATCGAGTAAAGAAAACTTCAGACTAATATCCCTGATGAACTTAGATGCAAAAATTCTTAATATTGGCAAATTGCATACAAACACATATTAAAAAGATAGTGTACTACAACCAAATGGGGTTCATCCCAGGGATGCAAGGTTGATTTAACATTCAGAAATCAATAAAGGTAATTCATCACATCAATAGACTGAAAGATAAGAACCACACGATTATCTCAACAGATTCAGAAAAAGCATTTGACAAAATACATCATCTGTTACATGCTCAAAACACTAAAAAACTAGGGATAGTAGGAACATGTCAACATTGTAAAAGCTACATAGGCTAAACCCAAGGCCAACATCATTCTAAATGGAGAAAAATTGAAAGCATTCCCCCTAAAACCTGGAACAAGGCAGGGATGCCCTCTTTCACTTCTTCTATTCAACATAGTCTTGGAAACCCTAGTCAAAGCAATTAGACAGAAGAAACGAATTAAAGGGATACCAAAAGGAAAAGAATTCAAACTATCCCTATTTGCCCACAATATGATTCTATATTTAGCAACCAAAGGAATCCCACCAAAAAGCTTCTTTAACTCAAACAAATTCATCAAAGGATATAAAATTAACACCCATAAGTCAATTGCATTCCTGTGCACCAATGACAAATCAACTGAAAGAAAAATCAGGAAAACTATCCCATTCACAATAGCCTCAAAATATAAAAATAAAATATTTGGGAAACAATCTAATAAAAGAGGTGAAAGACCTCTACAATGAAAACTACAGAACTCTAAAGAAAGAAACTGAAGATCTTAGAAGATGGAAAGATCTCCCATGTTCTTGGATAGGCAGAATTAATATTGTCAAATTGGCCATACTACCAAATGCATTATACAGATTTAATGAAATTCCTATCAAAATTCCAATGAAGTTCTTCATATGAATAGAAGAAGCAGTCATGAAATTCATTTGGAAAAACAGACCCAGAATAGCCAAAGAAATTCTCAGTGAAAAAAGTGAAGACACAGAGACAAACCCACATAAATACAATTATCTCCTACTAGTCAGAAGTGTCATAAACATACATTGGAGAAGAGATAACCTCTTCAACAAATGGTTCTGGGAAAACTGGAAATTCATATGTAACAAAATTAAATCAGACCCCTCTTACCTGAGTAAAACAATTCAAAGTAGATCAAGGACCTAGGCATTAGACTAGAGACCCTATGCCTACTAGAAGAAAAAGTAGACCCAAATCTCCATCATGTCAGCTTAGGAACCAAATTCCTCAATGAGACTCCTAAAGCACAAAAAGTAAAATCAAGAGTCAATAAATGGGATGGTATCAAACTAAAAGCTTCTTCACAGCAAAGGCAATAATCAAGAATGAGAAGAGAGAGCCTACAGAATGGGAGAAAATTTTTGCCAACTACACTTCAAATAGAGCATTAATCTCCAGGATATACAAAGAACTCCAACTTAACACCAAAAAAAAAAAAAAAAAAAAAAAAAAAACAATAAATAAATGGACTAAGGATCTACACAGATACTTCTCAGAAGAAATATGATCAGACAACAAATGTATGAAAACATTTTCAACATCACTAGCAATTAGAGAAATGCAAATTAAAACTACACTGATATTTCCTCAGAAAATTATCAGAATGATAATTATCAGAATGATAATTTTCAACAGAACAAGCAACCATAAATGTTGGCAAGGATATGGGAAAAAGGTACATTCATACATTGCTGGTTGAACTGCAAATTGATGGAAAGCAATATGGAGGTTCCTCAGAAAACTTGGAATGGAACCACCATTTGACCCAGTTATCCCATTCCTCAGTATATACCCAAAGGACTTAAAATCAGCATACTATAGTGACTCCCCCACATCAATGTTTATAGCAGTTCAATTCACAATAGATAAGCTAAGGAACCAACCTAGGTGCTCTTCAACAGATGAATGGATAAAGCAAGTGAGGTACAGATACACAATGGAGTATTACTGAGCCATAAAGGATTAAATTATGACATTTGCCAGTCAATTGATGGAACTGGAGATTATCGTGTTAAGTGAAACAAGCCAATCCCCCAGAACCAAAGATCAAATGTTCTCTCTGATGTCCAGATGCTGACCCACAATAGGCAGGTTGTTGGCGGGGTGAGCTGTTCACCAGATTGGACAGTTGGGGAGTGGGAGAAACAGAGGGAGGATGGGAATGGGAAAGACAGTAGAATGAATTGGATATAATTTCCCTATGTTCATATATGAATACACGACCAGTGTAACTCCACCTCATATACAACTACAAATGGGAAGTTATACTCCATGTATGTATGATATGTCAAAATACATTCTACCATCATTACTAAAAAAAAAAAATAATAATAATAATAATAATAATAATATTTTTTAAAAGAAGAATGAATTTTAAAGACTTGAGTATATACTCAGACTGCAAGTTCAAATCTGCCACCATGATCAGCTCTAGTCAGAGAACTTCAAAGCAGAATGGTTCAGAATGTCAGAATTTGACCCTGCAACCTAAAGACTCCTTCCTTTATCACTAGCTGCCCAAGTTAGACCAGACCCCAGGTGTGTATGCACAAAGAAATCCTTTAGAAAGGTGAAGACTGCCTGTTCCTTCCTATCTGGATTGTAAGCAGAGGGGTTCTGAGGTCTGACATGTAGTACCAAAGAAATTCTGGCTTTTACAAGTGGATGCTGAAGACCATGAAGTGCCAAGAATTTACAAGATGAGGGAAAACATCCTGAGACAAAGAACCAAACCTACTAACTCTCCTAATAAGCTTCCTTTACCCCCACCTTCCTTTTATCTATCACACTGGATGGTGCTAGATGAGCCTGGAAGAGGAGAAGAGGCAGCTTTAAAAAACAGATGAAATAAAACCAAACCACTCTCATTCTGACTATAAAATCCTGTGAAGACCTTGAGCTGGGCTCAAGACATTGCTTGACCCCCTGGCAAGTGGTTTACCACATGCCCAGTAAATTCTCCCAAGATTCTGCTCACTTTCCCCCAAATCAGGCACTTTTGCATTTATCTAGGAGCTGTGACTACAGGAAATAAAGGATCCTATGTTATAAAATATGCACTACTTCCAAATACTGTGCTTCAGAGAAACAATCTTTAGTGATTTACCCATCCAATGTTGGTTAATGCATATGTTTGTGTTCACCCATATGGGGTATCTGGGGAGGCGAGAGTTTGCTCTAAAACTTAATTTCATATAGGACATTAGCTAGAAAGAGCAATTTAGCATAGCCTTTATGCAATAAAATTGACTATCCTGAATTGCTATAAAAAGCTCCCATAGGAAAGTTTATAGTCCTATAAGATCTCAGAATTGAAGGCAAACTAAGAAACCTAAAACTCAAACTCTTTGAATGGTAATCCACTGATGTCACAAAAAAAAGGCACATTTATCTAATTAATCAACTAAAACACACTCTGAACAAGTAACTTCACAGTGAATACAGGGAAAGAAGTAGTTAAAAACAGGAAAAGGCTAAGTGTTGGTGGATTCAAATATGAATTTTAAGTTATCCTTAAGTTTATTTCATATAAACCATTAAATATTACCAGCACCTCTGCAGCTATAGGCAGAAGTTAGCAAGCTTGCTTTCCTTTAAAGAGTTATATTTTGTTTCTTCTCCTGCCTCAGAAGGTATTGGAAAGTAAAGAACAGATGGTGGGTAGCAAAGAGGAGAAACTGAAGGAGAAAGTTCGTTGTTTTTTTTTTTGCTTAAAAGGTACACCATTTTAAATGTCTCCCTCTGAAAAAATAATAGCTCTGCACCTATAAATTAACTTGACTGCACATGTTCACAACATACCTGTCATCACAGCTGTGATCAGGCACACACTCAGCAGCAAGGAGAATCAAGATCTGTTGTTATCTGGGATCATCCATTTACTGGTCCAGAAATCTGACTGGAATATCTACAATGTCTGCCTCTTTTGGTGTCACTGGGTTAGATCAGAGGTTCTCAAACTTTGCAAAGTTGCGCCCCCGCCCCTTTTTTTTTTCTCCCTAAGTAAGGGCTTAAGCAGATATGGAAGAAACCAATCGGTTAAATACAGCAATGCTCCAGGTGAAAGGTGTCTCGGGTGGGGGTGATGAGGAGCCTGGCCACCTAACCCCTCCCTACACAGCCCACTGGCCCTAGGGAGTTTTCACAGAGCATTTCAGGGGTCAATGGAGCAGTCTGGAAAACACCTGAGACTTCATATGCAACACAAAAAACTAAAATGAGGTCAAAAACATTACAGTGGAAAAACATCAAAATGAATGAAAGTTAAAAGCTAATTTTACTCTACTAGACCAACAAAAGGGTCAATAATGTTCCAACATTATACCTCTGTTTTAACAATTAACTCATTGATTTTCACTTAGCAGTAACTAAGCCATATTTTTCCCAAAATCCTTAGAACATCTTCATTATTTACTCAGAAGATATTAGTCAGGAGATGAATTTTCCTAATTGATGTTTCTTTCATTGTAAAACTGCCCAAGTAAAGGAAAACAGTAATTCAGCATAACTATTCCTTAAAAAAAATAAAATAATAAATGGAAGAGGAATAAATGATGGCATAAATCTGGATATATAAAGCCCTCAAGTACTAATCATTATAAAACCTCAGTTCAGGACCGCTTGAGAAAATAAAAGTCAAACTATTAGAATTAAACTGGGTTATAAAATCTTGACAAGAGTTTTTTTTTTTTTTTTTTTTTAATGCTAAGGAACGAACTTTCCTGGACCACTTAGTTCAATCACAAACTCTAAAAAATAAAGAACATTTTACATTACTCCCTGTATGATAAACTAACAGCATTATTAGGAAACACCCATGAATGGCATTTTATACTATATGTAACCTGGACTCAAGCCACTGTCCAGAATTATCTGCTCCAACCTTTACAAGGACCTTAGCACAAACCTGCTAAGCTCTTCACTGTTCCTTAAACAGTTTGTTCATTTTCACCTACATGTTTTCCCTCCCAGACATCTTCACCCTTCTACAAGACTATCCAAATCCAATCAATGCTCAGGAATCAACCTCCCAACACACCTCTTCTGAGAGACCATCTTTTGACTTGGTGGCCTGGGAGCCATCTTCCATGAAGGCCCAAAGCACCAACCACTGATCTCATCCATTTGCTACATAATTATACATCCTATAGTTACTCACCTCTGCCCATGGACTTCTCAGACCATGAACCCCTGGTATGAAGGACCCATGGCTCACGTTTCACTTTTCTGCCCCACCTCACAAAGTATCACCATGCTGCATTCGTGTGTGTCACAACAATAAATATTTCTTAAATGAGTGTTTATTTTCAATCTCTCACTTACATATGGAACCATGAAAAAATTTACATAAAATAAAATACAAGCAGACTGATTTCCTACTACAACCCACTTTGATCAGTGCCTGCTTCCCCTTATTTTCATTTATGTTTGTCTCACCATGTTGTTTATCTCAGGACACACTCTGATTAGACTTTAATTTGTTGTAATAAATCTCTATTATCCCTGACATTATTTAGAACGCATGGTTGCCTGATTAGTCAAGGCAATGATTTATAATGAAATTGCTATAGATTTTACCCTTCCCTTCAGTTATTATTATCCTCCCAATTCCATTGGAGGACCTTACTCCAAACTAGTTCAAGTGCAAGCTTTTAATCTTTGATAAGATTAAAATAATAAAGAAAGGAGAGAATGTCATTTTTGCCAGAGATGAGAGGAAAGGATCCTTACAATGTGGTGCTATGGTTTGAATGCATTTTTTTCCCTACCCAAACTCACATTGTGGCTTATAACATAATATGATGGTGATGAGAGGTGGCGAGGTCTTTAAGAGTGGTGAATGTCTTTTTTGCAAGACTGGATTAGTTCTTCCAGGTGTGGATTAGTTACTGAGAGAATAGATTATAGCAAGCCTGGCATGTTCTCTGGATCTCTTGCACTTCCACTTTCTGTCACAGTTGGAACAGCACATGGCCCTCACCAGAAACCAAGCAGATGCCACGTTCTTAGCCTTGCAAAACCACAAGCCAAAGTAAGCCTCTCTTCTTAAAACTTACCCAGTTTTAGGTGTTTTATTATGACAACAGAAAACAGAATCAGAGTAAGATGTCTGCTTAAATGGGACATAACAAAAGCAAAAATATCAAAAACAAAAAAAGTTAAAACCTGGAGACACCACTTGGTCACTGGTCTTAGTCTCTTCAAATATTTAATTGGTAAGACATGTTCTTTCCTCAGTGCAGACAAAAAGATTTGAGAAAATCCAGTTTGCAGTGGAACAGAAAGCAAAATCCTTCACTCTGATCTTTCAGAGCACTTTCCCAGGAAGGAACACAGAAAACATACATGGAGTCCATTGAGAATGCAGGTTTCACAATGGCCAGTATATTTATGTCTGCATCTGAGACTTGACCAAGCAGAAGAAACCTAGTGTCAACAGACCAGAACCATACAAATCCCAGGTCATCTCCATTATAGTTTCTGTAGTTCTTTGTTCACCCATGGTATTGAGATTCATCACAGTGAGGCTTCAAAGGGAACAGGGTCTAGACTGTTATGGTTTGGAAGTGATGTGTCCCCCAAAAGCACAAGTGTGAGACAATACAAGAAGGTTTAGAAGTGAAATGATGGGGTTAAGACTCTCATAACCCAATCAGTGAAATAAACACCTGATGGGATTAACTGAGTGGTAACTGAAGGCAGGAAAGGTGTGACTGGAGGAGGTGGGTCACTGGGGGCATGCTGCTCAGATACATATTTTGTATCTGGTGAATGGAGTATCTCCCTTTGCTTTCTGATCATCATATGAGTTACTTCCCTATCATGATGTCCGGCCTCACTTCAAGCCCCAAGGAATGGAGCTGTCTGTCTATGGACCGGGACCTCTGAAACCATGCTTTCTCCTCTAGGACTGTTCCTGCTATGTCTTTTAGTCACAGCAGCAAAAAAGCTGACTAAAACACTGACACTGCTAGGTGAATTGCTGCCACCTTGACAAGTTCCCTACCAGGCACAGAGGTATGGAGAAAACTTAGAGCAAGGGTTTTAGGTCATGCCAGGCACAATTTCCCACCTATGCACAGAATTTCTTTTAGAAAATATCCTCATTGCTCCATATTAGACCAACCCAACCTGCACAATCTCTGAAGTCAGGTGGGTTAACAGGCAGGGAGAAGAGGTCCTAATCTAAGCTGATCAGACCCCAGTTGATGAAGATCCCTTTTTCCTGTCATGGTAAGGGGAGGAGCAAGTAGCTGGAAGAGGTACCTGGGTGGTCGTTCCTGACTTCTTTACCCAAAATGAGATTTCTAAATTTACCAACACGAACTTGTGTGAAACTAGATGTTTTATGACAGAAGGGATTTTAATAAAAGCTCTGAAGCTAATTCTACACTAGAAATGCACTTTGTGTTGCATTGCTGAAAACCTGGACTATTTGTTACTATTCAAAATAAAAATAGTTATATGTCAGCACAACATTATCAGCTGTTTCTTTGGACAGACTGCCTTTAGTAAGTGTATGTACGTTTTTGTTCTTAAATGTTCAAAGGGTCTTCTTTCATGAAATGATAGCATTAGTAGATGATTATTTTACTGACCACACCTGACAAAGTCATAAGTTGACAATTCCAGCTTGATTCTCAGGTTTTATTTATCCAAAATCCAAATTCTAAGACTACTGACTTATATCTCTATTCCCAGCCCTTTACTTAGCAGATAAGTTATTTTGCCCACAGAATTTGATGGCATACTAAAGGTCACACAGCAAGAAAGTGGCAAAACCAATTCCATATCTACACCTCCAGCTGGGTTAAGTGTACCAGCACACCCTCTGGGAAGGTAATACATTTTTTAACTATGATAAATTTAAATTTATTAAAGTGTTTTAAAGCAAAATTTAGATGTCATTTTTATTCACAAAATAGAATTTAGCTGAGGTTTATAATTTTTTTTCCTTTGCTTTAAATCTCTAAACAAAACTTAGATGTCATATGCCAATTAGGATGGGTATCTACATATTATTTTGACTTATGGGTGAAATTCCACAGATACACACAAATACAAAAACTAGTTATACTTTGTGAATAGGTATAATTGTACCAGCCTAGCTCTGTTTTTAAATGAGTGCCTGGTGTATGTATGCTACATAGACTCTTGCAAAAAATATTTCCATCAAAAGTAGATTTATGTGCAAGATATCCTAAAGTGGACAATTTTGACACTGCAACAGATAAAAACAAAAAACATTAAGGATGAAACTATAAGGCATACAGTTTTAGGATAGAAGGATTTAAGAACTGATCTCCATTTATGTGCTGAAGAGATACTGTAGAAATTAGCTATTTCTAAGCCTGTTCTTCCACATATTTGAAAGCTTGATTCTAAAAGGTTTCACATGAAAGTCACTATACTAGGGAAGCTATTCATGGCAAACCACCTGGCTAACATTTATTCCTAGACCTCAAATTTATTGTAATTATAAATGTACTCTTCATAAGAGTCCTCATACGTAAAACGAGCAACTCAATTCAACCAATTTCCCCATGACTCTATAAAAAGGGCAATTCTGATTAGCTTTCGTAACAACCAATAGGCCTACCCTGCCAACCAAAATAAGACCATTAACAGCATGCACAGCCAAATATTTTTTAAATTCTTTACAGTATTCCCCCTCACAATCTGGTGTCTCTCAATTGCCTTTGTCTACTATTTTCATTCCTTTTTGTAAGTTGACTCTTACCTCACTTTCCTGTTAAATCACATCTAATCCATCATCTACGGATCTAATGACTTACCTTTCAGGGTTTTATTCTGTTGGGTGGAAGGGTGAGTCTGGCATTTGCTATCTAGGGAAATGGGAGAGATTCTGAATTAATGAACAGGGTTAATTTGAATTCTCAAGAGTGGCTCAACACACCAGGCTGCTGTGAACAAAAACCTGCAACTCAGATATTCTGACTCTTTAAATGCCATCAAAAGTGAAACACAAGTGTAGTTTACTTCTGCCTATAGTAGCATAAATCAGAATAACTGACTTAATTAGTTTTGTTTGCAGTAAGCTGAGTTATTAAAAAAACAAAACTCCTTGAGAGCAGTTGGTGTTGCCATCTGGCTGAGCCCTTTGCTCCTTAGTCTCTCTCCCTTCTGTTTCTTGCCATCCAGAAGCCGGCACTTCTCCTGACACACAGCATGTTGGCTGTTAACCCAAGGTGGAGTGTGAGGACTGGACTAAGGTAAGCCTTTTTTCCCAGGAATGCTTATCTGGAAGGAGCATGGCCTTGGGGTGGAAGAGACCACGTGACTCATAAGAATGTTAGATTCCTGATCCAGGAGTGAAAGTGTCCCTTCCATTAGGAATACATTTTGGCAGCTGTCCATCCATCTGTTGACTGTGCCCCATTGGGATGGGCCAGACTTTCCCAGGAAATAGACTGAACTCACCTACTAAGTCACCAGGTCTTCTTTGGTACTTCTCCAAGTCAGAGCCTTGGACAGCTCCATTAATATTCCCCTACCACAGTGCCTCAAAGGCTGAAGAATATATGTCCCCTTTATATAATTAATTCTGTGCCTGGGGAGTTAGCTTGATTTCTTCAGGTCCTCTACTAACTGGCAACTGAATTTAGGCAATTTGCTAAACTTCTTTGGAAGTCAAATTTCTCTTTCAGAATATGGAAGGGTTAAGTACTTCATGTCTCTAATGTTGAGTATTTAGAGCTCCAAGTTCTATGATTCTGTGTAATTTTGAACTAATTACAACTATGTGGTCCTGTTTTATTTTATGATACAGGGGCAATTTACCACTGAGCTACATTCCCAGACCTTTTATTTTTTATTTTGAGACAGGGTCTCATTGCTTAGGGCTTCACTAAGTTGCTGAGGCTGGCCTTGAACTTGCAATCCTCCTATCTCAGCCTCTCGAGCAACTGGGATTACAGTCATGCACCACAGTGTCCAGCTAATTTTTTTTGTTCTTTAGCATTGAAATTGATATCTAGTCTCAATTGACTGCAAAATAAAACTACACACACATATGTATATATAATCATGCAACAATTAATGATAGGGATACATTCTGAGACTTGGTAGGAGATTGTCATGTGTGCAAACATCAGAGATTACTTTCACAAATCTTAATGGTAAAGTCTATGACATACCTAGGCTATATGGTGTAGCCTATTGCTGCTATGCTACAATCCTATATAGCACATTACTATACTGAATTCTGTAGGCAACTGTAACAATGGTTTAAGTGACTGATTATCTAAACTTAGAAAAGTACAATAAAGATATCAGGCAAAAGGAATTTTACTGCTCCATCATAATCTTCAAGGACTGCTGTCTTACATATTGTCCATTGTTGACTAAAACATTGGTGCATAACTACACACACACAATTAGGTTTTTCCAAACACCCCGTACCCATAGGCAGTTCATGCTTTTTCAAAAATCTTAACTAGCAATTATAGACACTTAGAAAGCTGTAGATACATACTCTAGATCAGAGATCTACCTAAAAAGCCAAAAGCCTCAATAATTGGAAAGATATAAGAATACCTTTCAGTTTCCTTTATAATCAAGACCAGAAACAAAATTCTGTGTCTAAAGCAATGATGAATCAATTTGACTAGAAAAGACAATTCAAAGCATCAAAGACCACCTTCCAAAGCCTGGTCATAAGAACGTAACTAAGACATTCTATCCCACAAATCATGCCAGCAGACAAAAATCAGTGTCAGACATATTTTATTTGCCCAATTTTAAAATGTAACGATTTACTTTTCTTTAGCTCACAATGAAGGTGGAAGAAGCGGGGAGGGATCATTCAATATCATTAAATTCAATGCATTTAATGTTCTATGAAATACACATACAACATTAAATACTGTGTGTGTAGCCTGAGAGCACAAATAGCCGAAACACTCTGAGCAATTACCAAATGCAACCTTTTCATCTGCCTCAGAAAGTCTCCAGAATACTTAAGTAACTAAGGTTCTAAAGAAAATAAAAACTAAAATAGAAATTCCTAAAGTTTTATTTACTCAGCAATTGAATGTGTGCCGAGCTTCAACTGAAGCCTAGCTAGAACAAAAATCCCAAGATTTCCTGTACTCTTCGATAATGATTTGAGTAACAGAAGCTCTTATGGTACACATAACTCTTCATTATGTGAGTGCTGTAAATGAACAGCCACATCTGAACAACCAGTTATTGCCTTTTTCTTAGGGAGGACAAACCAGTATTGCCTTTGTAAGTCTATCAATGCAAACTGCTACTCCCTCTGCCATCTCCCTTGTTCTGAACACCTCTTCTGCCTCTCTGCTGCTGAAGAATCCTCTGCCTGAGAAAGAGCTGCAGTTCTTTCTATTGAAAACACTTGAATGGCACTCTAAAGAGAAAGCAATTTATGTCAGGCACAGTAGTAACTTGAACCTCACTCTTTTGCAGATTAGAGACTCTTATAAATTAGAGTTGAGATTTCATGTCTGTATTCTCAAGTATCCCATGTTCTACTCTTGATATTGAGTCTCAAATTTCCTAGCTCTCTTGAAAAGTCATCCCATTTCAGAAACTATTCTTAATAGTTTTCTCAGAATCAAATTCAAAATAAATACTTTTTCAAATATGGATAATGTTCATCATAAATAATATGCATTAAAGTGCTAGTAGGGACAACTCAATTATGACAAAGTACCCCAGAAGTGAACATTTCATTTCTTATTACAGAAATACCTTAATTATTTGAAGTATGGTTAAAGCCTTGAAAATAAGGATAAACCTTGAAAAGTCAACATAGTTACAGAAGGATGACATGTGAACCATGTACTAAAACTATGCACTTTACACACAGAAGGGCACCTCAAGGTCATTTATGCTTTCTTCAGATACAGGTCTAAGTGGTGCAGTTATCTATTTTCCGAAGTTATGAAGCTTCATTAAAAATGGAAGAACAGAACTTAGACATAATACAAAAATCAGTTAGGCCTGCTGAGGACATAAAGAGGCATGGCTGACAGCATGGTAGGTCTGCTTTTTAAGAAGATATTTAGGTAAGAATATTCATCACAGTCATTTAATGTAGACACAGTTTTACCACTTACATCACATGTAAGTGGCTAAAATTTGAGGAGTTCTAGAGCCTAAGCTTATAAACTTGTAGTCTGGAAAATTCCCATCAGGCATACGCTGGTCCAGTGATGTTACACAGTAAAATTATTATTGTGTATTTGTTTTGGCAAAAATTGGTTTCATGTTTTTATTTCTGACCTGTAAAACTTGACAAAGATCCCAACAAAATGCCTCCAGAATAGTCTATCCTTACTATGCGTACATGGATAGTCCCACATATTTTGTATTTGTATTGCATTTTTTCATGTATTTATGAATATGCATTCACATATCTGTATTCATTTGGCACTTGTAGACAGTTGTTACCTGATAAATGGAATAACTCAAAGGTTTTTACCTTCCCATCCTTTGTTCTAAATTATTTGTTAAAATGAAATGATAGATGCATCACTAATTCAATGATGTTATTGTTTTCTATTATGTCTTCTGAAAAGTTGTAATGAGCCAGAACATTGAATTGATTTCAATTGAGCCTATTGGACAGGATCATAATCAATTGAAAGAGATTCTTGATTTAATTCATGACAACAACTAGCTTATGTGACTGGCTGCCAGATGCATTTGAACATTTGTTAGAATAAACAGAATCAAGAGAATGTCTGGCATTGTTCAGATACAATATTAGAGTTATTGAAATGTATATAAATATATGTACATATATATAACACTGAAGAAACCCTCCTTAGGGAAAAGATTTAAGTGCCCCCCTCCCAGATTTAAAAAAACATTTATAGCTCTGTGTTATTATTGCCAGTAGGTTGAAAACCTTAAATTGTACTAGATAATATCTTTCTATTTCCTAGGTTTTCCAATAATTAGTACCTCTTAGATATTTTGTGGTTTTCTTAAACTTCACTTCCTATTATTAAGCTTTCTATCTGACTAAATCAAAATGTATTCTTCTGATCAGTGCAATATGCTTTGCACATACAAGTATGGTACCATAAATCAATTCTATTTTTCAAAACTTCAATTGATGGTCTATCAAAGTGTCTATAAGGTTCCCAAGTTGCTGTATTCAAGCTTGAAGAACAGAAACTACTATTTATTTTTTTAACCATCTACATGTCAGTTTGTACAATAGAAAATATACTCAAAGGACCTCAATTAATATTTGTTCTGGTAGTCCTTAACTGTAACTGTTGAAATTTCTCTCCCAAGATATGTTCTATTTCTATTGTCCAAATGCATTCATAAGTGATGTTCTGATTTTTTCTAAGCAAAATATAAGATGTCTGAGCAATTATTCATGCGATAGTGCACCACTATTAATTCACAGACAGCCTCACTATAGAGAAATTCCAAGGAGTTCCTCCACACACACAGGTGATCTCACCTCTCACAGACGAGGCCACTTTGTGTTATCAGTGTTTTAGTTACTCATTAATAGCCTGAACAGAAAATAAGGAGCAGTATTAAAATTCAGATTAAAACTTCTGAAGCAGGAGATTTGCAATGCAGCATTCCCTTGTGGGAAATCTCTTTAGCACTGCAGGGTTTGCCTGATCTATATTCACCACCAACATCCATTGCAAATAGGTTAGAAACCCATCTTTTCCATCTTGACATGAAGTTTTCAACAACTAAAGCAGACTTGAACTGCATGCGCCAGTTTTCCCAAAATTAACAGAACAACCCCACCTGCAACCCGTACTGTAGTGCATTTTCAGATAGCCTTAGCCTAGAGTTGGCAGGGCGAAGATTGACAGTACCAGCTAGAGTCAGTCAGTCAGGTCTTCTCAGTCCTGGAACCCAGCAAAGGAAAGGGAGATGTCAACATTCTACTTCTAGAAGCTTGAGTGTTTCACTCACACCAACCCTTCTTAGCAACAGTCGCTTATACAGAGACTGTTTTGCACCTGGTCTACTCATTCAAGTCACCTGAGGAGAGCTCTTTGAAAAGAGCCCAGACCTGGTACCAAATCAATTCAATTTACATCTTCAGAGCGTGAGGCTCAACCACTGGTATTTTTTTTATAGCCACCATGGTAATGTTAATCTGCAGCCAGATTGCAAACCACTGCTATGAAGCTGTGATTTTTTTTTTTTTAACTAGAAGAATTTTGCCTACACCCTACTCTGGAACATTTGCCAGTATCTGGGGACATTTTTGACTTGTTCATAGGTAGAACCCTGGATGCTTCTAAATTTCCTAAAATGCATAAGATAGCACCTCACACACAGAATTATCTGGTCTAAAAGTCAAGAGTGCCACTGTTGAAAAGCCCTGAAATAGAGGAATAGCTGTTAGAAGAAATAGAAGACTCTCTTCATTCTCTAGAGACACTCACAAAGCAAGGAAAGAAAGAATAAGAAGTTTTCAGGAGGACTTAGAACCCTGGCATTCCAAACAGCAAAGTCAAATGAGTTCTAAGCAGACCTTGTCTAACACAAATTAATAATTTCCTCATGTGTGTTCCCCCTGGCTAGGGTGATGTTGAAGGAGAGGATGATGTTACTATTCACTGGGATGCGTTCGAAGAAAGCAAGGGGAAGCAGACAGACCAGCAAGATGATCAAGCAATTATCTTATTTTCAGAAGAAAAAATAAACAACACAATACGGAGTAATGTTTCTTTTATTTATTCTTTCTCATTTGCTGATAACCAGCAATATGTGCCCCTAGAATTAAAATCAAACAAGGGGTTGGAGTTGTATCTCAATAGTAGAGCATTTGCCAAGGATATGGTATATAAACATCATCAAAAAAAAAAAAGTTTAATTGAAACAATGTTACTACTTTTTCATCTGGATTGATAGTGCCCAATGGGCCAGCTGCAGATAAGGTCCTCTGATCATCAGAACCTTAATATCTAGAAGGTCAGCAACAAACAGAACGAACAGATATTGCTAGAATCTGAATCATCCAAAACGCCCATGACCTGAGCTAAAATAGGTACCTTTTAAAAAGCAAATATCTGGCAGCTGATTATCTGACAGCAAAACTCCTTTGGAAGGGAACTCCTTTTACCTCCTAAGAAGTTCAATTCCACTTTGAATTTCAATGGAGTAAGTAAGTGAGATCCCCATTCTCAATAGTTGAGACAGTTGTGTGCTTTTATAGCTAGAAGTGGATATTCAATTACTTAATCTGCTAACCTGGAATACAATGAGCAATTAATGAATGGGCTTTAATGTGTCTAGATGTGATAAGTGTTGAATGGAATGCTCTATAAACTGAAAAAAAAAAAAAAACTTGAATAATAACTTTCAAAGAAGAAAATGCATGTGTGAGGAATTTTTTTTTTTTTAACCTTAGTTTTTTCTGTGTGTTTTTTTCTGGTTGTATGTGTTGCTTGTGTTGTTTTTTTAAATCAGCTACTAATTAACAAAGTTACAGAGATTCATCTTCACATTCTAGTTGGAAATTAAGCCACTGGTTTTAATCAAAGGAGATTCTTGGACACCATGTTCAACTACTTCATCCACTGAGTTTCTAAGTGAAAGACAAGAAGATTTAAAGATGGCCAAAGCACAGTGGACTACAACCGCAGTCCTTTTTCACTGACATTTGTGCACAAGCATGTGTGTTTGGAGGGAATGCATATCTTTACAGGTAGGACAATATCCTGCAGGTACATATTTCATCTCTGTCTTGGTCTGCCATAATTCAGGCACTCTTCCCACTTCCTTTCATCTGCATTTTATTTTATTTATTAATTAATTAATTTATTTGTTCCTACAAAAACATGCAAGTGCTGAACCAAAACACTCAGAGTTCATACCAACCCTAAACAAATAGCTCTGGAAATGACTCAGCAAATCTGCAATTTGGGATTAACCTCGCTGCTGGTTCTTATCTGTCTGTACACCAGTGATTCAAACAAACTGTGTGGCAATTTTAAAATATGAAAAAGCATGTCTTACCATCCATATCAAAAATTAATTTGTAACGGCAGGATACATGCAGGCTACCAATGCACAAGTTTATAGGCTGATGATCCATAAACATCTCATTGTGCCACTTCATTTTCCAATTAATTACTGAAATGAAAATGCAATCCAAATGTACTATAAATATACTCTGGTGAGGATATCAACTGTCAGTAGAAGATCTGAATAAGAAAACTTGAAGTAGTCACAAGAATGGGAAAACTTGAAATAGACACAAGATGAGAAAATTTAAGAATGAGAAAACTTGAAGTCGACACAAGAATTAAACTACAGTGTCATTCAATAATGCAGTTGTTACATCAAAGTTGTAACTAAATTAAGTTGTTAAATTTTATAAAACCTGACCCACCAAGTTTACCTGAATCCAGGCAAAAATAAGTCATGATACAATATCATCTTTCTCTACAAATATACCTTGCTTTGTGTAAGGCACTGTTTAAAGGTTATACCTAAAAATCTTTCTTTTAAGTTTAATCATGCATCGATTAAACTCAAGGAATACTCCCAACAGAAACCTTAAAAACATTTGACAAAATTCAAGATCCTTTCATGATAAAACCATTCAGATTATAGAAGGAATGTACCTCAATACAATAAAGGCCAATATGATAAACACCATTCTCAACAGTGAAAACTTGAAAGCTTTTCTTCTAAGATGCCCACTCTCACCACTTCTTTTCAACATGGTATTGGGAGTGCCTGCCAGAGCAATTAGGCAACAGAAATAAAAACCATCCTAATAGGAAAGGAAAAAGTGAATTGTCTCTATTTGCTGATGGCATCATTTTATAGGAAACCTGAGTACCCACCAAAAAACCTGCTAGACCTGATAAGCAAATTCAGTAAAATTGCAGGACACAAAATCAACATACAAAAATCAGCAGCACTTCTATAAATAACAAACTAACCAACAAGAAAATTAACAATCTCACTTATGATAACAAATATTAAAAAATTTAAGCAGGTATAAATTTAATCAAGGAGGTAAAAGACCTATATCCTGAAAATTATAAAACACTGATGAAAGAAAGTAAAGAAAATGCAAATAAACTGAAAGATTTTCTGTATTCATGGATTGAAGAATTAATCTTGTAAAATGTTCATATCCACCCAAAGCAACCTAAAGATTTAATGCATTCTTTATTAAAATCCCAATGTCATTTTTCACAGAAATGATAAAATATAGCTATATATCCTTAAGTCCATAAGGAACCACAGAAGACCCTGAGTAGCCAAAATAATCTTGAACAAAAAGAACAGAGCTGAAGATATCACACTTCTCAATTTCAAAACATTATTATAAAGCAGTTATAATCAAACAACATGGTACTAGTGTAAAAATAATGGACAGATGGGTGAATGGAATGGAATAGAAAATCTGGAAACAGAATCAAACATTTAGGGCCAAATAATTTTTGACAAAAGATTCCAAGAAGTTATCTTGGGGATAAGACAGTCTTTTTAATAAATGGCATTGGGGAAACTAGATATCCACATGCAGAAAAATGAAAATGAACCCTCATACCAAATACAAAAATCATCATAAAATCTTCAAAATGGATTAATGATTTAAATAGAAGACCTGAAACTGTTAAATTTCTAGAAGAAAAATAGGGAACAAGTTCTGTAACACTGGCCTGGGCAATGATTCTTTGGATCTAACCCTAAAAGCACAGGCAACAAAAGTAAACCTAGAAAACTGGGATTATATCAAACTAGAAAGCCTCTGCACAGCAAAGGAAATAATTGAGAACATAGAGACAACACACAGAATGGGAGAATATATTTGCAAGCCATACCCCTGATAAAAAGTTATTGTGCAAAGCAGATAAAGTAGTCAAACAACTCAACAGCAAGAAAATAGCCCAAATTTAAAAATGGGTAAAAGACTGAACAAACATTTCTCAAATGTCTTCTATATTCTGTACTCTATATATGGAATTCTGTATTCTGTATTCTGTATTCTATAAATGGAATACAGGTACATGAACAAATGTTCAGCATCATTAATCATTAGAGAAGTATAAATTGAAACTCTAATGGATATCACTTCACACCTGTTAGGATGACTTTTATCAACAGGTTGCAAGGAACTCATACAATGTTGGTGGGAACATAAATTAGGGAAAATGGTTTGGAGGTTCCTCAAGAAACTAAATATAAAATGAATATATGACCCAATAATCCCACTTCTGGATATACTTCCAAAGTAACTGAAATGAATGTGTAGAACGGATATCTGCACTACCACATTTACTTCATCATGTAGTCACAATAGCGGGGATTTGGATTTGATCTAAGTGTCCATCAGTGGATGAGTGGATAAAGAAAATGTGGGATATATACAAGATAGAATACTAGTCAGCCATAAAAAAGAAGGAACCCTTCATTCGCAACAACATGATAAAAATAAAGGACATTATGTTAAGAGAAATAAGTCAGATACAAAAAGACAAATGAAACATGATCTCACTTATCCACAAGATCAATTCAAGTGGAAGCCACAGAAATGTAAAGAATAATGGTCATAAGAGGTTAGGATAGTGGAAAAGGAGGAAATGTGTAATTGTTCATTCAAGGGCACAAAGTTTCAGATCTGGGAGTAGGCTTTGAGACCTTGATGACCATAGTCAACAGCAATGTACATCTCAAAATAAGAGAGTAAATTCCAAATGTCACACCATAAAAAATATAATCAAGATAATGAATATGTTAATTGGCTTGAATTAATCATTTCACATTTTACACATAGATCAAAACACTCCATTGTACCCAATAAATATATACAATTATAATTTGTCAGTCAAAAATAATAAAATTTAAGAATAATAAAAATATACTAGGGTTCTTTATTTAAAGAGTCCTTTTATAAATGGATGAATTATTAAGTGAACCACCTGCCCCTAGTTATTTTGTTTTTGTAGTTTAAGAAACAGTTTCTCTAAAATAGTGCACATAGTTACTTCTCAAGCTCATTAAAAAGTAATCACAAAATGGAAATGTCATTAACTATCTCCCCACTGACCCATTACAGCCCCTGAAGACAAGTGTCATGGCCAATGACCCATCTCATGATAATAACACAACCAAAATATCTTTTTAAATGACTTTCATCTCTTGTGGAGACCTGCCTGGCCAAGGCCGCCCACGGCCATCAGGGCACAGCTGCTGCGGCTCTTGGCAACAGCGAGGAGTGTAGATTCAGTCAACTTGGTTCAGACACCAGCCAGTCAGGAGGCCTCCAGGAAGCAGGTGAACTGGCTTCTCCCTGCAGCCTCCCAACACAAACAACCAAGAAAGCAGCAGCTTCCTATCTTTCCTATCCTTTCTAGTTCCATTTTCTCTGAAAAGAACACTGGCTGCATTAGAAGTCAAGCTTCCGGAGTCAATTTTCAGCACTATGAGAAAAGGATTAGGATGAAATGGAATCCAACAGGTAAATCCCCAAGTACAATATTGAAAATTTACCCCTTTGTGTCACTGCTAAAACCGGCAGCCTCCTCCACCACTGCTCAGAGCTGGCTGCACATAAACTCAATAGAGCAGCTCCCGAATAGAGCAAAAATAACCTCAGATATTTTGAATGAAAAGTTCCACAGTTTATGAAAGCAATCATTTTAAGCTTCAACTCAAACACAGGTAACACAAAAGAACTGTAAGGTTTTGGGGAGGAGGGTTATTGTGGTTGTGGATTTGTGCATGCGTGTGTGTGTGTGTGTGTGTGTGTGTGTTGCTCTTTTGGTTTTTGATTTGTTTTCTTTATGAATGATTTCTTTCTCTCTTGAGTTCAAAGTGGTTTCAGAACCAAGATGCAGAAAATTAAGCTTCTTCCAAAAGGTTTAAAAGCTCAAGTTTAGTGCCGTCTCAGCAAATGCAGTGGATGTTATGCTTTGGAAATCAAAGGAGTGTCCAAACACATCTGTATATTTTAAAGAGGTACATTGAAATGACCCAGAAAGATGTCTTATGTAATGTAGAAGAGCATACTATTCAGAATATGTTTAGGAAGGTTTGGTTAGAGGGTTGATGAGTTTTGAGTGAGTAGGGAAGGGAATTGTTTGATACATTTTAAATGCAAATAAAAATCACAGATTCATTCTTCCATCCCCAACACAATGGGAAAAATTCTCAAGATAAAGGCATATTTATAGACAAGGAAAGCAGCATCACAGTCTGCATCAAGGGACACCATGTTTATTTTTCAATGTTGTTCTTCATAATAAATATTCATTTCTTCCTGAACATAAGACACTAGCCGGATTCAGGACCTGCTCAGACATCATTCAACAAGTGAGCCTGAGTAGGAAACACCATACAATTCAATCAAGTTCAAGATGAAAGAATCTATTTTTATCTCCAATATTTAGATGTCACCCTGGCAACTCAGGGTCTCAAGGAATTATTGTTCCTGTCCTTCCTCTAATCTCTCACCCCAACCTTCTTCAAGCTTATTTGATTGGTAATTGTATAAAACAAAAACAAATCGAGGGGAAGAAACACAACCCATAATTCCAGAGCCAAGGCCTATTCCTCCCCCCTACCCACCCGCAACCAGCACCTGCACTTTGCAGCGTGGCTGGAAAGCCCTTGGTCATTCATAGCTCTACTGAGTCACCCCAGTCAAAGCAGTTCCCCAGCGCGTACTGACCCACCGTTCATGCCACTGTAGACATTCCGGTGATGGAGTGACGCGTCCTCCTGCGCCTGACGTCTGAGGGTGCCCTCCCTGCTGCCTCCACCACTGCCTCCGCTTCCATGTTTGTGATCAGGGCTCCCCCCAAAATGCTGTTTGAGATGCTCGGGGCTGGTGCCCCTGGCTCTGGGTAGGTGCTCCAGACTCCCACCAAGGGCATGTTTCTGAAGATGCTCAGGACTCCCTCCACTGTGCCTGGCATGTTCCGGGCTGCCCCCTGGCCTGTGCTTCTGGAAATGTTCCGGACTCCCGCTCAGCACGTGTTTGGGCAGCATTTCAGGGCTGCTTCCGGGGTGTGGGTGCCTTTGCTGTTCCGGGCTACCCTTGCACAAGGGTTTGTGGTGCTCAGGGCTGGGTCCTTTGAGTGCTTTGGGGTGATCTGGGGTCCCGGAGGCCCTTGGTTTCTGTAGATGTTCAGGGCTGGCGCTTCTGTGCTTGGAGTGCTCTGGGCTGCCCTCACCGCGGGGCTTCTGCAGATGCTCGGGGCTGCCACCGCTTGCGTGGTGCTTGTGATGGTCGGGGCTGTCGGTGCTGCCGGTGCTGGAGGTGCTGCTGCCATCACCCACATCCCGCACATAGGGTGCGGTGGAGGCAGTGAGTTGGCACAGGCTGGCCTGGCTGTCGATGGAGCAGCGGCTGCCCGCACAGCCCGTACCCTTCTCCTCATCCAGGAGCACGCAGAGTTCCTTGAGCTCCATGTTCTCCTTCACCACCTCCTCCTGCTTCACCTCCAGCTCCTTCAGCTTCTGCAGGTATAAGGCCACTTCCTTGTGCATCACCCCTGCGGTGTAGCGGCCCAGTCTCTGCCATTCTCGGGACACCCTCTTGCCTTTCTGTCGGTCATCATCCAGGAAACAGCAGAGGTCCCTCAGTTCCTGGTTGTCCTCCTGGAGTTTCTGGTTGATATCCTGAAATGAGAGAGAGAGAGAACCATTCTAGGGAGGAACACATAGGAGACATCATTAGGCCAGACATCCTGGGAGCAGCAGAATGTGTAGATGCTGAATTCTTGCCAGAGGAGGTAGGAGGGTAGGAAGAACTGAAGGTTTTTAAGTATCCATAAAAGTTAAGAATAATAGGCATTGGCCATGTTCGCCCAACAATGATTTACTTGCATTATCTCATCTAATACTCACCCCAAAAACATAATAGATAATAATTATTATGGTTCTGAAGGGTACCCACAGATGGGAAAATGACTTCACAAAGCCTAACTCATCCAAGATCATCTAGTCAGTATTTAGGGAACAGCCAGTTAATGAACAGGAAATCAGTCAATAGAAAAACAAGGTTCCCTCCGCCTTACCCTCTAGAAAGAAAGTTTGCTACTTGTGACCTAGGAAACACTTAAAAGTTCTGATCCAGTAGGGCTTTCAACAGAGCAAGCAAAGCACTGCTTAATTTTTAGCCCATGACATGAAATGAACAACCCAAATGCCCCCTCCAGGGAAAGGCGCAATTGCCCCCTAGTGGCATTTCAGACCTGCACATCCAACCCTTTTGCCATACCCAACTGAAATGTCTCCCAGGCATCTGACACTTGAGCTACCAGGAATCTTGATATACAAACACCCCTTCCCAAATTTCATCTGTCAGCAAATCCCATCTCCACTCATGTTCTTTGTAAGAACCTGTGGTTAACCCTGGCATTTCCTCCCTCATCTCTACTTCCAAACCAGTCTTTGGAACTTGACTCCCAAAATTAAGTTCATCTAGTCACTCCCATGTTATAAACCCTTTAATAGCTTCTCATTGCCTTTAGGATAAAGTGCAAGATCCTTCAATTCTCACAAGATCCCAAATGCTATGACTTGCTCTACTTCTCCAGCATAGATGGTGATCCATTTGTTCATTCACAAAGATATCACAAGCATCCATTATGTGCTAGAAACTAGTCCAAGTGGTAGGTGTGTATCAGTAGACCCAGCGGACACCTTCACATCCCCCAGCTTTTATTCTGGTGGAAAAGAATAACAAAACACAAGCATAGCACATAAGGGCTCATGAAAGGTGATAGGGTAAAAACTAAAGCAGATTAAAAATCACTACTTTTCTGCAGGAAAGGGAGACATTTAAAGCAAAGACCTGGGTGAAATGAAGGGGCAAACGTATGAGTGAAAGATGATCCCAGGCAGAGAGAAGGCAAATACAAAAGCCCTGAAAGGACATGACAGCAAGAGTCCAAGTCACAGGGAAGTCACTGCATCTGAAGCACAGAGATAAGAAAGAAGATCTGAGGTGTGAGGGCCTGAGTAGTGGTCAGACTTTGGGCTGTTGGAGAACTGAGAATAAAAGAGTGACATGATATGATTCATTTTGTAAAGAATCACCACAGTTTAGTATGGAAAAGCAACCAGCTGGAGTGGGGAGGGGAGAGCAGGGAGGGAGACAGGACAAGACGGCCACAAAACCAGCAAGGAGGCTACTGGGCTGGTCCAGGCAGGAGATGTTGGTAGCTGGGATGGGTGGTAGCAGGGCAAAAGGTGAGCATCACACACTGAGCACCACCAACCCTGACCTTGTTTTAGGTTCTCAGAGGACAAGGCCTTCTCTTTTTTCACTTGCAATGCTTTCTTTCCCCAGCCTTCTACACAGCTATTGGGACTCATTTTATATCACCCCCCCCCCACACACACACACAGAAGGCCTTCTGAAGAAGAGCCACCCGAATCTAAAGAAGGTCCACTTCTATATTCTATGTCACCCCTTAGACTTTGCCTCTGTTGTACTTATTACAATACTGCAACATATGTCTGAGTGTGCCTGCTAATTAAGTCTCCAGCCTCGCTAAAGCCATGAGAACAGGGACCTCACCTATTCTATTCTCCTGTGCATCCAAAATGCAGTACCCCCATTGAAGGTACCTCAAACTAAGGAATTTAAAAATGCATTGTGCCATTCTCACTTCCTCTCCATTCACACATATAGTAAAGCAAGCACCAGGATTTGGTAAGAATGATGTACAGGAAGCTGTGGGGCTACTACCTAAGACTCATCCTGCTTTACAAAGCCTGAAATCCTGTGGTCTTGCAATTTCATCATCCAATCCAGAACCAGAGATTCTCAGAGAGGGGACTTACTTCTTTTAAACGCAGGTTGATTCCGATACTGATATTGACTAGTAAATACATTTTAAAACTTTCACCAACCATGTCCTTCACTTCCTGACAGTAACAAGGCCTGAGATGAAAGAGAATTTGGAGCCTTGAGGAAGAAGCCTATGCAGCTTCGTTTTCAACTCCAGTTGTAACTCTTGGCATTACCAACAACTCCATTTCCTTGTTTCCAATGCCCACCTCTTCCTTCTGCTTCTTATGGCCCCTTATGACTAGGGCCTGATCTTTGCCAACAGCTTCCCAGCTGGTCTTCCTGCCGTAGTCTTCCCTCCCCCATTCCAATCCAAGTACTCCTTGGCTGGACCAACTGATCTTCAGAAACACTTCCTGAATGCTTTGTCACTGCTGCTAACCAACCCCGCAAACCTTCCCTTTGCCAGGAAGTGAATAAACCCCTAGGCCAGTCCTATAAGGCTTTCTCTGCCTTTCCACCTTTAGCTCACTGTCAACTAGCTTTGAACCCTGATGATGTCATGCATTCCAGACAGAAATATCACCTTCCTGCCTATATGAACCTATTTCAAATGAGAGATTTCTCTGAGAAGTCTCCCCCTACATGGAACATCACCTATGAATAAATGAATGATGTAACTTCCTCACCTGCTGTTAATGCCTTTAACACACTTGAGCATTCAGTGCATCAGTTTTGTCTCCTTTCTTGTGTGGATACCGTAGCTTCTAGAAGACAGAGGTCTGAAGTCTTTTTTTTTGGTTTTGTTTTGTTTTGTTTGTTTGTTTTGGCATTTGCAACAAATTTATTATGGTACCTTGCATACAGGAGGGATTTAATATGTGTTTATGGACTGATCAACCCCTTAAAAGCCCTAGGCTTATGACCAAAAATGTCTACAGCAACCCTAATATTATGTGTAACTAAAATGAGTTAATAAAAATAAATAAACTTTTTAATGGAAAAAAAAAAAAGTAGCTGTAGCTACTGATAAAGGATTTCTTACAGTTGTTTTCAGCCAGCCCTGCCACGTTGGAGTCTATAATAGTAAGAGGATGAATTATCCCTTGATGCTGATGCTTTAGAGAAAATCAGAAGCTGTGGATATTCAGAGAAAATAATACTAAACAAAATTAATCTTTCTAAGCTACAAAAAATTATTCACCATTTAGTTTAATCCTGGCACTTGATAGAAAGTTCAAGTCTTGTTCTTCTTCATCTGAATGAGTTTACATCTGAAAACACTTCCTTTTGACTACCCCACAGCTACTCTGATCTCTCCAGAACTGGAACGCAAACTGGAATGATGAGGGGCTTCTCGGAGTTAATGTCCTCTCCTAAGAACCTGAAATAGATCCTTTTCAGCATTCCAGGGTGGTGGACAGGGAGCAGGAATGGGCCTATTTATGATCCTTTATCACAGCTCCTTCTTCCTATCATTAATTTTCCTGAGAATATTATTTACTTTCCAACTTGGGGAGATTTCCCTCACCCTCTGATGTCCAGCTAAGCAATAAGCTTGATAATAACCTTGTGAGTCAGCTTTTTCAAATCTGCCACATTAAGGCTTGGACTTTCTTTTTTAAAACCCTAGGTGTTCTTTTAACATCACCACAGGCCACTAGATGTTATCCAAGTGTCTAAAATGAACTTTTAAAACTTGAAGTCCATCTCATAGAATACTACCCAAACTTTCAATCCTCTGCCTGCAAACCATGAAGAACTACATCTATGATTAAAGAATTGTTCTAATTTGTTCTTCTCACTACAGGATGAGGGGGAGGGCTTGGTGTATTAGGGAGCAAGTAGGGAAATTAATGAAATTCAGACAACAAATCGACAGATATTCAGTTCCTTGGAATATTCCCCTACCAGGATTCTGGGTTAGGGTAACCTAAAGGTTGGTGTATGCTCAACAGTCCAAAGAAACTGTCTCAGGAATCCAGCACCCTAATCTCCTCACACATTCTAATCAAAGAATTTCAACTATGCAAAAGAGAAGAAAATAGGCCTATTTCAAACATTCTACATCTGTGTGACCTTGAAAAAGCTATCTAAGCTCACTGAGCTTCTACATTTGTGTATCACTTATTCCTCACAAAACTTAATGTGGAATTAAAACCCATACTGAGGAGATAAGAAAACTGAGACTCAGAGAGGTTAACAGTTTGCTCATGCTTACCAAATCATACAGCTGCAGTCCTGCCTACTAGCCTTAAAAATATTTAGATACAATGTCAAAGTCAGTTTACAGAAAAGGGCACAGCAAAGAAAAGTGTTGTGGCCTTTGTGACCTTACCTTTGCAGCCCTTAATGGAGAGTGCCCATCCATCAGATTCCCAAATATAAAATCCTTTTCTTATGGTTAAGCCAAATATAAATAAATATGCCTATCATTAATTCAGTCAACCATATTTCCAGGTTGCTGTGGTATCTGGAAAATATTGATCTCTTAGAGCCTTAACCCCATGGCACCCCAAAGCCACATCCTGAAGTTGCCCAGGGCTGACACCCAAGGTGTATAGTCTGCCACAGGAAGTAACTGCCTCCATCGTTTCTGAACTTGATAGAGGTAGGCTAGGGAGTCTTTTAATCCTAGGTCATGAATCTAGGACACAGGGAAGCTTTCCTACCTGGGTTGGCACTGCTTTTAACTGATCTAATGGTTGTTTTTCTAAATGAGGTTCCTGGAGTAAAGACCAGGCAGCCCACCACCCAAACCACCCCCTCCCCACTCATACCTAGACCCTCACACAGAATCAGGTCCACACAACCTTAAAAGAAGGTTGAAGAAGTTCTTGAGTTATTATATTGATTCTTCATAGTATTAAATATTCAGTATTAATCAAATGATTTAACTTATTTAAAACTTTTCCAAATCACATCATGGTTCAAATCATGGAAGATTAAATTGGTGGGAGACAAACTAATACCACTGCCTAGCTTTGCCTAAGAAACCCAAACCTGGAAATTAATGACTATACATGTATATGTCCTCTCCTGATGACAATAACCACCATATTTTGTAGTCAAGTTCAGCATTAAATCTTTCCCTCTGTGATCACAACTGATCATCACAGCACCTAGGAAATTTTTATTATCATTTGCATTTTACGGATGCATAAAACAAGTATCTGACAAATTAGCCAAGCTCACCTTTCTGGCAGATGCAGACTCTTGATTCAAACCCATCTCTGATATCACCATTTTACTATTTGAGCCTACTTCTATTCCCCAAAGAGCCTGGTTCTTAACAAATACTCCATTAGTAATGAGTTAAAATAAAGAAGAGAGCAAGCCTTGGGATTTCTCTAACTGTGGGATCTTCCTTACTGCAGCATCCTCTCTAGGGACTATATGACAGTGAGTCTGGGTCTCTGAGAAGGGCCATTTTCACCCACACTGGTTGCAACACACAGGTAAGTCTTGAGCATCCGGCCCCTCCCACTCCTCTTTGCCCCAGAATCCCAGAGCTGGAGCATGAGGCAATTAAAGAACAGAATCCACTGGCTGAGAAGTGGGGTGGAAGGGACAAGAACAGCTTGTGCCTGCGGGAATCTGCTCCCTGAGGTCCCTACAGTGATTTCATTTGTGTCTGGCTTCCTATAAACAAAAGCAGAACAATGAGAGGAAGGAATACCAGGAGGCACCAGGCAAGCTGTGAGGAGAGGAAGTTTGCAGTGCTTGCCGGCAGGGCGGTTCCCCGGCCACCCCACCACCAGGTCTGCTACAGCCGGGTGAGCATATTGCAGGCACACTCAGAGATTTCCAAGGAGAAAAGTTAGTGGGGCTTGAGGGTTCCCCCCTTCTTTTGCTAAATGGCAGAAGGATGGCTGCCTCAAAAAGAAAGCACCACTGTCCGACACTTGGGTACCCTTTCAAAACCTTGACCCTTCCATATTGAGTCCCTTGTCGCTTCTCCTTGCTTTACATGCTTGATAAAATTTAAATCAAACGAGGGGTGTAGTGGGAAGGGGAGTAAGGCAACTCCAGGTGACACTAGCCGAGGTGGAGGTGAGAGCACGAAAGCTAGGAGACGACTTGAAGGCAGAACTTAACCTCCTCTGCACCGGGTAACACACACAGGCTCCGAGGGTGGCGCCCGCGTCTTCTCTCTTGGACGCCCCTCCAGCTCTTCTCGGCAATGGTGCCCTTTCATCGCCCTCTGCTCGCCAGAGAGCTGGTGTCGCCAGGGCAGCCATATCCCTGACCCCCGAAGGTGAAGATGTCCTGGTCTTTATCCTTTGCTTGTCTTTCACCCTGGTTGGCTATAACCCAGCTCCCCAAAGCATCGACTTTGCAGGCTCCTTTGGAAATTAAAGGTTTTGCGTGCCCATCGTGTGCCTCCCGCCCCGATTTTCAGCATCTTAGGCGCCTTCTCCACTGACTTCAAAGGACCCCTAGAGAGCTCGACGCTGGCGCGCCCCATATGGAGAAAAGGGGGGAGCAAAAGTCTCCAAAGTTTGAAAAACTTTCCTAAGGGCTGAATGAGGGTAAGGGGTGCTGACTGGGATAAAGGGGAGAATCGCCTGTTGAAGGAGCGAGAGAAAGTTTGCCTTTCCCCTCCCCAGTGCACCCCGCTCCCCGTCTGACCCTGCGCTCACCTTGAGCCCGCGGATTTCTCCGAGATGGAGCTGCAGTCGACGGTTCACCTCGCGGATGAGGTTGCTGTGGTCCAGCATCGCGCTCACCTTCTCTGCCTCGGCGCGCCGCAAGCTGCGGATCAGCTCCTCCTTGCTCCACTGCAGCAGCTCTTCGTCTGATACTTTGGACAGATCCTCCACCGCGGCTGCCGGGGACGAACCAGCCGGGGCTGGCGGACAACTTTCTGTCGCCGCCCCTGCGCCTCCAGCCGCCTTCGACATGGTCTGGCGCGGTGGCAGGTGCAAGTGGGTGGAAGAGGCAAAGCAACTCGCGAAGACGCGGGCGAAGCTGGGCCGCCTCCGCCCACACGCCTGTGCGCTCTGGAGAGTCAGCGGCACCGCCCGGGGGCCGCTGCGTTGGGGCGGCGGTGGTCGCGCTGGGCGGCCATCCTACCTTGCCATCCCCGTGCGCGCACCCGCTATGCCCCAGGGCCGGGCAGTCAACTGCGGGTTGCTGCTTTGGCCGGTTTCAACTCCGCGCAAGTCCATGGTGAGGGGCGTCAGGGAGCCGGTTCCCACGCGGGAAAACCTTGAATACCGGCGGGGGCATCCAGGGGACTGCGCCCTCGAATCCCCTGCCCTCTCCTCCGCCCTAATTCGATATTGACGCCCTACACACACACACACACTCTCTCTCTCTCTCTCTCTCTCTCTCTCTCTCTCTCTCTCACACACACACACACACACACACACACACACACACACTTTCCTCCCCCTTGCCCAGCTGAAGCCCCCGGGGTCCTCTCCTCTCCTAGCTGTGCAGGGTGCACCGGGATCCGCGGTGCCTCCCGGGATGCTCTAGCCCGCCGTCGCCGCTGCCCAAAGGCTCGGCGCGGCCAGCCGGCTGTGCTCCTCCTGCTGCCTGCGCTGCGTCTGCCGCCTCGCCAAGGCTGCTCCGGGAAGGCTTCGATTTGCAAAGAGGAGCCGAGAAGGGGAGGGTGGGGGGCCGGCAGGAGGAGGAGCCTGGAGCCGGGACCTCCGCAGCCCGCAGCAGCTCCTGCGCGCGGGCCAGAAGCAACTGCCGCCCGACTGTAACCCAGGTCCCAGAGAAGCGCTCCTAGCTATCCCACCCGGGAAGGCTGGGGGCGCGGCTCCTGGAGCGCTAGGGTGCGGGTTGGTTTGAAATAAAAGAGCAGGTGCGAAGCTGTGGCCGCCTGGGCTTTGAGAGGCTCGCGCGCGCCACCATGTGACCGAAGTCGCTCGTTCCTCCGCCCCCAGCAGGCCCGTCTTGTCACCAGGCTGGCAAACAGCTGCTAACCAAAGGAGAGGTGCTTGGTATTTGGAGGAATTGGGGATCGGGAAAGATAGGGTAGCAGGACCTGAGGAATGACCGGCCATGTGCACTTTGGAGAATGAGAGAAAAAGTAAGAAAAAAAGACGGGGGAGGTAAGAAAATCCTAATGCTCTGGAAAGGGGAAAACGATGCTTCGGGGTACTGCTCTTTAGGGACCACCCACCCCCAGGCCTTTGTCTTTTCTAAAATCCACTACTTTGTGAAGAAGCTTCAGGGGGAAATACTGAATCTTTTAAATTTTTATTTGAAATACATCAAAGCCTTTAGGAAAAAATAAAATACCTTCATCTCCTGCCTCCTGAAGCCGGGATTTTAAGGTCAACAGTCACCTGTCCTCAGAGCAAAGCAAGGTCCCCTTAGGCAAACTGAAATGCCAGCCAAGGAGATTTCCATTTTCCTCTGCCGCAGGGTTAACTGGGTTGGCTTTTTAGATTGTAGTATCTGGAAGGAAACTCTGCGTGTCTGGGTCCTGTCTTTGAGTTACCCTCTGGTACAGTGGGATGAAACCAACTTTGAGCTGAAAACATGATTTTTGCCTAAAGAAGTAGATTCAGTTGGCCCTGAGAATGTCATTTCTGAGATGGAGATAGGATCAGAAAACTGTAGGGGTCTCTCTCTCTCTCTCTCTCTCTCTCTCTCACACACACACACACACACACACACACACACACACACACACACAATTTCAGTTAGCTAGGATGCAGAGGGAAACATCTCCATCTGGTAGGATGAGGATCTAAAGCAGAGTCCCTCCACAGGCTGGTTAGTGTGTGTCCCTGATAAAAAACTACCTATTAAAGGTGATCAGTTGGGGACTGAGACTGAGAACTGGTTTCTGGAGAACAAGGAAAGGTGGAACTCGCTGCCCTCTCCCCTGCACATACCCCTCATCTTAGCTAAACACAGATTTCTTCCTGTGGACCCTTGACCTCCTTTTCTCAGAGCATTTACTTTAGTGGACTTTCAATTATAAATCCTTTCTCTGACCCTTTGAGATCTAACTCTTCTCCCCACCTCTTGTCAGTTTTACAACACTCAAAGGTCCTTCTCAAGGATCTCAAGGCAGGCATTGGAACGCACCTATCATGGTAGACAGTACCCTATCTCCCAGGCTCTGTGGAGGGGAGGAGTCTAAACTACAACAAGCTCTGATTGGCAATGGCAGGTGACCAATCTCCCACCCCAAAGTCCTCTGGTACTTTTCCACTAGCTCGCTTTAGTGCTTAACAATCCCCACCCTTTTGTCTCAGTGGAGTTGATTCAATCTGTCTCAGTCATCTTGAATAGTCTTCCTTGCCTGTTCAACCATGCCTGATGCAATCTTTTCTTTGACACCTCCCCTTCTCCCAAACCCACAGAAGGCTCTCCTCAACAGAATTTCTAACACCAGTTTTGGCACAGGAAGGGAAACTTCAAGTCAGAAAATATGAATCCTGTCCCTGTTAACTTGTTAGTTCTTGTCCATGAACATATCATCTAACCTTGCTGTGCCTCAGGCCATTAATGAGATGAAATGTCTGAAGTTCTTCATGGAGATACCCTACAGAAATGCAACCTTACTGTTACTGATATTATATCTGTACAGGCCCCTGTCTGGAAATGGGAACCATCACTTGTATTTTTTCCTTCATCCTAGATTCATTCTTCGGGAGTCCCAAGCTAAGTTGAAACAGCTAGTGCTATTATGGTTGAGATATTGGGTATCCCCCAAAAGCTCACGTGAAAGACAATGCAAGAATGTTCAAAGGTGAAATGATTAGTTTATAAGAGCTTTGACCTAGTTGGTGAATTAATCCACTGGTGTGGATTAACTGGGTAGTAACCATAGGCAGGCAGGGTATGACTGGAGGAAGTTGGTCACTAGTGTGTGCCTTTGGGGTTTATATTTTACCTAGTGAGCAGAGCGCTCTCTCTCTCTCTCTCTCTCTCTCTCTCTCTCTCTCTCTCTCTCTTTCTCTGCTTCCTGGCTTCCATTTCCAGAGCTGCTTTCCTCTTCCATGTCCTTCCTCCATGATGTTCTGCCTCACACTTGGATACAGAGCAATGGAGTTGGCCAACCAAGAACTAAACTTGTGACATCATGAGCCTCCTCTACACTATTCTCATCAGGTCTTTTGGTCACAGAGACAAAAATATGACTAAAACAAGTGCTTTCTCTGCTAACTTCTTCCAGATCACTTAACATCTGAGTAAATACTAGAAGGCAAATAAATGACTTAGAGGGGAATTGGAACTTGGGTTGGGAGGACAAGGAAGAAGAAAACCAAAGAAAAGCTTCTCCACAAATTTATAGACACTTTTGAAGTAGAGTACCTTATTGAAGCTTTAATGTTTCTAATTTTGCCCATTGAGTACGGACTATTATTTAATGAATAATATTGCTTTATTATTGCTAAGGTCCTATATGGTAACACTCAGGTGCTAAAAACAGAAACTCAAAGCAGTCGCCTAAAGAGGGTATGGGTTTTCTTTCATATACTGGTATTTTCAAGACAGGCAGTTGAGGGCTAGCATGGGGTCATTCATAATGTCATCGAAGGTAGGATCCTTCTCTCTACTCAGCCATCTTTGGCCTAGTTACCTCATAGTCATAAAATGACTGCCAGAGTTCCATCGAGCCATCTTCATTTGAGACAGGAAAAAGGTAGAGGCACTTGAAAAAAGGGCACATTTCTCTTTTAAAAGTCCTGGTAATATGACCCATTGAATCTCATTCATATCAATTTATAGCTTAATAGCCAGACAGTGCCAGGAACCTATGACGTTTTTTAAAGTTGGACATATTAATATCACAAGTAAAATCAAAGTTGTTTTAAAAAGAAAGAAGAAAATGGTATTAGGTAGACAACGATTTCTTATGCAAACCTGAACTCTGCAAGTTAAATGGAGGAATCTGAAAACCAGTCAAAAGTGTCCCTATGTCATTAAATCATGATGGTTTTTATCACATATAGTGTTTTAAATCAATGCAATTTTATCCCAGTCCAGGTTTCCATGAGGTTTTACATGACCTTCCTCCCTGGTCCTTCTGACTCCAGCATCACCTTTCTCAGATCTGCTTTCCATAAGATTGCCCAAGTGAACTATCTGGAAAAGTCAAGTCTACTTGCCTCATCCCCAAGGTAGACTGAATCATTCCTCATGATCCTTCACAACCTCCCTATAATATTACCATCACTCTCCACCTGAATTTGTGGCACCTCCCATTCAAGGAGGGAGGGTTGACCTCCCTTCCCCAGTGGTATTGTGCTGGGCCATGTGACTTGCTTTAGCAGTGGAATGTGGCTGCCTGTGGTCATTAGGATATTAAGTGATGCTGGAGTCATAACTTCCTGGCCAGGTCTACTTATTAGGATATGAAAGGATATGAATGAGATTCACTGGGTCATATGGTCAGAATTTTTTAAAGAGGAATGTGCTCTTTATTCATGTGCTCCTACCTTCTTCCTGTCTCAAATGAAGATGGCTGGTTAGAGGTCCAGCAGTCATTTTACAATGGTATGTCCCTTCTCTGATGAAGTCCAAGAGGCATTTTTCTGTCCACTCAAGCTCCTGTACTTTCACACTTCACTGAGAGAAGAGCTAATGTCAGATAGCTGCTCTCATTCGATCTGGGACCCATACCCAGCCACATCTGCTAACCTAAGCCCTGCAACCGGATCAGAGCCATGCCCACAGACTCACAGGTCTGCATGTGAGAATATGTGATTGCTCTTTCTTACTTCGTGTTGGGGAGGTTCATTGTGCAGCATTATTAATGCAGTAGTTAGCAGATATGACCCCTGCCTAAGACCTTCTGCTGCCATCTCAGCACCTCTCCTTAGAGTGAAGCCACTTTCTTAGCAGGGTACAAAAGATGGGTACAGTCAGGCCCTTTCCTACTTCTCCAGCTCCATGTGCCACCGCACACCTTGTCTCACCTTTCCTATTTTTCCAGCTCCTAATCATCACTCTCTGTACCTCCATACCCCACTGACGCTATTGTCTCATGTATGGAAAGCCTTCGCTGCCTTTTTCTTGAACAGCTCCCATAGGATCTCCCATAGGATCTTTCCACTGGCATCCCCTTGTTCAGACCCCTAGCATTGGCCCATCCTTTTCTCCACTCCCACAACCTCCAGCACACACCTCCAGCAAGAACATAAGCAATTAAACCACAGGTGGTCTCTGACTTAACAATGGTTGGACTTACAATTTTTCAAGTTTGTGACAATGCAAAAGCAATAGGAATTCAGCGGAAATTGTACTTCGAATTTTGATCTTTTTCTCAGCTAGCGATATGCAGTGGGATACTATGAGAGCCACAGTGCCCAGTCAACACAGTCACAGAGAGAAACCACTGACACTCTGCAGGGTACTGTGTGGCTAAGTTCTGACATTCAGTTAAATGTATCAAATACATTTTTTCCTTACTTGTTTTCAATTTAAGGTGGATTTATTGGGGTGTAATTCCATCATAAGTTGAGAAGCACCCATATAGAAAATTATATACTGAGGTTCAGACTAATACTGTTCAATTCCAACAAAAGAGTTTAGTTCCAGCTATGACTTAATAGTCTTTCTTTCAGTTTTCTCTACACCATACAGAATTTTGTCTTGCCCCACAGACTACCATGGTGCGACTAGGGACACTTTTGAGGACACCACTTTTATTGCAGCCCCTGATGCCTTATTATGGCATTGCACTTGAAGTGGTTCTCTGGTGCAATTCCTTAGTTTTCATCTCATGGACACTGACTATGTGCAAGAGTGAAAAAGAACGTATCATTAGACAGGGCTTCAAATCAGGGATTCAGGGAAAACAGTGGTTTGTTTTGTTTTGTTTTGTTTTGTTTTGATAACTCTATTTAAGTCAGTAAGAAGAGTTGATTTCTGGATGCAATTGGTAACTTATTTCTCTTTGCACTAACTCCAGGGAAGTCAGGGTTCAATTTTTGGCCCATCTTTCATCGTTGAATAAGACTTAAGGAGTGTAATTTTTTTTTTTTTTTTACTAACCATCATTATCTTACTTTCATATTTCCTGTTCCCATTTCTTCTTTTATTTTTTTCAGTTGTCCTGTATGTATCTTCATAAGTGCTGTCTGATTTGGTTTTATTTTATCTATTTATTTTTATTTCAGAAAGGCAGAAAATAAAGGAAGGAAGGAAGGAAGGAAGGAAGGAAGGAAGGAAGGAAGGAAGGAAGGAAAAGGAAGAGGAGAAGGGATTTCTTGTTTTCAGAGGCCCCATGATGTTTTTTCTCTCTCCCTTTGATGTCTGCTATGCTTTGCATGTAAGTGCCCTTCCAATGTTCATAGGTTGGAACTGTAATCCCAAAGCGACAGTACTGAAAGGCGGGACCTTCGAGAGTGACTGGGCTGTGAGGGCCCCACTCTCCTGGATGGGTTTAGCCCTTATAAAAGGGCTGCAGGGAGCAGGTTCATCCCTTCCTTCTCCTCTGCCATGGTTGGATCTTCTTTGTCCATCTCACCCCTCCACCACGTGAGGATGCAGCAAAAGTGCCATTTATTGGACAGAGAGTGAACCTTCACCAGACATCAAATTCCAGCCTCCAGAATCATGAGAACTAAATTTCTAATATTTATAAATTACCCAGACTTTTGTCATAGCAACACAAATAGACTAGGACAATGTCTTTTTCCTCTATTACACCTAAATTTCTTGAAGACAAGATTCACTCTCTAGCAGAGAGTCAGTACTAAATAAAGAAAGCAAAGATGGAGGAGGCGAAGAAGGCATGTGGGGAACAAGCTTGTCAGGGGCCTTTGTCCAGATTTTTTATCCTCTTTGTTTGGCCGCCTCTCCATCCATAACACATACACGAGTAGACTACTTCCTTTTGAAAATATTGTTTACTGTTTAATACATGCTACTTCCTTTTGAAAATATTGTTTACTGTTTAATACATGCTATTTTGGAAGTCATAGGAGTAGTAGGCAGTTTAGAAACAATTTTAAAATGGTTCAAAATTGTCAGAATGTGAGATAACACGGTGCTTTAATGAGTTGGCCTCAATTTCTTGCAAATGCACTCAGGTGGTGGATTTATTTGCTGATGATGCCAAACATAAGTCATCTGCATGAACTAGGCTGAGGCACTTCACATTTTAAAAATCTGCATTGTGTCGAGTAACATGGGTAGCCACTGAAACATCCTATCTTATCCCACCAAGAACTAATTTCCCAAGCAATACTTCATAATTCAACATGAATGCATTAGATTTCAGCTTTTTTGACTAATTTGGAGTCACATTCAGAGAACACAGACACCATGTGGAACCAGTAAGCAACTAGAAACCCTGGATGAAATCAAAACTCTGGTGGTGGTAGATGTTATTGATGGATGCCCCCAAAAGAAATTACACTCTGAGCCTCTTAGAGGCGCTTCAATTTATCCAGACTTACAAACTGAACAATGAAGAAGCATGCTGCACTTTACCAAGTTTTGTCCTTCCAGGTGCTAAAACAGAAACAGCCAAGGGAGTATTGATCCACCCACAAGGAAAAGAGGTACAACCAGCCTAGCCCCTCAGAATGGGAGATTCCAGTGTCTTTGGGCTCATGGGGACAGTTCTGCTGCCCATTCCCCACTCTTAGACTCAGCTATACTCTGTGGATAAGTTGAAGCAACATCCCAAGGAAGAAAGCCTAAATCAGGGTGTATTCAGGAGCCCATATTTCCTGCTGTTTGTAAAGAAAACAGACTTACCTTTGTGTAATGATCCCTGGACCAGTGACACTATTTCCACTATTGATCCTCCTTGAGGTCTCTACTCCACGAATTCACAACCTTAGCTGAACTGCAACTACCTGGGGAGTTATAAAACATACAGATACCTGGCCCCCTCCCTAGAGATTTCAAATTCAATAGGTCTGGGGTGCAGCCTGGGCATTGAGTGTTTTTAAAACTCCCCATGTAATTTTAATTTGCAGCAGTTTGAGAAGTACTGTTGTAGAGAGTCTAGACCTCTGTTCAATAGAAATAAGATACAAACCAAAAATGCAAGCCCTACATGTAATTTTAAGTTTTCTAGTAGTTGAATTTAAAAAGTAAAAATGATACTATTATGGCCTGCATGTGAGGTGTCCCCCCAAAACTCATGTGTGAGACAATTCAAGAAGGTTTAAAGGAGAAATAATTTGGTTGTGAGAGCCTAAATCCCATTGGTGGAGTAATCCCCCTGATGTGATTAACTGAATAGTAACTGAAGGCTGGTAGGGTGTGACTGGAAGAGGTGGATCATTGGGGGGTGTGCCTTTGGGGTGCATATTTGATAAGTTGAACTTAGTCTGTCTCTCTCTCTCTCTCTCTCTCTCTCCTTACTGATCATCATAAGAGCTGCTTCCGTCTGCCATACTCTCTTCCACCATGATGTTCTACCTCACCTCAAACCCCAAAGAATGGAACCAGCTCTTTATGAACTGAAACCTCTGAAACCATGAGCCCCAAATAAGCTTTTCCTTCTCTAAAATTGACTTATCAGGTCTTAAAGTCACAGCAGCAAAAAAAAAACTCACTAAAATAAATACTAATTTTAATAATATATTTTATTTAAACTAATATAAATACTATCATTTTAATATGTAACCAATATAAGTTTTTGAGATTCTCTACTTTATGTCTTAGTATCTTAGTATACCTTCAAAATTTAGCGTGTATTTTATACCTGCTGTGCATCTCAATCCAGGCAAGTCACATCCATGTGCTCAATAGCCATGTGATAAGAGGCTATCAGACTAGACATCAGAACTCAAGACCCTTTGGTCTGAGGGGTGGCAAAATGAGGGTGGCCCCTATGGTGGGATAAATACCACCCCCCCCATCCAAAAGATACACCTAGGAGCTAATTCCTGAAACCTAGAATGTTCCCTCATATGGCAAAAGAATGGGAAAATCAGCCCAGTTTTTCCAAGTGATCCTGAAACGCAATCACAGAGGTCTTCGTAAGAGGCAGTCAGAAGATTTCACTGATAGAAGAGAAGGAGGCGGTGTGACCACAGAGTCATAGATTGGAGCAATGTAACCATAATTCAAGGATTGCCAGCAGCCACTAGAAACTGGGAGAGTCAAGGAGCAGATTCTCCCTAGAGTCTCCAGAAGGAGCACAGCCCTCCAGACACTTTGGTGTTAGCCCTGTAAGACTCATTTCAGACATTTCCTCCTGTGAAAGAATAAATTTCTGTTGTTTTAAGCCACTTAGTCTGTGGCCACAACAGGGAAACCAACATAGTACTATTTATAACACAGAACAACTGTATTGTTGTAGTTATCACAGTCTTTCTTGTTTTATAGCTAGTAGATACCTATTAATTTTTTCTTCATATTTTTTTTGAAGGGTAGGTTCACTGTCTTACTCAACAGTGAACCCTCTGCTACATCTGGCAAGTAAAGTGCTTGCTGTAGAAGTTCAGTAAATGTTGTTCAAATATACTGAAGCCCAGACTCTGGGGTGCTGTGTTCTGATGTGCATGCAGGAAAAGTACAAAAGGAAGTGGCTTCCTGAAGAGATATCCATATGGCAGAGCCACAGATCACAAAGAACCCACATGACCATTGTAATGCCTGCCTGCCCTGATCACTTGAAGTGTTTTGGAGAAGCCATAACCCCAGGAATAGGCAAAAGGAAAAAAAGTGCTAAAAGCATAGACTGCCTAACAAATCTAACCTGCAAGACAAACTCCCAGCAGAACTGGCCAACTCCTGCCTCTCTCTGTGCAAACCTTCCCCACGGGATCTGGAAGATTCCAGTCCCTTTGTTAAGATGTCTGAAACAGACATGAAGAGCCTTATACATGAAAACACCTCTTCTCAAGTTTGTTCAATAGATTGTTTTTCTAACACAGAAATCAGTTGCCCTGAGCGTGTACAAGTTTGATTAGTAAGTCTGCTCTGGACTATTCCTCAAGAGTCTGGGCCCTGACAGCACTGGTGTCACCTGGGATATCTGCTTCAAGTGCCCCAATATAATCAAAACTTATACATGGCAGGGTTGGGGACAGGGCAGATTCAGGAACACTGTGTTTCAGAACAGAACCTTCCAGGGTGCCACAGTCACACTGTGACTGTATAAAAGTTCTCATTGCTGAGGCACATGATATTGACTCATCTATGTGACAGATGTTCCATTTCACAGAAAAGGGATCCAAGGCTCAGACCAGGCTCCCGTGGTTAATCCACATGAGCGGAGTGGCTTCCAGAAGATCACTATCACCAGAGGAAGCAGGAGTGGTTTGAGATCTAGACAGGTGGACTTTGCACCCCTGACTTTCCACAGCAGCCTCCAAGGAACAGTGTAAGGAATCTTTAATGGCACATTCAATGGGATCCAGGATTTGGGCATTTGCAGCAGAGCAAGTAAAGAATGAAAACAATCTCTGAAGCGGGGAGAAAGGGAGTCCTGATGCTTTTGCCACATGGGAAAGGAGTCCGAATTGCCAACTAATTTGCCAGGAAGGAAATCATAACTTGTCTCTTTTGTTTCTCTGGTAGCATCTGCAGAAGTTCCTAAATCAATCACACTCTTTGCCACTCAGGGATGTTTACATTTGATGCTTCCTGCCTACGCACACTGTGCTGCTTGCTGGCTGAGTCATCCACCATCAAGCCTCAACTTACTAGCACTGCCCGGAGACATCATGGCTGACCCAAGCCTCCTTTGTCTTGAGTTCACCGCCTTTTTGTTTCCTTTATAACATGTATCATTGGCAGTTATTCTATATTGTGCTATTATTGGTTCCACTTTAAGGTAAGTTCTTCTATGAGGGGAGGAGCTGTCTGTCTTGTGCCTGACCTGTTGGAGGTCTTTAGTAACCTGTAGCAAAGAAATGAATGGCAAGTGTTTAATATTTGCTGATCAGCACAGAAAGTCCCTAACCAAACTGTGCTTTATAACAGTACAAATTCTCTCCAGGAACTTTGATTCTATTGGTCAGAGATGAACCCCTATAAATGTGTATTTGAAGGCTGGTTCTGATACAGTCAGTTGAACAATATATGGGACCCTCGTGCCTCCCTTGTGGGGTCTCTACTTGTTCTTTTGCAGTGAAAGTCAGGGTAACAGCCTCTTTTACACACTCCATTCATTTCTGGGTCTTGTGACATCTAAGAGTATTCCATGAATCCTATTTGCATTTGTACCATTTGCCTAACCATCAGAGGTCATGAATAAGATTGGAGGGATGATGTTACCTGCTAAACACTATCAGTTAACACGGCTAAGCAAAAAGGAAAGAGAAAGGCCACCAAGATCCTTGTGGGGATATTCAGGACAGTTAAGGGATTCAGCATTCAAAAAAACTTGATCTAAGTTTGTTAGCAATGAAAAGCAATGCGCAATTAGGGTCTTAAAGGTGAAATGTAATTCTCTGAGAAGTCAGACCACCCCAGGCTGGCCAAATGATCTCTAAGCAGGCTTGGGTGATGCTTAAATGTTCTTTTGGCAATAATAGATGAGGACTGAAACTAGAAATGACAGCAATAGGGAGGGAGTAAGAGGCCCCAGGCACACAGAGGTGGTGTCAAAGTAAAGCAGGGAAGGAATAGAGTTCCTGGGAGGTGAACTTCACTCTGGGCCTTTACTAGTTATCCTAGGATCCGTGAACCAGCAGCATCTGCATCCCCAAAAAGCATGGTAGAAATCCAGATTCTCCATCCCCACCCCAGAACTACTGAAAGGGGTTCTGTCTCTGGACAACATCTCAAGGTGACTTATAAGGACATGATTTATAAGTTTGAGACACACTAACATAAACTAATGGCAGACAAAGACTTAAAGAAGTAGAAGAAATAGCTTGAATTTAGGAAATTCCCTGACTTAGAGGAAATCCCACTGTGGATTCAGTCCAGCCTCCATCATATTCAAGAGCATGGCCAGAAAAATAAGACTCACCCCACTTTTGCTTCTGATTGTCTTGTCTCTTCAATATTCCCTACCTAGAACTTTTACATATCATCCTTAGGATGATATGTGAACATGAAGATCACAAGTATTTAGAAAAGGGTTCAGGAATCTATTACTAATATTCATAAATACAATGCGCCATTCCTCCAAGGTGGTTTTTCCAGAGCTGGAAGTATGACTGACTATGTTGTTTTAATCTGCATTAAATGTCCCAGAGGGAAGGTTACATAAAAGTGCAAGAACTCATGAAACCAATTTGGGTAGAAGTCAAAAACCAAAGCAAAACATCAGTTCTCTGGTTCATTGATTTTCATCTTCTCCCTAGGGTATAAAGAATTCTCAACTGCTTCATAAAGCCACTGCTCCTCTTTCTGGCACATGCTGTGGATGAACACCAACAATAATTCTTATTTTAGGAGCAATATGTCAGGTACTGCAAACATGACCTCTCAGTTAGCCTCTATTGCAAGAATCTTTGTACTATCACACTGCCCTGAGTACATGCCGTTTGAGTTCTTTTTTTAGAAAACTGCAGAACAGAGAGCTATCTGTGTATGTATCCTTAGATATATATGTGTCTGTATCCATAGATATATATGTTTATTATCTATAAGGATTCTCATCTTTACAGCAATTAGAAGAGAAGAAGTCTTGGACAGCAAGAGTAGAAAATGAGATTAAAATATATAACTATATGCCCATTTTCTTGGGAAAAAAAAATTGAATCCAGATCAGCCTGATTGCTAATGTTTTCCTTTAAGAAAATATGCCTCTGAGCACACCATTCTATTTTTCCTAAGAAATGAAATGGTTAGAAAGAATACGCTAATAATCTAAAAATTCCATTGGGCCCCATCAGTACAGGGAAAGCTCCCTGGACTGCAGCTCAACCAGAGAAGAGAGCTGACCTCTAGCCACCACCAGACCATGGTCCCTGTGAGCCTCTGCAGCTGTTTCCACACCTTTCAAATGATAATAAGTATCAGACTGCTTTCTGTGGGAACAGTGAAAGAAACGTGTTTTGAAAAGTATAAATTGTGACACCGTTAGAGTATCTCTATTTTGCTGTATCTTTCTCCTAACAGAAAAGGTATTGTAAGGATTCGCCACTAATCTAGCAGAGGAACTAAAGCTTTAAATTGCTTCTGTCCCTCTAGAATTGCAAGAATCACCCATATTATGTAACTTGTGCAGAAACCAGAAGTTTCAAATCACCTCTAAGCTGCATGGTAAGAAGAAGGCCATAAATTCTCAAGATCTATTCCCTGACCCCTTCACACCCACCTCTCCAGTCGATGCCAGACCCATGATTAATCCATAGAGAAACTTTGTATGAATTAGCCAAAAAAAGTCACCCTCCGTGGGGTGGGGTTTTATTAGTCTGGGTTTTCCTGAACAAAAGCAGTAAAACAGATGGACAGATATATGGGTGGATGGACAGGTAGGCACACACATGCACATTTGTTAGAAGGAATTGACTCAAGCAGTCACAGAGACTGAGAAGACCGAAGAACTGTAGTTGGCAAGCTGGAGACCCAGGAGAGCTAATGGCACAGTTCTGGTCAGAATATGAAAGTCTAATAACCAGGAGAATCAAAGGTGACAGTTGCAGTCCAATTCCCAGTATGAAGGCAGAGGACCAATGCCCCAGCCTGGAGACAGTGAATTCTCGCTCAGTCCTCCTTTGTGTTTTTGTCAGACCCTCAATGGATTAGATGAGGCCTACTCATCGGGGAGAATAATCTGCTCTAGTTAGTCAACCATTCAAATGCTAATCTCATCCCAAACACCCTCACAGAAACACCCAGAATAATATTTAACCAAACATTTGGACAGGTCAAATTAACACAATAAATTAACCATCACATACGGGCACATGATGGGACCAGCACCGGTTGCGCTTCAGCCCCTATCTGTCCCTCAGCTGGGCACCCTAGTGGAGATAATCTATGCAAACATACAGAGGGTCCTGCTTGCTACTTACATTAGCTCTTCTTTAAGAAATGGCCCCTCTTCTCTAGAACAGGTACCTTAGAGTTCCGCCTTTGTGGACCACTCAACTCATTATACCTTCCCTCAATCCCATCAAAGTTTCTGGACTGATACTGGCTTTGGGCTCCGCATAATGCCTCTACAAAGGGTACAGCACTTTACAAGTTGATAGAATGCAATTACCTGCAAATATTATACCTGAGAACTCCCTGGAAAAGCATCCGAGTTAAGTGACACACTTAGGTAAAGAGTACAATAACTGAACCCTTCCTTTCAGTGAAAAAAGCACAAATTTCCCTAGACTGCTAGGTCTGTGCAAAACATTCAAATCCCCCTGAGCAGGGAATAAGAGAAGAGAGAAAATCAAAACAGAAAAACAGCAGGAAAAAGCCAAACAAAAAGGAAGAAAAAATCCACAAGTCAAGAAATGATGTAAACATCAGGGGAAATAAACAGAAATAACAAATGACTAAGCATTCAATAAGTACTGAGTCCCAGAAATGACACTTGTGAAGAACTGTAACATAAGGAATGAATCACTGTTTGCCACCCATGGACAGGGTGCTGTCAGGTTCAACCCATGTGCAGCAATTAGAAGCAGAACGTGCAGAGCCTGCAGAAAGGTTATGGAGAGCTAGATTCAGAAAACAAACAAACCCTATTTTATCATTTCTCCCAAAGGAGAGGGGGTAACCCCCCCATTCCAATTTACCACATACAAATGTTTTACAAAGAAGAGGGCTGAAATAAATGGAAGTTCCAAGTGGTAAGAAAAAAAAGTGGTTCAGATATTGTTGGCTAAGAAATGTAAACAATGCAACTAGGGAAAGCTAAAGAACAGAGTTCTTGCTATGGTAACAGGTTTAGAAACCAAACATGACTCTGTAGGGGAAATGAAATTTTTTATGCTTAAAGAGTCAGCATGAATACGGGGGGTGGGTATGATCAAAGTATGTTATAGGCCTGTATGAATATGCCACAATAAAACCCTTTGTTCTGTATAATTAACATGTACTCATAACAGTTTTTAATTAAAATTTTTAATTTAAAAATATATACATATATATTTTCAGTGCTCATCTCTCACATCTGAAAGCCTGAAAATGAATCCAAGGTGCAAGAAGGCAGAAGCTTTGAGGTTGATGATCTTAGGTGATTTTTCACAAAAAAAGGGGAAAATTCTGGCCTTTCGGTTACCTATGGACAGGACAGCTCTTGTGTATATTTGCTACTAAATCATCAGCCAGTCTTAAAAAAACTCAGTTTCAACACAGTGATTGGGAAACTCAGTTCCAGGTTAGTTTGTCCAACAGAAATCATGGACCGATCGCCAAAATGCCCTTTGTATTTGACTCTCCCCTTAGAGAAATTGGACCTCAATCTCCAAATAAGGTGTGTCATTAACCCTGTCATTATTACCAGTTCTTGTGACATTGCCACCATAACCTAGTTTCATCCCCTTCACAACACACACAAGTCCAGTAGGCATCTCCAATCTCAACTGTCCAAACCCAAGCTCCTTAGTCTCCAGACTTGTTCTCCCTCCAGGGTTCCCCATCGCAGCAAAGAGCAACTCCACTTAACAGTCGTACAGACCAGACACCACGCAGTCACTCTTGACCCCTTCTCTCATATCCCTCATCCAGTCCCCTGTAATTCTACTGGCTCTACCTTCAAAATATATCCATAATCTTAATAGCTTCACACCACTGCTACTATTATCACTAATCCAAACCACCACCATCTTTTTCTTAAATATTTTTTTAGCTATAGATGGACACAATACCTTGATTTCATTTTATTTATTTGTTTGTGGTGCTGAGGATTAAACCCAGTGTTTCACACATGCCAAGCAAGCACTCTACCACTGAGCCACAACCCCAGCCTGCACCACCATCTTTTATCTGGGTTGTGGCTGTAGCCTCCTAACTGCACATCGTGCTGCTTCCTTTTACCACCCTCAGTCTATTCTCAACATACATTAGAGTTAGATCATGTCACTCCTATATGCAGAATTCTCCAATGCCTCCCCACCTCAAAGTGAAAGCCAAAGTCCTTATAGTGATCTAAAAGACCTTGTATAATCTATTGTTCCACACCTCTAGTTATGTTCCTTACCTTATCTTATTACTGCCCCCTTGTTCACTCTACTTCAGACACACTGATTTTGCCCTTTTTTCTTTAACCCAGTAAATTCAGTTCTACCTCAGGGCCTTTGCACTTGTTGATCCCTCTTCTCAGAATACTGTTCGAAAGTGTCTCACCTCCTCATTTCCTTCAGGTTTTAAGGTCTCAACTGAAATATCTCCAAAAGGAATTATTTAAAAAATAACCCTCTCTTCAAGACTTTCAACTCTCCCAATGCAGATTCGGAAAAGGAGAGAGAAACAATTGCCTTACACACAATCTCAGAGTCCAAGGTTCTGCCATCTGACAGACATGCAATCTGGAATAGGCAGCCCCCCTCCCCCACTGGAGAAGGAGAAGAGAGAGCTTGCAGTGGAATGCTAAATACCTGAACTTGAAAACAGGACCTATCAATTGCTTGTATCTTTCATTGGCTTCAATTAGTCAGTTTTATCTAATTGCAAAGAGCTAGGAAGTATAGTTTTCCAAGTGCTTAGGAAGGAAGGAGAACCAGCCATGGGTGAATTTTATACTATCAACTACTACAAGCTGTGTCCTTGGAAATTCTTCAGTGCTTAAGCAATTGAAGTCCCGGCCACTTTAAGTTATCACCCTAAAACTATTACTAGATTGACTCTTTTCTTTCATCTACTCAATGATTATTTAAGAGGCAGAATCTCACAAATGTTGCCCAGGCTGGCCCCAAACTCCTGGGCTCAGCTCCTGAGTAGCTGGGACTACAGGTGCACACCACAGCACCTGACTAACAGAAGTTTTTTGAGTGCTTCCTATCATGTTCCACACACTGTGCATGATGCCGAAGATACAGCAGATCCTCCACCACTGGGGTTTCACGTTCCCTGGTTTCAGTAACTAGCCATCAACTGCATCTGAAAATACTAAATGGGAAATTCCAGAAATAAACAATTAATAAATTTTAAATACTACATTGCTCTGAGAGTAGTGTAATAGAATCTTACACATCCATACCATCCCACCTGGCTCATGATCCCCCACTGTCCACCTTATCCATGCTGCATACACCCCCACCCAGTAGGCACTTAGAAGCCATCGTGGTTATCAGATCAGCTAACCCAAAGTGCAAGCATAGTGGTGCTATGGTATGTGGTCAGAATTTTTCTGTGTTATTATGTGTTGTTGTTGTTTATCTCATGCTTCATTTATAAATCACACCCTATCATACACATATGTATAAGAAGAAATGTAGTATATGCACAATTTGGTTCATATCTGTTTCAGGCATCCATGGGGAGTCTGCTGTTCTGATACCAGTGGCAGTGACATATCTGCAGCAGGGTACTCCACGGCAGGGTGGGAGAGGCCTGCTGCTGTAACCTGTGGTGCCAGTGCTATCCCCCACACAGTCAAGGTTGTGCAACACATGCTCTCCACAGAGAGACGTGCAGAGTAGACAGAACAGTCTCACCTCTCACAGCATTGCTGCCCTGAGGTCATACTACCGAGTTAAGCCCTCCTGAACGTCCTTGCTGCTCTCCCGGAAGCTCGTAGATCCATTGCAGACATACGTAGCCATATAACTGCATGATGCCCTTTCTTCAAGAAATAACAACATATGAGTACTCAATGGATCAACCCAGAATGATGAATCAAAAATCAATAGTTTCCTTCTTTGGACTTGAGGGATATACAATGAAATTTTTTGCCACAATTAGAAACAAAAATGTACACGTGCTTATAACAATGAGGATAGAATTGAACTTTTTTTAAATATAATGTTCAGTAGTTGAAAATGTAAGCTAAAACAAAGTGTATGAACAATACACATAAGATAAAAACACACATATGCTCAAAAAAAGAAACCATTACATATTCTCCAAGGAGCTTGCGTGTCTAACACACAAGAATGGCTGCTTGTGTGAACAGTAGGGAAAAGGAGGAGGCACCAGAATGAAGGCAGGGAAAACAAAAGAAGAGGAGAGTGTCCTTGCATAGACCATGGTGTTAATGTGTCATCAACTGAAGAATATTACCAACTTGCCAAATACAGTTTAACTTTCTAAAGTCTTTTCTGCTTTTGTGGAGACACTCAAAATAACATTTGTCAAATGCATGAATGAAAAGGCACCAATCTAAAAATAGTTTTTAGAGCAATAAGACAGGCTGACAAGGTTGTACGACCTGCAGCCTCAGGGTCTGCAGGGAATTAGCTCCAGGACCCCCATGGATACTAAAATCCATGGATGCTTAAGTCCCATATGAAAAATGGCATTGTGTTTGCATATAACCTGTGCAGATCCTCCTGTGTAATTTAAATCATCTCTATATTACTTGCAATACCTAATACAATGTAAATGCTCTGTAAGCAATTACTATATTGTATTGTTTAGGGGATAATGAAAGAAGATATCTACATGTTCAGTATATACTCTATTTTTTTTCTAAATACTTTTGTCCTGAAAATATTTTTGGCTAAATCTGCAGATGTAAAACCCACAGATATGGAGAGCTGAAAATATTAAGTTCTGATGTAGACTCGGAGCTAAGTCTGAGTTGTCCGTGATTACATATTGTAATATTTGCCTATCAAGTTGATAAGCACAAAAATTTTGTTACACTATTTTAGCAAAGATACAAAGGGGTGCTTTTCAAATGTAAAATGTATATCTTTCTGAAAAGAAATGCTTATTGAGAACCACAAAAATATAACACACTTTAACATAAGACTTCCACTTTTAATAACTTATCATAAGAAAATTAATTTGTGTACAATCAAATTCATATTAAATGATGCTTAAGACAACACTACTTGAAATAGGAAATTTCAAATAACATAAATATTCAGCAATGGGAATTTACTAAATAAATTTTGTCATACATAGGAGAACCATATTTAATTAAATGCAATGATAAAAGAAAATGTTTCTCATATATTGTTAAGCAAATATAGCATTCTAACATGTGTTATATAATTCCAATTTTGAAGACAGGAAGGATATACACCAAAATATTAATGGTAATTGTCTCTGGGTTAAAGTATAAATTCAGTTAAAACTAATATATTTCTGATCTATAGTTGACACATATAGTTCAACTGTAAAAGTACTATAACAAAAACATCAGTGAATATTCCATATTGTTATTTATCTGTTACATTATGTCTCAAAGGCATGAAAAGAGAGTATTTCCAAGCTGAACTCTTCAAATGACGTGCTTCCGTCTTCACAGAGTTCCCAGATCTTTTTTATGTTTACATTTCAATCATCATTCAGTCACACTTACCATGTCACCTTGAGCCACACTTTCCTGTGTCCTCCTCAAGCCATGTTAATAATTAAAGAGAAAGTCATTTTGAGATAAGAATGTGGATAAACAAACATTCCCTATAATTTTCTAAACCTTAGCTAAGCATTCATTAAATATCTTATTAAGGTTCTGTTTGTTATCAAAATCAAGGGAATCCATTCTATCATCCATGTGGATGATGCAGAGTTCAGTCAAGTCAGGATAAAAAAGAAACGACGGGATATTAGGAATCATTTCAAGCAGTTATATTAAAACTCAGGTTGGCTTTACTTTAACAATAAAGAATAAATGTGATTTATTTATTTATTTTCCTCTGAATTTAAAACTCTGGAGGGCTAAAGAGATAAGCAAGAGCAGGATAAGGTCAAAATCCAAACACTGATATGTTTTCTATTTTTCTATGGGTAATAGCTGGTTCTAGTGTCTTATTACTTTTAACAAATGGATCTTCTTGGGGGAAAATAAAAAAGCATAATGCAAAAAACAAAACTTGCCTGGATCTAGATTTAAATTTCACTGTGAGAAAATTCTATCTTAAGAAATCATGTCCTTTAAGTTCTACTGTAATCAATGTAACCATAAAAAACATATAGGATGAAGCACACACATCGATCAAAAAATAAGATCTGTCGGTAGTTAGAGGGCTGGTGATATATCTCAGTTGGTAGTTAGAGGAAGAAGGGTGGCTTATTCTTCTACCAGTATTTCTAAGACAAACTTTCCAAAGCAAATCTTTTTTAGTTAATATCATTTATATGATGGTATTTTTAAGTGTTTAATTATCATTTTAATGTGTCGCTATGATTTACAAGAATACCTGATTTTTTGTTAAATATGCATTTGCAAACCCTTCTACCATTCACCACTTTGAACCATTGGCTTTCATGATGTAATTTTATTCTAAATTTCATTGTGCAAATTAAATGTTTGAGTTACAAGAAACAATCTGTAAAATGAGATGTGCTTAAAACTCAAACTAAGGAATGGATTCTGTTGTCCTACTTTTTATTAAATGATAATTACATCTAGATCTATAACTTCTGTGACATCCCTTTCTTTAAATAGGAGACACAAACCTATCCTTTACATAAGGCATTATTATGAAATAAATATTTGTGTCTCCCAAAATTCATATGTTGAAGCCTTAATCAATGTGGCTGTATTTGGAAATGGTGCCTTTAACAAATTAACGTCAAATGAGGTCATAGGGGTGCAACCCTGAGCAATTAATATTTAGTGTTGTTATGAGATGAGAGAATTCACTAGTCCTCTCTCCACATGCACAAGTAAAAGAGGACATAGCACACATGTAGCAAGAAGGCAGCCATAGACAAACCAAGAGCCCTCACTAGAAACTGAATAGCTAGAACCTTGATCTTGGACTTTTAACCTACAGAGCTTTGAGAAAATAAATTTTCATTGTCTCAACCATCCAGTCTATGGTATTTTGTAAAGACAGCCCAAATCTGTGTGTGCATGATGTGTGTGTGGGTGGATGGGAGTATAATTTCATGTCATTTGTACATTTGTTTGGCACTTACTTTGTACCAAATGTGGTTGTTATTGATTGATTGTATTCTACCAAAAATAAACTTCTTTGACTAGCTAGACTTTGGATGCATCTTCACATTGGGGATTGTAGACATTCACTTCTCCTTTCCTAAGTACATAGTAGACATTACTAGTTGATCACAACACTCTTTCTTACTGAATCTAGACCAGAACTCATAACCCCTTTTAGCACTCCAAGCAGCCACAAGCAATGGATAAAAGTAGACATTTAAGTTGAAATCTGTTCCCCACTATGTTAGATTCAAAGCTCCCTGAGTGTTTAGATACTATCTTATTGCTTTTCATAGCCCATAACCCTTCACTTGACAGGAATTCAGTAAATAGTGAATTAAAGACACTGCATTCTGAGTATGAACCTTCTATAAAGAAAGTTCACTATGTAAGAGTTTTGAGCCAAGAATCAAAAAAGTTTGTCTTAGCTCTACACAAATAGGATTAAAAGCATTGCATATACTTTTAACTTAGAATTCTCATCAAGCATGAACGAGCCAAAATAATGATTAAATTAATAATTCAGCAATAATAGTTCATAATCAATAATCCATAATAATGAAAGATGCATTCTTATTAAATTCGAAGCTAGAAGATTCAAGGACACAAAGGAGTGGAAAGCCCAGTCTCTGACCTCTAATATCTAATTGTAATATCAGATATCACAATAAAAGAAAAGTCTGACAAGTGCCACTATCACGTGAATGGTTTTGACAATAGAAGCATAAGTTGTTCCAAGGAAGGAAGGAGGGGAAGATTTTTCTTCAAAGCTAAAAGGAAACTCAATGGATGAACCAGTTTCTCTATTTTCTCATAAGCTCCCTGTGGTTTCCAGCTGATTTGGCAATTAGCTGTCAGGATAGTCACTGTCTATGCACCAAGTAAGTGCGTACACCCTACACTGACCTGTCCCATGCAAAGCAGATGAAGAAGGATGATTTTTCTAAATCCTTGAGCAGCTGAGAAGATGCCACATGCATCTTTCTTAGTGTCCTGGGGTCAAAGTCTTGCCACCCTGACCTAAAATATTCTTATCCTTAATGGAAACACATAGCAACAGAAAAGATACAAGAAAAAAATAAATAAATAAAAGGTTTGAGACCCCAAACCCAACTTTAGGATAAAAATTTTTAAAAATTGGCAAACTTGTTGGTTTTATACCCTCAGGTAGTTACTTCTTAGGCTATACTTACTTTATTGAATTATGTCAGGAGAGCTAAACTTTTAACTAAGGAAAAATTAAACTTTTAACTAAGAAAGAATTTGACCTTGATGGACTGATGATACTGGAGTGTGCTTCTTTTCCCCCAAATCTAGCCACTCACATATCTGTCACCAGTGGACTTCAATCCAACATGCTTAATAACTTGTTTCTTATTCTTAATGTTTGAAATCTTGTTCACTTGTGTAATATAATTTCCCCAGAATAAGTACAGAGCTAATTGAGGAACTTAATGACTAATTTCTTGAGCCAAAAAGGATGTTCATATAATCTTTAACATTCAGGTTTGTGACTAGATTATCTGATTGGCCGAGGAAGGCAAAAATCACACCTTATACCCCAAATAACATTAAAAATCAATATGTAGTAGAAAAGTTAATTAAGATTAAGAAATATTAATTACCTTTTTGATCTTTTCATTTAAAAAGACCATTCTCCCTTCATTTCTTGATATTCAAAGCCAAACTTGTAGATGATGTATCTCTGAATTTACAAGGCTATAACCAGTGATATTTACAAGATAAATCTTCATACCACACACTGAATATTCAATGAGAAACAACACACTGCCCAGTAGCTCCTCTATTATTGATACCCTGAATGTCTGGAGAGACTGTAAATAATTGCATATAGATCAAATTAAGTTTGTGATTAAATGCAAAGTAAAAAAAAAAAAAAGTCCTTCCATTTCAAGCCTTGAGAAGTAGTGAGAAATACTGTCACCACAGAGCTTTCTAAAATGGTCCATTTTACATAAAGCCAGATGCTTTTCCCATGAAGGAAACTGAACTCATCTCAAGAGTGGGTCCCACATCACTAAAATCCACCTGACTATATTTGGGAATAGATGCCATAGTTGACATTTTTGGTTTTTATTTGGTGCACATATATTCTATTCACCTTTATCAACCTAATACAGTTTCTTCCTGCTGAAACTGGGGGAAGCAAGAAATTACGAAACTGTGCATATTTAAAATTTTAAATTTTAAGATATGTTCACATCCCAAGTCTCTTTCTTGTATACAGAGCAGAAGCTACTGTTAGAACTTATGGAGGAGATGGTCTCCATTTCATTTTTATTGTGATTTTCAGAACACATAAACGTTTTATGTGATATCATTCATACATTAGATGGCCAGTATATAACAAAACAGATAAACAGAGGTGAAATGGGGAAGATAACCAGTAAGAATGCCTCACTCTGGATTTTACAATTGTGGGAAATTCTGCTTATGTTATAGGAAATCTCTGGGGGTACTATCAGAGAAGGGGGTATGTGAGCATCCTAGAACCAATGAAGGCAGGTAGGTTTATAACAGGTTAGGCAGGAGGTCCCACTGCCCAGGACGCTGGAGAGGCCCACTCACCTCCACACTCCAGTGATCTTTACTCCAGTCACCTATGGCTTTCCTCTGGCTGTGAGAGCCCACTTGGCTGTCCTTGGGACAAATGAGAGTGCTGGAGATTTCTCACCTGCAGAAGAAGCCTTCAACCACCAAGAGACAGAGATCTGGTAAATAGATACCATTTCCTTTGCCTGTCAGTGGGATAACACTGAACCATGTTTTCACACTGTCTGCTGCTGGATTTCCCAGCCACCCAGTGGTAACTGGTTTGATTCATTATCCATCACTGGCTTCCTTCACTTTCCTATTTGACATTTTAACTCCCTTACTGATATTTCCTAGAATCATCTCCCCAAATAAATTACTTACAGTCAAACCTTTGTGTGGGGGCCTATTTCTGGAGAAATCCAAAGGAAAGCAGATCCTGTGTGCTTTGGAGGGTTCAAAAGGAAAAGCCATCCAACTGCTCCTTGTAGATACCCAGAGAGAGCAGTGGGGCCGTGAATTGATAGAATTGTAGAAACAACAAAACTGTGAAATTACTACAAGGAAGTTTATAAACTACATAGACCAAACTCCTGACTTAATACTGTGCATAAAAATGACTGTACCCGAGGATGTGGGGAAAAAGGTACACTCGTACATTGCTGGTGGGGTTGCAAACTAGTGCAGCCACTCTGGAAAGCAGTGTGGAGATTCCTTAGAAAACTTGGAATGGAACCATCATTTGACCCAGCTATCCCACTCCTTGGCCTATACCCAAAGGACTTAAAATCAGCATACTATAGAGATACAGCCACAACAATGTTCATAGTTGCTCAATTCACAATAGCCAGATTGTGGAACCAACCTAGATGCCCTTCAATGGATGAATGGATAAAGAAACTGTGGTATATATATATATATATATATATATATATATATATATATATATATATATATATAAAATGGAATATTACTCAGTCATAAAAAATAATAAAATTATGGCATTTGCAGGCAAATGGATGAAATTGGAGAATAACATGCTAAGTGAGATAAGCCAATCTGAAAACACCAAAGGACAAATGATCTCACTGATAAGCAGAGGATGACGCATAATGGGGGATAGCAGGGGGGGCAAGAATGGAGGAAGGAGGGACTGTTTAGAGGGATAAGAGGGGTGGGAAGGGTGGGGGGGAAGAAAAAAATAATAGAAATAACAAAAATAACAGAAAATAACAGAATCAAAAACTATTACCCTAGGTAAATGTATGATTACAAAAACGGTATGCCTCTACTTCATGTACAAACAGAGAAACAAGATGTATCCCATTTGTTTACAATAAAAATGAATTTAAAAAATGACTGTACCTCTAAATACTGGGAGAAGTAATGCATAAGTGCTAAGGGCACTATAAGACCCCTGTTGTAATTAGACAGGCAGAGATTAATGTTAGTCGGGGCCAATAAAGGTAGGCTTTATGAGGTATCCTCAATGAGCCTTCAAGTATATATAGGATTTCAACAGCATCTCAAAGGGACAAGGAATATAAATAGTGTAAGCCAAAAAGGGACTTCTAAGAGCTTCAGGGGCGGCTCATGGAATGAGTAAAAGCTTAATTAGCCTTGAGCAGGAGAGGAAGTGCTGCACTGAAGGCTTCGGAGGAAACAGGAAGGAGCTCTCAGGCTACTCCAGACCCATCACTGTGGCCAGGACACTAGGGACATATAAATAGATGACAGTCCTCATTTAGACCATATGACCAGAAAGAATAGCAATGGTTTCCCCCAAAAGAAGAGGGAAAGAAGGAAAAAACAGAACTTGGTTAAGACATAACCAGTGGGAGAAATCATGGTGGTCAACCACTTTAATTGGAATACAGGTACACAGAGCACCAAGAACAAACTTTGGAGGAAAAGAGAAGATAACCCAGTCACCTAACCCCTAGGCCGCAGTGAAGAGCACAGAACAAGTACCTCCAATTTGCCAAACCCACCCATAAAATGTAAAGCCCAAAACTCTTCTGCAAAAACCATACTGACACTCAAAGGAAGCCAAATCCCAATTCTCATTCTCTTTTATATTATCTTGAGGATAGTTTTCAGGCATATTCTCCATCTTTCATTAAACAGATAAGTCTCCTTGGATTTGAATATAGTAAAAGTACAAAATGTATTAATGTGATAGTTGAAATATATTTTAAGACATAAGCATGATAAAACTAGAGGTGACCCAAAAATGGGAAACCCGTTTCAGGAGAGAGCACTCTCGGCTGGAGACCGGCATCTGAATCATGTGTGGTATCTGGTGATGGCTGTTTACTGCATAGAGCTGGAGATGTCACTGCCCTTGATGTGACATCCACAATGGTTTACCACATTCTCTCACAAACAAGGCATCACTGCAGAGAAAATAAAACTTTCAAAGTCCTATAGAGGAAAGAGACTTCTTCAGCTAAGGCTGCACCTTCATTAATGAAGAAAATAAATATCCATCTAGCATTCATCTTTGGGACTAATCAGATCCCACGCTGCTTTCAAACACAGACAGGGGATCCCATCCACAGATCACTCACAGCCTGTATAATCCTTGAATGTCACTGCCAACTGCTGGCCTCACAGACATTTCCACACTGGCTAAGTGCAATTGAAAATCTGGTGTAAACTGTGTAGAAACTAAAAGCAAGTGTAAAATTCACTCCAAAAATCAGTTTCTTTTCCTTACTTCCATATAGCTCTCAAAAAAAAAAAAAAAAAAAGAAAATTTAAAAACCACTATTCTGTGGGATTTCAAGATGGCGGACTAGAGGGTGACTGCATTTCACGTTGCTCCAGGACTCAGGATTCAAAATAGGAGATAGTGAGAGACTTGGGACCAACTCAAAGCCGCCAGGTGAATCTCTCCCATTGGGGAGGCGTCCCAGATGGGGCGGTAGACCCCAGGATGCAGGGAACTTTGTGAAGTAGAGTTGCCCAATGAGACACCCCTCCCCCCGCTGGAGCAGTGAACTCGGACAACTGGGAGCATCGTAGAGGAGGCCGCTCAGCACAGCGCTTGGACTCAGAGCAACCACTGGGGCTCCAGGCGGCTGCCCAGAGGAGGAGCTGCGCGGCGAGCTGTTTGGACTCAGAGCAACCACTCCTGAACACCGGGGACTGCCCGGAGGAGGAGGAGAAGCATGGCGGGTCACTTGGACTCGGAGTGACTGCATCAGAGCTCTGGGTGGCTGCTCAGAGGAGGAGGCGAGTGGTGAGTTGTTTGGACTCAAAGCGACCGCTCCTGAACACCGGGGGCCTTCCCGGAGGAGGCGTGTGGCGGGTTGCTTGGACTCAGAGCGACCGCTCCTGAACACCCGGGGGGCTACCCGGAGGAGGAGGAGGAACAGGGCGGGTCACTTGGACTCGGAGTGACTGCCCAGGGCTACGGGCGGTTGGCGGGAGGAGGAGATGCTCAGTGAGTTGCTTGGACTCCTAGTGACCGCGCCGGAACACCGGGCGGCTGTCCGGAGGAAGAGGTGTGTGGCGGGTCGCTGGGACTCGGAGCGACTGTACGGGGCTCCAGGTGGCTGCTCAGAGAAGGGGCCGCATAGCCAGGCGATTAGGTGCACAGCAGGGTCCCAGGACCTAGGCAGCTTCTTGGTGGAAGAGCCACACAGAGACACGCTTAGGGGTGGAGCGAACTTTCCAGGACTGCAGGCAGACTCTCTGAGGAGAGGCAGCCTAAGGAGACTCGTCTGCGAAGGGTGAGGCTCCCAGGCCCAGGAGATAGGTCGGGGCCCCGGGAACGTTGCCTAGGAAGGCTGCCCTGCCCAGGCGTTAGTTGTACAATGAGGGGAACCTCTAGGAGGGGAACTGACCAGCGAGACCTCCAGAACGGGTGAGTCTTCCCTACCGGGTGAAGTTTTCCCACAAGGACGGTAAAACCAGAGACACAGGCCCAAACAGGCCTTGCCTCAGCCCACAGCCTAGTTCCCCTTTGGATGACCATAGGTCAACAAGTGGAGGCACCTCTGCCCACTATCAGGGAATATACCCCACCTGAAGGCCACCACCCCTAGAGAGGCAGCTTCCTTGTGGAGCACCGAATTATCAACTTCCTCCAAGACGTCAGGCTACTGAAGGATAAGAGGGGATATACTAGAAATCTTCAGGGACATTATAAGTCAATAGAGGAAATCTGCAATATCTTAGCAGTCCACTGATAACTGAACAATATGAGAAAACAAGGGAAGAAAATGCCCCAAACAAATCTAGATGTTACATCAATAAAATCCAATGACAGCATGGCAGAAGAAATGACAGAAAGGGAGTTCAGAATGTACATAATTAAAATGATAAGGGAAGCAAACGATGAGATGAAAGAGCAAATGCAGGCATTGAATGATAGCACCAATCGACAGTTAAAAGAACAAATACAGGAAGCAAAAGATCATTTCAATAAAGAGTTAGAGATATTGAAAAAAAAACAAACAGAAATCCTTGAAATGAAGGAAACAATAAACCAAATTAAGAACTCCATAGAAAGCACAACCAATAGGATAGAACACCTGGAAGACAGAACTTCAGATATTGAAGACAAAATATTTAACCTTGAAAACAAAGTTGAACAAACGAGAAGATGGTAAGAACTCATGAGCAGAATCTCCAAGAACTATGGGATATCATGAAAAGGAGAAATTTAAGAATTATTGGGATTGAGGAAGGTTTAGAGAAACAAACCAAAGGAATGAACAATCTAGTCAATGAAATAATATCAGAAAATTTCCCAAATCTGAAGAATGAAATGGAAAATCAAGTTCAAGAGGCTTATAGGACTCCAAATACACAAAATTACAACAGACCCAAACCAAGGCACATTATAATGAAAATACCTAACATACAAAATAAAGACAGAATTATAAAGGCTGTGAGAGAAAAGAACCAAATTACATTCGGGGGAAACCAATACGGATATCAGCAGATTTTTCAATCCAGAACCTAAAAGCTAGAAGGGCCTGGAATAACATTTTTCAAGCTCTGAAAGAAAATGGATGCCAACCAAGAATCTTATACCCAGCAAAACTTACCTTCAGATTTGACAATGAAATAAAATTCTTCCATGATAAACAAAAGCTAAAAGAATTTACAAAAAGAAAGCCAGCATTACAGAACATTCTCAGCAAAATATTCAATGAGGAAGAGATGAAAAACAAAGAAGCAAATCAGCAAAGGGAGGAATTATCCTCAAGGAATTGTCAAATAAAGGAGGAACCAAGTCGTGTCAAAAAAATAAATAAATAAATAAAATAAAATAAATGAACCAAATGACCGGGAATACAAATCATATCTCAGTAATAACCCTGAATGCCATTAAGCATGAATTCATCAATCAAAAGACATAGACTGGCAGACTGGATTAAAAAGAAAGATCCAACAATATGTTGCCTGCAAGAGACTCACCTCATAGAAAGAGATACCCATAGACTAAAGGTGAAAGGATGGGGAAAAACATACCATGCACATGGACTCAGCAAAAAAGCGGGAGTATCCATCCTCATTTCAGATAATGTGGACTTCAAGCCAAAGTTGGAAGGGATAAAGAAGGACATTTCATACTTCTTAAGGGAAGTATAAATCAGCAAGATATAACAATCATAAACATATACGCCCCAAACAGTGGCTCATCCATGTATGTCAAACAAATCCTTCTCAATTTTAGAAACCAAATAGACCATAACACAATAATACTAGGTGATTTTAACACACCTCTCTCACCACTGGACAGATCTTCCAAACAAAAATTGAACAAAGAAACCATAGATCTCAATGACAAAATCAATAATTTAGACTTAACAGACATTTATAGAATATACCATCCAACCAAGAGCGAATACACTTTCTTCTCAGCAGCACATGGATCCTTCTCTAAAATAGACCATATATTATGCCACAAAGCTAATGTTAGCAAATACAAGAACATAGAGACACTACCTTGTATTCTATCAGATCATAATGGATTGAAGTTAGAAATAAATGAAAGAGTAAAAAACAGAAACTACTCCAACACCTGGAGATTAAACAATATGCTATTATATGATGAATGGATAACAGAAGATATTAGGAAGGAAATTAAAAAATTCTTAGAGGTAAATGAGAACAAAGAAATATCATATCAAAATCTCTGGGACACTATGAAAGCAGTACTTAGAGGAAAATTTATTTCATGGAGCGCATTTAATAAAAGAAGTAAATCTCAACAAATAAACGACCTAACACTACACTCAAAGCCCTAGAAAAAGAAGTAGTAACAACACCAAAAGTAGTAGAAGACAGGAAATAGTTAAACTCAGAGCTGAAATCAATGAAATTGAAGCAAAAGAAACAATACAAAAAATTTACAAAATAAATAGTTGGTTCTTCAAAAAAATAAACAAAATTGATAAACCTTTAGCCACACTAACAAAGAGAAGACGAGAGAAAACCCAAATCACTAAAATTCGGAATGAACAAGGAAATATCACAACAGACACGATTGAAATACAAAACATAATTAGAAGCTATTTTGAAAATGTATACTCCAACAAAATAGAAAATTTCGAAGAAATCAACAGGTTTCTAGAGACATATGAATTGCCTAAACTGAATGAGGAGGACATACATAATTTAAATAGACCAATTTCAAGTAATGAAATAGAAGAAGTCATCAAAAGCCTACCAACAAAGAAAAGTCTGGGACCAGATGGGTTCTCAGCCGAGTTCTACAAAACCTTTAAAGCAGAGCTCATTCCAATACTCCTCAAAGTATTCCATAAAATAGAAGAGGAGGGAACCCTCCCAAACTCATCCTATGAAGCCAATATTACCCTGATACCTAAACCAGACAGAGACACATCGAGGAAAGAAAATTTCAGACCAATATCCTTAATGAACATCGATGCAAAAATTCTCAACAAAATTTTAGCAAATCGCATACAAAAACATATTAAAAAGATAGTGCACCATGATCAAGTGGGTTTTATTCCAGGGATGCAAGGTTGGTTCAACATCAGGAAATCAATAAATGTAATTCACCATATCAATAGACTTAAAGTCAAGAAACACATGATTATTTCAATAGATGCAGAAAAAGCATTTGATAAAATACAGCACCCCTTCATTCTCAAAACACTAGAAAAAATAGCAATAGTGGGAACATTCCTTAACATTGAAAGTCCATCTATGCTAAGTCCATGGCTAATATCATTCTAAATGGTGAAAAACTAAAAGCATTCCCCCTTAAAACTGGAACAAGGCAGGGATGCCCTCTTTCACCACTTCTATTCAATATCATCCTTGAAACTCTAGCCAGAGCAATTAGACAGACCAAAGAAATTAAAGGGATATGAATAGGAAAAGAAGAACTCAAACTATCCCTATGGGCTGATGATATGACTATATACTTAGAGGAAATAGGAAATTCCACCAGAAAACTTTTAGATCTCATAAGTGAATTCAGTAAAGTAGCGGGATATAAGATCAATGCACATAAATCTAATGCACTTTTATACATAAGTGATGAATCTTTGGAAAGAATAATTAGGAAAACTACCCCATTCACAATAGCCTCGAAAAAAATGAAATACTTGGGAATCAATCTCACAAAAGAGGTGAAAGACCTCTACAATGAGAACTACAGAACACTAAAGAAAGAAATTAAAGAAAACCTTAGAAGTTGGAAAGATCTCCCATGTTCTTGGATAGGAAGAATTAATATTGTCAAAATGGCCATACTACCAAAAGTGCTATACAGATTCAATGCAATTCCAATTAAAATTCCAATGACATACCTTACAGAAATAGAGCAAGCAATTATGAAATTCATCTGGAAGAATAAGAAACCCAGAATAGCTAAAGCAATACTTAGCAGAAAGAGTGAAGTAGGGGGTATCGCAATACCAGATCTTCAACTCTACTACAAAGCAATAGTAACAAAAACGGCATGGTATTGGTACCAAAATAGACAGGTAGATCAATGGTACAGAATAGAGGACACGGACACAAACCCAAATAAATACAATTTTCTCATACTAGACAAAGGGGCCAAAAATATGCAATGGAGAAAAGATAGCCTCTTCAACAAATGGTGCTGGGAGAATTGGAAATCCATATGCAACAGAATGAAACTAAACCCATATCTCTCACCATGCACGAAACTAAACTCAAAATGGATTAAGGATCTTGGAATCAGACCAGAGACCCTGCATCTTATAGAAGAAAAAGTAGGTCCAGATCTTCAACATGTCAGCTTAGGACCAGACTTCCTCAACAGGACTCCCATAGCACAAGAAATAAAAGCAAGAATCAACAACTGGGATAGATTAAAAAGCTTTATCTCAGCAAAGGAAACTATCAGCAATGTGAAGAAAGGGCCTACAGAGTGGGAGAAAATCTTTGCCAATCATACTTCAGGTAGAGCACTAATCTCCAGAATCTATAAAGAACTCAAAAAACTCTACACCAAGAATGCAAATAATCCAATCGACAAATGGGCTAAGGAAATGAATAGACACTTCACAGAAGAAGATCTACAAGCAATCCACAAACATATGGAAAAATATTCAACATCTCTAGTAATAAGAGAAATGCAAATCAAAACCACCCTAAGATTCCATCTCACCCCAATTAGAATGGCGATTATCAAAAATACAAGCAACAATAGGTTTTGGAGAGGATGTGGGGAAAAAGGTACACTCATACATTGCTGGTGGGGCTGCAAATTAGTGTAGCCACTCTGGAAAGCAGTGTGGAGATTCCTCAGAAAACTTGGAACCACCATTTGACCCAGTTATCCCACTCCTCGGCCTATACCCAAAGGATTTAAAATCAGCATACTACAGAGATACAGCCACATCAATGTTCATAGCTGCTCAATTCACAATAGCCAGATTGTGGAACCAACCTAGATGTCCTTCAATTGATGAATGGATAAAGAAACTGTGGTATATATATACAATGGAATATTACTCAGCCATAAAGAATGATAAAATTATGGCATTTGCAGGCAAATGGATGAAATTGGAGAATATCATGCTAAGTGAGATAAGCCAATCTCAATCTCAAAAAAACAAAGGACGAATGATATTGCTGATAAGTGGATGATGACACATAATGGAAGGTGGGAGGGGTTAGTGTTAGGGTTAGAGTTAGGGTTAGGGAGGGGAGCAAGAATGGAGGAAGGAAGGACTGTATAGAGGGAAAAGAGGGGTGGGAGGGGTGGGAGGGGTAGGGGGAAGGGGAAAAAATAACAGAATGAATCAAACAACATTACCCTATGTAAATGTATGATTACACAAATGGTATGCCTTTACTCCATGTACAAACAGAGAAACAATATGTATCTCATTTGTTTACAATAAATAAAGCTAACAAAATAAAATAAAATAAAATTGGTCATCATAAAAAAAAAAAAAACACTATTCTACCCGTCTCCCCAACTTTTAGCCCTGTCTGCTGATGTCTTCTTTCTCAGCCCCTGCACACAGCCACAAATGCTGGCAGCTCTTGATACTCAGATTTTCCCAGTCGTCCTTTCATTTCATACCCATCAGCACATCTTTAACACCCTAGATTAAGGACCAGGGAACTGTGGCTGTCATGCTAGGCTAGTGCTCCACCACTTAGCTACATCCCCAGTCTGAAACCCTCAACTATTTCCTATCTGGCCCATTATGGAAAATACTCACCTGTGCTTATTCTCTGCTCAAATGTCTTTCCAGTTCTCTCTACTTGAAAGTATCCAATATTCAAAACCCTCTACTGTATTACTAATGGATCTTCTCTTTCGTCTCCCACCTCTCTATTACACACACACACACAAACACACACACACACACACACACAGAGTTTGAAACTTACAAAACCTTCTCACTGCACTTAGAATAAATTCCCAATAGTATGGTTCGACATGACTGGGCAAGGCTGACCTCTGCAACCTCTCCGTCTCCTTTCACTTGCCATACTCCACCCTCACTGGTCCTTCTCATATCCTTCAAGCACTAATCCTTCCCAAGCCAAGGCCTTTGCCACTGGTCCCTTTTCATGCAATGCTCTTCACCACTTATCATTTGAGAAATGAGAGTAGCCGTCCTTCATCTGGACAAAATCTGTCATCTTTCAGGTCTCTGCTTCAATGTCACCTCCTCAGAGATGAGTCCATCCTTTCTCAAGTTTTCTTTCACTCTGTTTTTTCCTAGCTCCCTATTCTTTTATAGAGGAAATTATGCATTTATTTGTTTATTAGATTTCTGTCTGTGTTATTGATCAGAATAACCCTAGGAAGTCAGGTATCATGTCCATTTTACTTATCACACAACATTCAGCAACTGCTAAAACAGTAACTACTCAAAACACCCACCAGAAAGAATGAACTTCCATTTATTCTTTCTTTGACCTGACACAATTAGCTCTACCTGATTTTCCAGCCCTAGTTGCAAGCCTCACTCCAGGTAAACTGAGATAACCATCATCTCCCAAATATGCACCTGACTTCTTTTACTTCAGCACCTTCTTGTCCCTCCCCAACACCACCTCCTGTACCATTTTTGCTCAGGAAAATCTTTCTCTTCCAGGCTTAATTCAAACAATTATTCTACAAAACTGTGCTGTAATAAAAATAATGGAACCAGTGTAAAATCAAAGCCATATTTCTTAAGAATGCTTCCTAGAACAGTCTTTAATATACTTTGATACCCTCTTGATACCCTCATGCCAAAGAACAATTACAAAAAAGCAATTCTATGGGACCCACATGATGAGACATTCCTCAGATTCTCTGGTTGGCTTATTTCAGAAGCAAATTTGAGAGTATCGATGGCTGGCTTATACTCAGGTTGTTTGCTGCTAATATTTTCACAGCTATAGTTTTGAAAGTAGTTAGTACCAATTCTAAAAACAGTTAAACAGGAGTGAGGTCACAACACACCTCTGTGGTGTGTGTACCTGTCCCCACCTTTGTTTTATACATTATAAGTGAAGCTAAATGTAGGCCCAACTCTCCATAATGTCAGCTTAGGAACCGACTTTTTCAAGATTCCTAAGAAACAAGAAGTAAAACCAAGAATAATAAATGGGATGGTACCAAACTTAAAAATTTCTTCACAGCAAAAGAAACAATCAAGAACATGAAGAGAGAACCCATAGAGTGGGAGAAAATCTTTGCCACCTGTACCTCACATAGAGCATTAATCTCCAGGATATACAAAGATCTCAAAAACTTAACACCAAAAACCAAATAACCCAATCAATAAATGGGCAAAGGAATTGAACAGACACTTCACAGAAGAAACACGAATAGTCAACAAATACATGAAAGATGTTCAACAATTCTCTAGCAATTACAGAAATGCAAATCAAAACTACACTAGATTTCCTCTCACTACAGTCACAATAGCAACAATCAAGAATGGAACTGGGGTTGTAGCTCTGTGGTAGAGCTTTTGCCTACCATGTGTGAGGCACTGGGTTCAATCCTCAGCACCATGTAAAAATAAAGAAAGAAAGAAAAGGTATTTTAAAAAAGAATTCAAGTAACAAAAAATGTTGGTGAGGATGTGGGGGAAAAGGTACACTCATACATTATAGGTGGGACTGCAAATTGGTGCAACCACTCTGGAAAGCAGAATGGAGATTCCTCAGAAAACTAGGAATGGAACGACCATTTGACCCAGTTATACCACTCCTCTGTATATATCCAAAGGAGTTAAAATCACCAAACTACAGTGATGCAGCCACATCAATGTTTATAGCAGCTCAATTCACAATAGCTAAGCTGTGGAACTAACCTAGGTATCCCTCAACAGATGAATAGATAAAGAAAATGTGGTACATATACACAAAGGTATATTACTCAGCCATAAGGAAGAATGAAATTATGGCATTTGCCAGTAAATGGATGGGTCTAGAGACTATTTGCTAAGTGAAATAAACTAATCCAAAAAAATCAAAGGTCAAATGCTCTCTGATATGTGGATGCTAACACACAGCAAGGGTGGGAGAGGAAGAATAGAAATTCACTGGGTTAGAAAAAGGGACATGAAGGGAAGGGAGGGGTTATAGGAATAGGAAAGACAGTGGAATTAATCTGACACAACTTTCCTATGCTCATATGTGAATACACCACAGTGAATCTCCACATCGTATACAACCACAAAACTGGGATCCTAATTAGAAAAAGACATGCTCCATGTTTGTATAAACATGTCGAAATATATTCTACTATATATATAAATAAAAAGAAAAAAACTCAAAGAAAAAAAATAAGTGAAGCTTATGAGCTGTTTACTCATAATGAGTTTATTATTGACAATACTTTATAATTTTTTTATGTTGCACATCTTTCAATTACTTACTTAGGTGATTACTATTTTAAGACCCAAGTGTAGGAATATATACACACATATACATGAGTACACAAATTTTGTTCTCCCTCATGGCTTTACTTTATGTCAAGTGTGAATTTTGTAAGTACAGGCTCTATGACCTAATTCAAGCCATTTATAACTGCTAAACCCAAAAAAGGCCAAGATAGTGTCCATATACCTCCGGCTCTTCCAGTTGACATTCATTATCAATCAGTACCCTAACTAAGCTGTTTGCCCTGATCTAGTTCTTTGACATGAAACACTAAACAAACAACATTGAGCTCCTGCTATGTATCAGGCCACTTGTTAGGCACTAAGGTTCTGCAACTAATTTTTTTTCTAACTTCATAAAGCTTATAGTGAAGTCATAAGGATCTCTAATAAGCAGTAATATGAGTTGAATCAGGCACTGTTCCAATCACTTCTTGTATATTGTATGTAATCCTTAAAAACAAACCAAAACAAATAAACAAAAACACCCTGAGGAAGGAAATAGTATTTACACAATACAGACAGAACTGAAGTTTAAGAAGGTGTGTTAACTTACCCCAAGACATACCTCTAAAATGTGCCACAGGCAATATTTAAACCCAGAGAATGTGGCCCAAGGACATTGTACTTAACCCTGCCTCTGCTTAAGACCACCATGCTCAGCTGTGCAGGGTGCACACTTCTCAACCCGCAGCAGAGGCAGAGCCAACTAGACCACACCTCACTGTCTACACAGCAGCCCAAACCCAGACACATCACCGTATTTCTCTGAGCTGTGATTTTTCTACTCCCATTGAAGTAAAAAGCAAACACAAAGATAGAGGGAAATGACATGAAAAACAATACCAAGAAGATACAAACTGAGGAAAACAACTCTAAAAGGAATCTAAAAATCTGAATAGATTTATAATACAAAAAAAGAGGTAAAATTAGTAATTTTAAGACTGCTCAGAAGAGCTCATCCAAACCCAGATGTCTTCATTGGTAAATTCTACAAAACATTCAAAGAATTAACACCAACACATCACAAGCTCTTCCAAAGAACAGGAAGGAACACTTTCCAACTCATTCCATGACACTGAATGCAGAAGCAACCAAATTAGAAATAAAATACACCTTTTTGTTGTAAAAGAGATTATCAAAACAGTAAAAAACAATGCACAGAACAGGAACTATAAACTATATAACTGGTAGAGGTTATTGTGCATAATATTTTTTTTAAAAAACCTTATAACTTGGGTTGGAGATGGGGCTCACTGGTAGAGTACTTGCCTTGCAAGTGCAGGGCACTGGGTTCAATCCTTAGCACCACATAAAAATAAACAAAGATATTGTGTCCATCTACAACTAAAAACTATTTTTAAAAAAAAACCTTATAACTCATTAACAAAAAGACAACTAACCTAATTTAAATAGATAGAATTTGAATAGCTATATCTCTGAAGAAGAAATACCAATGGACGAATGGCATATTGAAAGATGTTTAATATTATTATCTACCAGGAAAATGCAAATAAAACCACAATGAGGTATTATTTTAGATCCAGTAGGAAGGTCATGATTAAAAAGACAAACAATAACAAGTGTCAGCGAGGATGTGGAGTGTCTGTGACCCTCATATACAGCTGGTGGGAACAGTGAATAGTGCAGCCACCTGGTAAAACAGTATGGTAGTTCTCCAAATGGTTAAACACAGAGTTATCCAGCAATTCTAGTCCTAGGTTTACAGTCGAGAGAAATGAATGCATAAATCCACACTCAAACATACACAAAAGCTTATAGCTACATTATTCATAATAATCTAAAAGCAGAAACAATCCAAATATCTACTAACAGATGAACGAATAAATAAAATATGATACATCCAAATAATGGAATATTATTCATTAATAAAAAGAAATGAAATACTGATACATGCTACAATGATAAACCTTGAAAATTTCATGCCAAGTAAAAGAAACCATCATAAAGAACCACATATGATACAATTCCATTTATAAGAAACATTCAGATTAGACAAATCCTGAGCCAGGAAGTATATGGCAACTGCCTAGAGATTTGGAAGTTTGGAAGAGTTTGGAAGAAAACAGACAGGGATTGTTAATGGGCATGGGTTTCTCTTTGAGCTAACAAAAACGTTAAAAAATTGATTGTGGCCATTGTTGTATAATTCTGAATAAGCTATAAATGATTGAACTGAGTACTGTAAATGGGTATACTATATAATATATGAGTTACATTTTTATTTATTACTTTAATTTTATAAATTTATGGGGTTCCATGTGAAAATTCAAGACATATACACAGTATACAAAGATCAAACCAGGGTAGTCAGTACTTTCATCTTTGTAAACATTTTTTAAATTTTTGATTAAAACATAATAATTGCACATATTTGTCAGATAAAATGGGAGGTTTCAATACATATATACAATATGCACTGATTAAATCAGGGTGATTAATGTCTCTGTCTCCTTATCATTTCTGAACTAAAACAAATTTCTTACTAAAATTTAGAAAGTGGGAGGAACAGAGAGAAAAGATCATTTTCTTCACGTATGGAATATTAAGTGCTCATAAATCTCTCCTGAAATCCCAATACAATGGTGATAAAAAGAATTTTAAAAAGGCATGATCTCATATGGACAAATAAAATGAGAAAAGAGAAACAAGAAAGGGTAGATGTTGACAGAGTTTTGCAAGCTGTAGAGCAGATGCTGCACACACTGACCTAATGGACCCTGGAAAGCTGAGGGCCAAGCCTGAGGAAGACAAGATGGAGCCCTATCTGTACTACAGACTCTGAAATTAGAGGTATCAGTTACTTCTAAAGGATGGGACATAGAATGAGGCTGAAAATAGGAGTGTTGGTTGAAAAACCTACCTAGGAGGATTTAAATCCTCTTCCTAAATCCATCGAGTTAGGCAACAGACCCTACTCCCATCCTACTGACTAAGCCAGGGATGGGTAGTTTCCTATCTGCAGAAGCTGTGGTGTCTAACTCTAGGCTCAGGGACCCAAGGCACAGATGGTCAACTAAAAACAGAGGAATTCAAACAAATGCTATATAGTGAAAGACAAAGCATAGGAAATCTCAGAGAAAGCAAAACCAAACAATAAAAGAGATAAAAATTTAAAAGTACTAAGAAAATCATATGATCAATCTAGATAGATGATCAAATCCAGACTGTGTTTAATGTTCTATATTGAAACACTAGCATAGGAGGGGTTCCAGGAATAATGCCATGAATTAATAAATGTGATAGCCTCAAATTATAAAACTTCTGCACAGCAAAGTAAACCATTAGAAGTTTGAAGAGAGAACCTACAGAATGTGCTTGCAAATGTAAAGGACCTACCAGGGGTCCCACAAAATTCTCATGGTTATGACATTTCTTAACACTGGGATCCTGGAAGACAGTTTCTTCGTGACTCTAAGGGAAATCCTGTCAAACACAGTATAATGTGCTTACTAAAATCATTAATCATAGCCAGAGTAGAATATAGACCAAGAGGAAGTCAAGAAATCAGGATTCAACACAGGACAGATCCAAACAAAATTCCCAGGAGGACAGTGAGCTGCCTCTGGGTTATAGCTGGACTGCAGGCCCAGGGAAGAACCAGAAAGAATGGGAACCCAGGAAGGAGAATTGTAGGGACTGGGGACAGGAAGGAAGTACAAGAGACCTCTGGAAGTGGTTATCTAATAGACAGGAGCTTTCAGCCTCAAGGAGTGTAGGGTTGAACTTAGTAATCAAATAAACAAAGACAGTTAATAGCTCTAGAAGAAGCAACCAATTCTATGGAAGGGAATGATAAAGGCAGGAATACATTGTTGAGTCTTTCTAAGGGACCTGGTAAATCATTTTCCTTTTCTCCACCCAAGTTTTGAACAAAGTGATAAACAAGGCTAAGAAATTCAGATTATGGAAAAAATAATATTTCCTCCTCCTCCCTCCTCTTCCTCCTCCTCTCTTCCTCTCCTTCTCTTTCTTCATGATAAAGGTTTATTTGGCTAACTTCCTGCATAAGGCTAGAGTTAGAATATTATTGTCTGGTAGGAAGTAGCCCTCAACAGAATCCAAGTTGGCTGTGCCTTGATCTTGGATTTCCCAACCTCTGGAACTGTGATAAGTGCATTTTTGTTGTTTACTTAAAAAAAAGTTAACATAGCTAATGTAGTGAGAGCCAAATGGGTTTTGAACCCCAGAATTAGGCAGATTTTCCCATCTAGCCAGGATAGAGCTGAACCTCCCCATTTAATTGGTACAAGAAGGAGAGCTTGCTCCTGACTATCAATAGCCTCCAGAGGAGGCTACAAGGCACAGTTACTAACCCTCACTGGAGGCTTAGATGGTCACTTTCTTTCCCAGGTATTTATAACAACAAATTTCAAAAGTTGCAAAAGGGAAACCCATGTTCCCATTCCTGGATTTCCAGTCTCTCACCATGGTGCATATTACCCACATACAAATCCTTTCAGAAGCTGGGCTGTTCTGCACCTGCGCCAGGAGATGTGACCTCCCCGTGGAGTTCTGGTGGCTAAGTCATTGGACAGATCAGTTCTCAGGCTCCAGATCAGACAGCCTGAATTGTACCCCTTATTTCTTCCTCTTTAGGACATGAAATTTAAACAAAAAACCTTTCCTCATGCATGATCTTCCCTCCAAGAGCCTGCTTTTCTCTGAATTTGGGAGCCCTCAGGCTACGCCTCATCAGGTTTCTCCAGAAAACTCTGGTAACTTCTCACAAGTTCCCTCCTCATCACACTCTTTTGCTTGCAATTAGACTTATAGGCAGAAATTCTTCTTATTCACTTTGTAAACAAGGAGGGACACAACAGCTTCCCAGAAAAGCCTTGTTTGTATAAAGAGATCTAAGGGAAATTCTAGTACAGAATTTCCACTTGACTGAGCAATGCTAATGACAAGACTAACCTTCTGTCTGAACAGCAGGAGAGATGTCAAGTTGGCCCTGGGTAACTTCTCCACATGCCTTAAATCAGGTTTAGTCAAATAGCCACTTGATCTAAATGAGGACCATCTTGTGGTAAGGGAGCCAGTGTCCATGATGATCTCACTGGACAGTGTGGATCAGTCCCCTTTCCTCTCTGAGCCCCACTTCTCATCTGTAACATGAGAGCATTGATCTCAAAGGTCTTTGCCACTTGAAAGTTTTAGGATTTTAAGTATAGTCTGAGGGTTTCTCCTGATAGCTGGAATCTGATCTGATGTTAAAATAAAACATCAAAGAAGCATCTTACATCTCAAATAAAATACTTTCAATACTAAGAAAAATAAGAATTTCCCATCTCTTTTCATGTTTTCTTTTACTTCATATTCATCGCATTCTTTTTCTACATATCCCCTTCTTTGCAAGGAGACCCCCATTGTGTTTTTTAACCTACGGTTCTATTTCCCCAGTAGATGGCACCCTGTTACAACTTTCAATTGCTTTCCACTTATAAACCATTTCACAGTCCAGAAAATAATTGGCCAGAAAAATAAATACAGAGTTGAGAATATGTGTAACATTTGTTTATTTAAAAAAAAAAAAACAGAAAGGTAATATTTTATACTAAGCATGCTTCCAAAATTTAAACAAGTAGGTTCTACATATAAGGTATCATAATTAGAATGTTTTTATATATACATGTTAGACTGTGTGTGTTAGAATCGAGTGCTACACTTCCAACTGATAAACCTTTGAGATTATAGATGATCCAAATGATGTTGTCACAGTACTATTTTTAAAACACTTAGAAAACCATTTTCTGGGAATTACTCCTAAGAACAGTGTCTGGCCTACATGAGAAAAACAGTCTCAATGTTTCATTTTTGACAATCCTTCCCAGGAGCATCATCTTCCTCAATAATCTTTGAATTCAAGAGCATTTTCCCCTTTGGAAAGGCTATTTCCAAATATTTCACATTCAATGAAATGTGGCTGCCCACTTTTAAGTATTTTGGAAAGAAAAGAACTGAATGACTTCTTCTGTTCTCTCTCTGCTGACTGCTTTCACTGTGGTAGGTAGAACATGACCTATACTGTAGGAATATTTATTCTTATACATTGACAAGCAAAGAAGTCAATAGCTAAATGAGAGGGAACAAACTTTAGCATTGGGAAACAGGCCCTAACAAATTTGAATTTACCTTCTAAGAAAAGTAAGAAGGTGAGCACATGTCCCACCAGTCTCAGATCATGAAGAACCATGCTTGGAGCCTCACAGTGAGGTAGGAACCGCAGTCCTACCATATAGATTTCAGGATTGATCTTACTCCCCAGAAGCTCCTTCTAGGACAGAACAAGCTACCTGATACCCTTGCACAAGAAAGAATCATCCTCAATCCTTACCCAACAGCATTTTTGTTCCCCTACTAGAAGAGAAGCCTATCCTGAACTGTTTCTATATGGAATTTATTCCTGGTTCTCAAAACATTGCCAGCCCAACCCTTCAATGCACTAAGGGAATACACACACTGTAAAACCCAGTCCAAACAATAGCTTCCACTACAGATCTGAGGGCCTGTTTCCATCTTCCCCTCTTATCTCATGTGTTGAGTCCCATGACTCTTTTACTCCAGTTTCTAAAATCCATCTCAAGCTCTGCTTATTATGGTGACCTTCCTTCTCTACTGATGTTGGATTCGGTAAACTCCTGAGTGTGGCTACCTGGCTTTTCCAGGTAAGACAGAGGCTACCACAGCCCCCACCTCCACTCTTTTAAACTTCCTTTTCTCTGTCAGGGAAACAAATCAATCATCCCTTTCTCACAGCTGGGTTCCTGAAGAGTAGAGAACATCGATGACTTTTGGATTCTACTCTAAAACCATGGGTTGAACTAACTCTGAAGATCAGTTACATGGGATTGCTAGTAACTTGAGCCGTTAGGTTTCCCAGCTGCTTAACCAGTGGCTGGGTTTTCAGTGACTTTCTACTTCAGCTCCCTCTGGTGGTGGAAACCTCGCCACAGGGCACCACATAAAGCTTTTTTTTTTTTTCACAGACTGCATTTTTTTTTTTTTTTTTTTTTTTTTTGCGGTGCTGGGGATTAAACCCAGGGCCTTGTACCTACAGACTGCTTTTTGATTCATTGTGCACAAATGGGGTACATCTTTTTGTTTCTATGGTTGTACATGATGTCGATTCATACCATTCGTGTAATCATACATGTACATAGGGTAATGATGTCTGTTTCATTCCATGAATGTTCATAGCCCTCTCCCTCTCATTTCCTTCTACATAATCTAAAGATCTTCCATTCTTCTCTCACTCCTTCCCACCCCCATTATATATCATCCTCCACATCAGGGACCCAAAAAACGAAAGGCTCAATGTTTTCCCTGATAAGTGGAGGATGACATAAAGCTTTTTCTGCTTGTTTTGACATAGCTTTTTGGCTTCCTTAGAATACTAGGGTTCATATTTTAGTTAAAAGGTTTAAAGTTAAGTGGCAGGGAAACCGGTCATCTGACTCCCAGGTTACATTTCCTTGGACAAATCTTCACTAATATTAATGACTTTCATTTTTACCATCATATATGTTTTCTCCACAACCTGAAGATCTTTTGTCATGAGAAGATGAAAACTAGGATGAGTGATGATCTGATCAACATGTATTCCTGTAGCACTATTTAAGTTTTTACTTTTTCTAATATTTATTGTGTACTATGTGCTAGTCCCTGTTGGAACTACTTTTCTTATTAACATATTTAACCCTTAAAACAACTCTACAGGGTTGGTGTGATTATCACTCCCATTTCATAGAAGAACAGGTTGTCATACCTCATCTCATGGCCATAGTCATGTCTCAGATTCATCTACACTAGTTAGTGAATCCAATGGGCCTGTTAGGTCCATAAAGAGGCCTCTGGTTTATTGCAGCAGCCTGGGCAGATCCTTAGAAGTTCCAAGGAAGGTGTTTGGCCTCTGAGGAATGCAATCACCAAACTTCAATCAGAAATTTCAAAACTGGACTTTTAGGAATTTAATCAGGAACATATGGCAAGGACCAACTTCCAAATAGGACGAGGCAGGAGAAAAAAATGTAGAGATATTATATATCATAGAATAACATGTATTGTTGGTGGACCAACACTGACATATTCTAGAGTGACCAACTGGGACTGTTTGACTGGGATTAAGGGGCTTCCCCACACATGGGACTTTCAGGGCTAACAATAAGAAAGTACCGGGAAAACTGGGATGAGCTAATCATTCTATTTTCCAAAGAAATGCTGTCCTATTTTGAACAGTCAAAGACTCCAAGGGTCTCCTGCCTCTCCTCAAGGTTCACCAAGGTTTCATTGACTTCCATCTCCCCACAACACTGAAATGGGTGGGGTGTACCTATCAAGGTCTCCATCACCTTCTGAATGAAGGAGTTCTAGTGCAAAGGAAGGAAAGCCTTCCTTTACACAATTGCAATAAAGTTGTGGAATCTATTACCATCAAAAGCAAAACTGGAAGGAGTTATAATGGCCCCCTCATCTGTGGAGGATACATATTAAGACTTTAAGGGGACACCTGAACTGCAGAGTGTTGAACCTATATAGACTGTATTTTTCCCTTTACATTCATACCTATGATAAAGTATAATTTGTAAATGAGGTGCAGTAAGAGGTTAACTACAGTTAATCATGATGTAGAACATTGGTAGCAAAAGCAATAAACTGTAATAAAATTACAGCATCACTACTCTTTTGCTTTGGGGACATTATTAAGAAAAATGCAGTGTCACCAGAGCGAACCTGATAACCAAGACAGTGCCTAGGTGACTAATGGGCAAATAGTGTACACAGCTGGATACACTGGACAAAAAGACGGTTCACATGCCAGGATGGACATAGCAGGATGGTTCCATTTCCCGTTTGCCAAACTTGAATTCATCATCCCCAAACTCTAGACTCTTGGTTTTAAATGCTGCATTGAATCCCTACCTTCCGCCCTGACAGACACAGGGTTTAAACATGGTGCTTCATCATCATGTTAGCTAGATTCTGTCTTCACTTGTCCTTTAGGTTCCTGGGTCTCCCATGGGCACTGATAGGAACTCAGCTCTAGTCTTTTCCCCACAAAACCTAAACTACTCCCCACTTAATTAGCTGGGCAATATTTGTCTCTCTTTCAAGGAGCTAGGTTTGAGATTTGGGAGATTTGGAATCTAACACTTCAATGCCCTGGGCCTCCATTTTTCTAGATTAAAGTTGGGGTAATCTTTGCCATTGCCCACCTCATATGGTCACCTCAGAACAACTTCAAAAACCCCAATGACGCCCCTTTTTATACAACATTGCCCTTAACCGGGTTTACAAACTGGGCACATGATTTCAATCTCGTTTCTGGGGCTAGGGTTGTAACTCAGTGGTAGAGTTCCTACTGAGGTTCTGGTTTCAATCCCAGCACATGTGCATGCTGGCAAACACACACACACACACACTGACCCAGGCATGCAAAATACAAAGCAATTTAGAAGGACAAAAGGATTTAGTTAATCAGATGAGTTTTAATGAAAATGAAAAGTACTGTCTAAAATACCTTTGCAGACTTGAGTTTTATCCACCTCTAGCCTAAAACCTATCAGTAGCACAGCATTTAGGAAACTGCCAATAAACCCTATTTAGTATAGTAAAATGATGATCCTTTATTACTCAAAGAGAGGAAGACATAAGAAGTGGAGACATTACTGTCCAGAAAAGTATTAAACAGGATTCATAAAAATGATCCCAGAAATTCAAGTTTTCTAGTGTCAATCTAGTATCAATCTTGCCTCTAGCCCATTGTTTTCCCCAGAAGCATCTGAGTCCATGCTTTAGTGCTCAGGAGATCTGGCTTTGTTCTAGGGCTCAGATTCTGAGTTCAGAGATACACTTCCCAATAGGATGGTCCTTGTCCAAGCAATGAGGTAAGTTTTTTGACTAAACACTCTTTATATCCTCTGGTGCCTCTTTCATTTGCTCTGCCTCCCAGATTTTATTTATATTTCTTTGGAATAAAATTCATTCAGTCTTTTTAAAATAAAGCACATCTGCTTAACCCTACCCAAACAAAACTTCCATTGCCCTATTTATTTTATTAACCATGTGATCTACTAATGAGCACTGAACTGCAGAGATTAAACTGAGGAAATCTCTCCCCAGTCATGCTTTATCCATTAAACACGTTGATCTGTGATGATCTCGGCTTTCCTTGTGCCTGATGACTAATTGAGTTTGAGATGGTAGCTGTCAAATGCTGGAAAGGCATGATTTATGCTAAAGGTATTTTTGGTCTCTGACATACCCCATTTCAGGGGGAATAAAAGAAGTCATTACTGTATCAGAACTGTGACAATAAGCAGTTTCTAACAATGCAATTGCTTTCCAGTTACTAGCCAGTCTGTTAACTGAAAGCATTGAGTTTCTATCTTTGCTTTCACCCGCTGCTTCCGGGCAGGAGATCCTGCAGGTTTTCATTTGCATTTATTTCTGTGGCAACATTTATTCCATTCCCAGTTATCCTTCCCCAAGATCTTATTGACGCTACCACTGGGAACCATGGAAATAAGTGATAGCATTTGTAAAGAACCAGCTGCCAGGCCTGACCCACCGCTTGGATGATGAATGCTCCAACCTGGCCCCTCTCGGAGACAACAACTCGGGAACATTCTGGTTGCCCGTGAAGGGAATCTATTTCCAACCCACAACCTGATTGCTGCTGATCTCACTTGGAACTGCAAAATGACAGGAGGTGAATAGAAATTTCAGGCTGATGTGTGTGAACCGGGTTTATAATATTGCCCTCATGAGGGGAAAAAAAAAAAGACATAAGGGTGGAGTGAAGCAGATTTTTAGTGGTTTTAACAGACACAGGGCACAGCTACTTCAATCTGTAAGCCTTAAAAAGAGTAATAACATTCTGGTGACTAGGTATTTGCCTAATTATTTTATCTTAAGATCACCTCCTACCTTCCTGTTCTTTTTCCTCTCTCGCTTCTACATATGAGAGAAAACATACGACCTCTGACTCTCTAAGTTTGGCATTTTTCACTTAACATAAACAGGGGTGCTTTGATCAATCAGTCAGATCTGAAACAGTGACGGGAATCATGATGTGGAGCCTTTTGACTCTGTGACATGGCTTCCTTGGATCCTCTCCTTTCCCTGGGAGTTGTTGCTCATAGATCCAGGAATATTATTACTGTTTTCCTGTTTGTAATCTCCAAGCTCCATCACTGTCTTGCCATCAGTCCTGCCTCAGGTAACACAGGCAGTGCACTCTCACCAGCCCACCCTCCAGCGCTTCAGATCAACCCTGAGGACACACCCACCCCACTCTCCAACCTAGCTGATGCTCACAGAGGCTGACTCCTACAAGGATTTTCTAATAATTCTTTGTTAGAGGGTCTCCAAGGGTATACATGGAAATGAAGGAAAAATAGTTCCAAGGCTTTAGAACCACAGGGGTGAGGAATTCAAAGGGTGGGTATTGGCATCTTGGGACAACAACGAGGAAGTGGTTTTCATCTCACCTTTCTTTTCTTTCATGTTCTTATCACTTCTATTCCCTCCCCACAGGTGTACAGTGTCTTCAAACTGTATCCATAATTCTGCATCTCTCTCTGAAGGACCCTTTTTCCCTCTTTCCCAAACAATTCAGCTTAGAATGTCCACCCGCAAGAATTAGGCAGAGATCAGGTAAGATACAGAAATTCAATTCAAACATCAACTGAATCCTCATAGAGGAGAGATTCAAGGAACAAACTGACTCCAGGGATAGATGGATCCAGGAGTTTAGACAACATCTTCAGAAATCTGTCTCCATTTCTCAGGTTGCTTTTCAGTCTTGGCTCCATTTCAAGGACTAGTCTTCCTCTGTGATAGCAAAGAGGGCCACTAGCAGCTCTACATTTACCAATCCTTATGACTACTGGTCCCAATGAGAAGAGAGCATCCATTTTCCCAATTCCAATAAAAATTCCCAGAATGGTTTACACTATGGTAGTATTATAAATTAGTAAAATCACTATGGAAATCAGCATTGAGGTTCCTCAAAAGACTAGGAATGGAACCACCATATGACTCAGCTATACCACTCCTCAGTGTTTATCCTAAAGAATTAAAGACATGGTATTACAGTGACACATGCATACCCATGTTTATAGCAGCACAATTTGTAACAGCAAACTATGGAACCAGCCTAGGTATCCATCAATGGATGAATGGATAAAGAAAATGTGATATACATACACAATGGAGTTTTATTGACCCATAAAGAAAAATGAAAATATATCATTTGAAGGAAAATGGATGGAATTTGAAAACATTATGCTAGGTAAAATAAGTCAAACTTAGAAGGTCAAAGGTCACATGTTTTCTCTCACATGCAAAAGTTAAGAAAAAGGACAAGAAAGATGGGGAAAAGTTTCATGAAAATCAAAGGAAAATCAGTAGAGGAAAGAGACTAGGGAAGGAAAGGAGGAGAAGGAAAAGGAAAATACTAGGGAATGATATTGGCCACATTACATTGTTATAGTGTATCTATGTACGAATACATAACAACAAATCCCACCATTATGTAGAACTATAATGCACTAATAAAAACATACGGAAAAAAAAACACTGAACAATAAAAAAATCCCAGAATGGGTTCTGATTGGCCTACTTTAATCATGTATCATCCTGAACAACTTTCTACATGCAGGTGGATTATGTACTCTAACTAGGCTTGGGTCATATACACCCTAAAACACTTGGGATAGGCTCCCCTCTGAAAATAGGGGATCTATTACCAGAGGTGATCTGGGCAAACACAACTACAGGTATGTTAACAGTCCACTATGTTGATTAAAATGGCTCAACCTAGATATTAAGGTCCATAATGGAGAAATTTCCAGTACTCGTAACAAGATAATAGGAATTGGGGCCTTTAAATCATATTTCCTACGTTGGCTATTTATTGTACCTCCCTTAAAACATAACTATGACTGTAATGTATGGAGTATTGTAGTTGAATGGACCCTGCCCAGGCATTATTCTCAAAAAAAAATGGTATTCACATATTTTAAGTATCAGAACTTTTCTTCAAATAAAATTGCACATATAAAATAGATAAAGGTGAGCTGCTCTATTTATAGCTGAGAGTTGGAGGCTATGAAGAGTAGGGGTCAGACACAGAGATGAGGGTTTAGCCCCTCTCCCACTTGGTTCCATTGGAGTTCATCCATGGAACACCTGGGCCTCCAAGGGAGGACAGTTTGAAACCAATGGATTTGAATGCTCTGGGAAACAGGCTCTTGATTATAAATGTTAGTTATAAACCTACCTAATTCAGTTTTCTTACCATAATCAAATGTGAAGAAGCTCATTCAAAATAATAATAGGTGTTCTAAGACACTATATTGAAACAACACTAACGCAAGAAGAAAACTACCCACATTACAATCGGAAATCCAATCAATATTTTGCTTTATCCACATAAGCCACATCTAGTTCTTGTCCCTATAAATATTTAATTTTTAAATACTCATAATAGTAGTTACAATTTTATATTCTACACTTTACCTTAGTATTATGCTATGTATATTTTCCCTCCTTATCATCACTCTCTTCCTCTACCACTAAGTAACCACTATTGGCATCCTGTTTATATCATTCAATGCCTTTATGCTCATACAAATTTATTTTGACATCTATATAAATCTATATGGAGCAGTGGTTTTTTGGTTCATAAATATGAAATTATTTTACAGTGGATATTTTTCTATATCACTTTTATCACTGAAGAATTACTTGTGGAAATCTCTCCTGCTAAACTAGTATAGAACAACTTCATTTTTTAATATAGCTACCTTATAATCCATGGTAAAGACATGCCGACATTAATTTAACTATTTCCTTACAAGAGATTAATTGCACGTTTTTATTTTTTTGATACTTTTGTCTGCTTGTTTGGTTTTACTCTTACAAACAATATGGCAACATTTTTGCACATGTATCCTTAGCTATTAAATAGTGATTTTATTTCCAGTTAAGAGATGGTTAAGTCAAAGGATAAGTATGTTTTAAATTTTGATATTACTGGATTGCTTTTTTCAAAAGTATTATGATTCATGTTTTCAGAAGCAATAATGAAAAATTTTCCCCACATTCCCACTAGCATTGAATATGCTCATTCTTTGTAAATTTTTACATTGCACATAATTCTTTACAGTATCTTTATGATGGACACAAATGGTTTTCCATTGTTACTTTTTTAAAATATATTTTTCAGTTGTTGATGGACCTTTATTTTATTTATTTATTTATATGTAGTGCTGAGAACTGAACCCAGTGCCTCACACATGCCAGGCAAGCACTTTACTACTGACCCACAACCCCAGCCCTCCGTTGTTACTTTTATCAGCATTTCCTTCACAGTAAAGTTGAATATTCTTTCCTTATGATAGAAATTTTGATTTCTTTGTCTGTGAATTGCCCATTCTTTTACTGAACTGTCTTTGTAATGAGAATTTTCTGAGGAACACTTTTATATTATAGATAATTTTTTTTCCTGTAGGAAATTATCTGTCTCAAAAATTTATTTAAACATCCAAAAGGATAGTTGAGAACCAATAGCATAAAATGAGGTATATGGAATATATATTGCTTATTAAATAATTAAAAGTTCAAACATAGATACAGGATTCATGTAGGGATTAAATGCTTGTGTCCCCTAGAATTCATACACTCAGACCTAAGCCCAATGTGATGGTGTGGGAGCCAGGACTTTTGGGATATAATTAGGTCATGGTGGGTCCCTCATAAGCGGGCTTAATGTCCTTATAAAAATGTCCCAGAGAACCCCAAGCTAATTCTGCCACATGAGGACACAGGAAAAACTCAGTCTTCTATAACCTGGAAGAAGGCCCTCACCAGAACCTGACCATGAGGGCATGCTGATCTTATACTTCCCAGCTCCAGAACTTGGAGAAACAAAGTTTTTGCTGTTTATCAGACACCCAGTCTGAGGTGGCTCATTGTTTTAACAATCTGAATTGATTCCGACAACCGGTATAATTATTTAGATGCCACTACAGTGTGCTGTAGGAGTTAACTATCAGCTCTCCACAGGAAAGTCTCCAATAAATCCTTAGCCAAAAGCACCCTAGCTGGTGGGTAGGTTATTGTCTTAGCACTCTGTGTTTCTGACCCAGGCACCTTCATCTTGCTCTCAGAAACCAGAGGAATATATGAGAATAAGCTCAGAGAACCTTTGTGATCCAATCTCTTAACTTCTTAAGAGGCAGCTTTGGGTGAGGACTGGGGCATGGCAAAAAAGAACATTTAACAAACTTGTCCATCACACATAAAACACATGCTCTAGCACCGCATCAATCTTCCCAGGGGAAATTCAAGATGTTTTCCAGACATGCAGCAGAAATATGTTCTCTGGAAGCTCTGAAATTTTTCTCTATTTTTTAATCCTGATGACAGAGGAATCAACTATCGTTCAGTTCAATACTTACTATTTTTCAGACCCAACCTAGATCTTTAACTTTCCATTTCATTAGTTGTCCTAACAGCACTGTGAAGTATCACTCCAACTCAGGTGAGAAACTGAGGTTCAAAAGGGTTAAGTAGCTTTCCCAGTCACACAGCTGGATATATAAATGGTAAAGTTAAATTCTAACCCAGACCATCCTAGTCAATTAAATCAATCCTCTTATCTCTACCCCATTATAAACTCAGCACTAGAATAGAATATTAATTGAAAACAGAAGGACACAAAATTACCTAGATCTAATATGATCCTACCTATTTTAAAAAAATAAATACATGATTAAAAAATTGAAAGGGATATACTAAAGCATGACTAGATCTAAAGTTGGTGAGATTATAATAGCAATGATAATAATAGCTAAAATCTAAGTGCTTACTACATGTCAGACATTTTGCTAAGAACATTACATGAACTGTCTCATTAAATCCTCCTGACAACCACTCAGGGTAGATACAATTATTTTTCTCCATTTTACAGAACAGGAAATGGTAAGTGACTTGCCCAAAGACACAGGGCTCGTAAGTTCTGAACTCAAACTCAATCTCAATCACCAAAGAGTTTGTTCATAACACTACATTCTAGTGCTTTTCATGAACATATGGTTATGCACTTATAGTTCAATCAGACAAAAAAATTAAAGATTAAATTAAAATGACACGGAAACCAAATTTTCTCCAACAGGTGATTACACGCAAGACATGGGAACCTCCTGGGGCTGGCCCACTGTCAGTCATAAAGTTTAACCTGGGCTCTAAGGCCTCTCATTATCACCCAGGCCTTGTGCCTGCAAAGACATACCATCCAGTCGTCATCCCCAGCCAGCAGAAGCTCCCACCTCCATGGTAGGCCAGCTATGCCCTCCCTGGGCACCATCACTTGGTCCTGTGCTTCAGAACCAGGTCTACATGTCAGAGATCTGGTCTGCCTTAGGAGCTTCCTCAAGGGATGAAGGGAAGAGAGGGTCCTCTTGAATCCTCTTTAGCTTTACTTTTATCTGATTTATATAAAATAAAGTTTCCTCATAAGAAATCCTGTAAAGAATTTTCTTTTGAAAGAGAAGGGGGTGGCAGCAGAATGGAAGAGAAGGAAAATGTGAGGATACAGGGCTCTATCTGGTACTTCCTGTGCCCTTGTACCTCTGTCATCAGTTAGCCATCCCCCACCCAGTTCCTCTGACATTCAAAGGCTGGATGTGACATTATCTAACAACCCAACACCACCACCAAGCCAATATTTCACAAATGGACTACTAGGGTCATTTTTTAAATGCTGTTTCTAGGCTCCACCTTAGACCTATTAAATCAGACTTGGTTGTGAGCAGGACCTGAGGATCTTCTTTTTAACAAAGGCCCAGGTGATTTTTACATTCACTGAAGATTGAGATTCACTGCCTGGGTTTTGGGAGCTGGGAGATTTCCACCACACTAGGCATTTGATTCCCTCTCTCTTCTGGTAAGGGTCACTCACCTGGCTAAATGGAGCTAGCTTCTCTCCCAGGGATGTGGTACATGGCTCAAGGCAAATCTTATAGGCAGGCCTGAGGATACTTTCTGCAACTTGTTCTGACTGGGTATTGATTTATTACGAGCATATTATGTTTTCACAAGCAGAACAATTCTGTTAGAGATTGCAGGAAGGTGGCAGACACAGGCATCTCACAGTTTCTAGGATTAAAAACCATTGTTTTCCTCTTTTACTCCTTCCCTCAAATGCAAGACATAGCCTAAGTTATTAGGAAAATACTAGTGGTCTTTTGGGAAGTTTACAACTTACCCCCAAGCTTCAGGATAGGGCTCATGAGGTGAACAGTCCCCAGAACACCCCACAGGGACACTGAGACTGGTCATCTGCCTTGTAAGTCAGCACAGCTGCCTCTGTGAGTGCTCCAAGTCTCCTCCCAAAGCACCTGGAACAGTGTATATCTTAAAAGAAAAGCATTTATCTATCTTCTTTTGGAAGTAAAACTGCAGGAATCAGATGGAATCCAGTTAACAATAACAGCTCCAGAAACTTCTGATTCTGATCCTTGATAGTGAACTGAGGACAAATCATGATGAAATTATTAAGGAGAATCTCTAAATTTTAACTTTCCATTTCTTTCCAGAAATCTTGAGCAGTAGATTCTGATTTCTCTACTGTAGTGATGTCAGTGGCCTCAGATTTCCCTCACTCTTTACTCCTCTGTCACATAACATATGTGACCCAGAGAGTGTGCTGTGCAGTCAGACAGACCTGGGGTTGGATCCTGGTCCTGTAGCTCACCCACTGGGCAGGTTAAATCACTTTTGAAGTCTAGAAATGGAAAGTATGTTAAGGGTTAGTAAGTGCCCTCATTTGCATTGGAGATTCTAGCAACAGGGCCTCTGCGTGAGATAATTACAAAGAGTCAGTAAGGCAGACTAAGGAGTCCTTAGCCCTGGGCTTTGTACACATTCAGACATGTACTGTATTTTTATTATGTGCTACAGATCTCTAACAATGGACTTTCAAATTCCTATAGAATTCAGACTCTTCCTAGGTGGTAAGAAATTGGTGAATTGAAGAAAGTAAAGAACTAGGAGAAGACAAAGAACCTGCAAGAGGGGAAACCAGGCATTCTGCTCCCATCTGCAGTAGGCCCTACGGAGAGCTTCCATTGAAAGGAGCCTGGAGTGCCTTTTGAGGTCCCAGACAATTTAGGGCAAATGGGACTTCTTGTTCATTCTACTGGAATATGTCACTCAAAGTGAAAGAAAAAAAAAAAAAAAAAAAGGCACAATCAACCAATTCCTCTCATTTACCGGGAAAAAAGTATACTCAGAATTCCAGGATGAAGTGGAAGAAAACAAAAAGGTATCAAAGAAATTCTCTGAAAGGCAGTCATACTCCCCTTGAGGGACCCTAACCCTGATTTCTTTGGGTCCCCTATCCACTTGGTCACAGTCTAACTCCCTGCACATTTTCTCCTGCCAATCTCCCTTACCTTCTGGCTTCTGGTCCTAAAAGTTTAAAGGTTTCCAGAATCATCTGGAGAGCCCATGAAAAATACAGATTTCTGGGACCCATGCACAGTTTCCTGTCCATCAGTTCAGAGCAAAGCCTGAGAATTTGCATTTTCCTAAATTCCCAATGCTGCTGCTGCTACTAGGCCAGAACATTACTTTGAACAGCACCATCCTAACTCCATCCGAGTTACTTAACTTCTTTCAGATGCCTCATCTATAATTTGGGGATCACACTTGCCTTCCAGGGTTCTTGTGAAGATTAAATGAATTAATCCTTATAAAGTTCTCAAACCTCTTTCTGGCATGTATTAAGTCCTTCAGAATGCAGACTACAAAAACCATAATCCCATAGAAGGGTCCTCAACAAGGATCCTCTCTACTGGGAGATCCTCCATGCTTCCTTAATACGACTCACATGGCTCTTCAAAGCTGGTTCTTTTCTCCTCTCATCACAAAAGGTGCCCTTGTGCTCCTCAGCACATCCTTCCAAGCTATACTAAAAACAAAGAAACAAAAAAAAAAACCTTGAATTTTTTTGAGTAACCTCTGTGTGCTAAGACAATTCACTCTATTTGTCACCCTGGCCATTCTGTAAGCCAGGACATTTATCCCAGTTTTTGCAGATAAAAACAATGAGCCTTCAAGGTCACCTAACTATCTGGAATATGTTGCTTTATATCCCACAACTTGTAAGTGACAAAACTGGGATTTGAACCTCTTATGCCATCTGACAACAAAGCCCATGCTCTTCACCACCCAAGATATAACAAATAGATTTCGTTTTCCAATCTATTTGATCACAGCTTCCTGGAGCACAGGATTATGAGGTATAATTACCCTAGATCACTGGAATTGATTAGAAATGTCTAGCTGCCACTCAAACTTGTGTCAGAATATGGCAGATATTTGCTGCCCTTGAATTTTGCAATAGCAACACAGACGATGGCAAATTCTCCTAATTTTATCAATTATAAATCACAAATCAGGTGGATTCTCCCACAGTTGCTAATGACTTCAGATCTATGATCCAGCTTCCCCACCCATCATATTTTAATTTACATGGTATGCCAGTGCACACAGATGAAGGCAAACAGCTATGTGAACTGAGGCACAACTATAGACAATCCAAAATCACTTTGTTTTAGAGTTCCAAGAGGACTACAGCGCTTTAAAATTCTCTCTGGCAACACTGATAGATATTCCAAGAAGTTTCTGGACAGTATGCATTGATTTAAAAAGGAAAGATATTCTATCTTTGGTAAAATTTGAAAAATCAAAGCTTCTACCTTCTGGAGCTAACTCCTGATTATGTGAAGATATTATCCAATTGCTTTATGCTAATGGTTCTCAAAGTTCAATGCACAGTAAAATTGACATCCAGATATTTTTCCAAAAAGCAGATTCCCAGGTCCCTCCTAAGAGATTTTAATCCAAGTCAGAGAATATCAGTTACCCTGGTTTTGCAATAGGAGGAAATTTTTTTGCTATAGTTTGGGTGGATTTTGAGTATTCTCCAAGGTCCTATGTGTTGAAGGTTTGGCTGCCAGTTTATGGTACTATTGGGAGTTGGTGGAACCTTTAGGAGGTGGGGCCTCGTGAAAGGAAGTTATGTTATTGGGGTGTGTCCTTGAAGAGGATACTGGGACCCCAAACCTTTCCTATCTCTTTCCTTGCTTCCTGGTTGCCATGAGGTGAACAGGCTTCCTCTGCTACATATTCCTATCATGATGTCCTGAGCAGTCACAGACCTGAAGCAACTAGGCCAAGCAACAATGGACTGAAACTGTGAGCCAAAATAAACCTTTTCACCTTTTAAATTGATTATTTCAGTTATTTGTTAACAGTGGCAGAAAGCTAGCTAAGACACGTTTCTAAAAAAAAATTCTCAGATGTCACGTTGTTAACCTCAATAAACCAAAGAGGAATGATATTTTTCTAGGAATAGCAGAGCACTGCAATGGGAACACTCATGCTGTAGAAAATTTTCAAGAAAGTTGAGGCAAAGGGAAGTTTTTAAACAAAAATGAGGAAGATTATACCAAGGATTTTGAAACATTAATCCTTGGCAACGATGATCAATAATAAGAGCGGTGTCAACCTGAGACAGTTACTTGCAGATGTCCTTGTAGAAGTTTATTTTGTGTGAGTTGCTACAAGCCTGTCTTCCTGTCTGTGAACTTGTGCCTCTGGCAGTCTTTTATGATAGTTACTATCAGGCAATCACCCACAGGAATGCTTTCTTCACAACCTCCCTGCTGGCTTATTGCTGGTGAGGACTGAAATAAGCAACTCCATCTTGATTCTGACAACGTTCACCTTTCCTTCACAACTTGGTAGTAGTTAAGAGATAGAAAAAACAAAATCCACCTCCCAAAAAGTCTACAATTAATTTTGTAACAATTATAGATAAATGTGTGTCTAATTTACCAGGATAGTGTGCACATAGGTATTTGGGAAAAAGTAGGATCCCTATGTAAGAGATAGTGCTTAATCTATCTATAAGCAATGCTTGGTGCACAAATGGTTTCAAATCTTCAAACTCTTTTGTAGATCATTCTATAAACCTTTCCTGTACAACATCATGCACCTGACAGGGAGAAGAAAGGGGGAGTCACGTCCACGGAGCACTTACTGGTACAGCAGTGAACTCTGGTCCTGCTTTATACACAAATGTTCACTTACAAGCAAGAGGCCAGTTCTTTCTTCCATTATCTGCACTAACAGAATAGACACTCAAATTTGATTAAATTCTTTTTTTACTATGATATGATATCCTATATCTCCATTCTGGTTTTTGTGCTTTAGATGACTAAAACCCACATTTGTAAATGATCATGAATCAATAGAGGTATAGAGCTCGTGCATATTCTGTTTTCTAAATTCAAAACTTCTCAACGTTAGAAGCTAAGAAATAGAAAGAACGGGATCTCCCTTCTTTAATCTTTATTAAAGTAACTCTTGAGTTACTAGGTTCTAACAAATGTGGCTAAAAAAGATTATTGTCCCCATTGCTTTTTGCTTAAATTCACATTCAAATTAGCTTGGGTTCCCTGGAAATTCCTGAGTAGATAGTGGGAGATGCTGGTCTAGAATTCAAAATTCACAGAGAAAATCTATAAAGCAATTAAAAATTTTAAAAAGCATGTTAAAGCCAAAGGAAACGACAGCACAATTTTCAATAAACAGGAAGTATTAGCCCAGACTCTCAAGTAACCTCTCACCAAAGGACTGACTCCCGGTTACCACAGGTTAGTTTGATATTTTCATAAATAGTAACAATGAAGACGTGGTCTGTGGAAAAAGCCCACCAGACATACCACACCAGGACAAAAGCTCTCAGGAAGCTAGCTCCATCGACTCAGTGCTGATCACTAGGATACGCCTGGCTTTAAAACCATCAGGCTCACAGATGATGGAGTTGTAGTTCATTAAGAAATGTTTGAAGGGGGCTGAGAAAGGAGAAAATGAGAGCTGCTACGCTGGAAATTTTTTTAATGCTATTTGTCTTCATAACACCAAGGAGAAGCACAAGGAGATCCAGAAGCTACATTTAGCTTGTAAAGACCTTTCACCTCTGTTGACCTCTGACCTGGCTGTTTCAATCATACAGACACAGGAGCTCCACAAGGCAATGTTTTAGGAGGTCGTTTTCCTTTGTGGTGTGGTGGGAGGGGAAGAGGTTGAAAATAGAATCTCTCCAGTAAGACAAATTGCCCCGCGCTTCAGCTGACAAAGGGTTAACAGAACTTCAGGGCTGGTTTCCGCCTTAGCTGTTTAATTGCTGCAGGCTAAGGAAGCAGTGGAGGGAGAGGGGGCTGTTACCAGGGACCTCATTTGTCAAAGACCTGTCAGAAAGCAAGTCTACTTAATGGGTTTATACCAAAACCAGGAATTGGGTCTGTTCCCCAAATTCAAACTAGGAACATACTGACCTGGCCCTCAGCAGGGATTCTCCAGTCCTTGGCTACCAAGGTCCTCTCATCTGTTTATACATTATTCCCCCAAATAAGCACAGCAAATGTAGGGCATGTATGGTGAGATTCTAAAGCAGGGTTCCCAAAACTTGAGCACACATCAGAATCACCTCTAAAGCTTGTTAAAGCATAGATTGCTGACTCCACTGTGATGGTTCTGTTTTGCTAGATCTGGGGGGACAGGAATCTGCACTTCCAACAATTCCTTGGTGATGCTAAGGCTGCTTGTCTGAGGACCACTTTGTGAGAACCACTGTCCTAATATGTATCTTACACTGTCTTCTCTCTGCCTTCATAATTACACTCATGCACACACACATCCACACAATAAATGTTACATATATGTTTTAAAACACTAAATATTATCAACAGTTAATTTGAGTACTTTCTGTGCACCACCATTATTAAGCCCTGAGACAGGCATACTGCCCCCCCAGTTAAGGGCTGATTCAACCCAAATCTGACTCCTAAGTCCACACTCTTCAATACTTTACTTGAGTTGAAATCAACAAGTATTTTTTAAATCAATGCCTTTTCTCTGTTCTACTTAAATATATTCTTGGGCTAGCTCCAAGTGCAAGAGTGTAACCTTTTTTTTTTTCCTTATGTGTCACTTAGAGCCAAGAAAAGAAGAAAAAAAGGGGGATACACAGGAATATTGTAAAATCAACCAACCAACAAATACATTGAGTTCTTCCTGGATGTTTGAGGACCACAAAACAAGCCAGCTTCCTGACCCAGTGACCCTGAAGCTATCAGGGAACAGTGTAGGATTCATGTGAATGTGAGTACCACAAGGTTTTTTTTTTTGTCTTGATCAGCAAAAGTAGGTGCCAAAGGTAACTGGCACCAGAACAATGACTGCAGGCAGTGGTTCTCAAGCTTTAGCAGCGTCGCCTCACCCAGAGGCTTATGAAATGCCCACAGATGCCTCCCAGTTTCTGATTGAACAGGTCTAGTGTGAATACCAAGGCTTTGCATTCCTAGCAATTTCTCAAGTGATGCCAACGATGCCGATCCAGGGACCACAATGAAAGAACAACTGCTTTAGAACAAGTTTTCCCAGATCAACCCAGCCTCTCTGATCCAGTTTTATTCTTGGATTCAACAAACATTGCTTGAATGCCTACTATGTGTACATCATCTTTCAAGTTCTCAGATCAAGCAATAACCCAATAAGACATAATGAATGTCCTCACAGAACTTGCTGTCTAGGAGGGCCAACAGATGAAACTTCATAAATACATAATGTGAAAAATGATCCAAAGAAAATCAAAAGAATAAAAGTGGGCAAATGGAGTGAGACCATTTTAGATCATGTGTTTACCTTTCTGAACAGATAAGAGCCTCAGAGCAGATACCGAAATAAGGTAATGGAGCAAGCCTGGTGTGGATGGCTGGGTGGAGAGTTACTAACCAGAGGAACAAGCAAGTGCAAAGGCCCTGAGGCAAAAAAATTCTCATTGTATTCAAAGAATAGCAACAAGACTGGTGGCAAGAGAGTGCTAGATGATGATATTCAGACTTAAATTCAGATTTTTTAAAAAAACTCTCCAGGAGATTCCAATATACACCCCAGTACAGAATGACTTCATAGATGCACTTATTTCTAGAGTTCAATTCTTATTAACACTATGCAGGATCTGTGAGTAGATGCACATGTAGGACATGTGACAAGAAGGGCATCCTTGTAGGGTAAGGTTTACTGACATGTCCAAGGACTGGGCTTTGTGTGATTTTATTTAATGAAATTGTTTCTCTTTCTTAAATAAGATCCTGAGCCAAGCTGATATGTTGGGTGTGGAATGGAGGAGAAGGACTCACTGCACAGAGGAAGGGAGAGCTCTGAGTGACAGGGGAGATGAGGGGCAAAGGAAAGAGACTGGAGATGCGTGGCCAGAAATGGAGATTCCAAGAAGGAATGGATTTGTGTGTGGGTACAACAATGAGTTCAGTGTCATATGTGTATACATGAATCAAATGGAATTGTGTGTGTGTGTGTGTGTGTGTGTGTGTGTGTGGTGTTAGGGAGTGGGGGAGATGGCAAGAGGCGGGGAACGCCACAGCTGGAGGCACACAGGCAACCAATGCAGGCCCGAAATTAAATAAATTCCCTGAAAAAGTAAGTGAGAATGAAAGAGATCAATGGGGTGCAGGAGGAGAGGACAGAACCCACAGCACAGTACCAGACAGGCACAACAGCCCACCAGCACACTGCCCCAAATTACTGTTTGCAACAGAGCTGCAGCAAACACAAACGGGCAAAGGTCAGTTCACCTGTCCTTCAAACCCGTGGGTATGTAACCCGCCGGCTTTATAAAAGGGAACTCCGTTTATAATGGAGAACACTCTAGCCCATAAATAAGTCAGTCTCAATTATTTTATATCAAAACAATATCTTAGCTTTTAACGAGCACAACTGCCAATACCCCGAGTCACACATAATGAATCACTATTTGCTCCTTCCTACACTTTCTAATTTCCTGCTAAGGAGACAGGGCTGAATGGGGTCATTAATCTGAATTAGAAATACTGTGACCTGTTCTGCACTTTACTTGCTAACACTGTGTGACAGAGCTGGATCTGTGGGGGTTTTGCTCTCTGTACTGTTCTAAAGAAAAGGCAGGGTAGGGGGAGATGCTGAGCTAGTTTTATTTTTAAACCCTTTTTAATTCCAAATGCCATTTGGCACCTCAAATTGAGCTTTGAAATCATTGCTATCATTTCAATGCTTTTACTGGTGTTGCTGTCAAATGACGAGCTTAGCTCAGCCTTTTTCCAGAACTCTAAAAGGCTTACAACCTATGAAGACTAAAATAATGTAACCCCCACACACATTAGAAAAGGGAGTTGTCAGTCAGCTTCACATCAATGTAATGAAATACCCGAGATAATTAACTTACAGAGAGAAAAGGTTTTATTTTTGCTCACCGTTTTGGAGGCCCATTGCCTTCTGCCTTTGGAGATCATACTGGATGACAATGGTAGGAAATACAGAGCAGAACAAACTGTTTACCTCATGGCCAGGAAATAAAAGAGAAAGAGAAAAAGTCTGAAGTCCCACAATCCCCCTTGAGGGCATGCCTCCAATAACATATGGGCCTCCCACTAGGTTCCACCTCCCAATAGCACCACCTGGGGACCAAGCCTTTAACACTTTTGGGGGACCCTTATTCAAACCATAACAGGGGGACATGTATTTTTCTGGTACAATTGACACAATGGATGTTTCACTGGTGATTCCATGGAGGGAAGCAGCTGAATGAAGTAGAAGCATCAGCAAAGCATTAATTCAGTAAGTCTCTCTTTTACTTTAGGGGGGCTTAGATCAGAGGAAATACAAGGATGGCACCTGGAGAAACATTAACTGCAAACCCTTCACTTCATAGCTGCCAGACATTTACAACTTACTGTGTAGACTAGAAAAAAAATAAACAGGAACTTCATATTTATTAATTTCCCTCCTTGTTTAAAAAGTTGGTTAAAAAAAAAAAAAGTGATGGGATTGCCTTGGCTCATGGGGGCGGGGATTATCTCCAGAGGTACGTCAGCCTTTTTCTCCTTATTCTCTTAAAATAGTCACAGATTATAGCAGGCCCCAGTGTAAAAATTTCACACAGCTACCTTTGACCCAAAGAAGGCTCTTTTGACCTGCCCCACCCCACTCTCACCCCTGATTGATCATGGTCCTTATCACTAACAATGCTAGCAGTAGAAACTGACTCGAAATAAAGGCAGACTCCAAAAGGGCTGGCTACACTTCCAGCAGGCAGGTCTGTTCGGAACCGACGCAGGTGCAGCCCCAGCCATCTGAAGTCATCATCCGGGAGAACAGCTGGTATTCCCTTAGGGAGTCCTGGATGTCTCTCCCAGACTCAGAATGCAGAGCTGAATGGATGGTGAGTCCGAGCTGAGGGTCATTCATTTGTCTTTTCTTTCTCCTGGGCTCTGCCGCACTACTCTGGAGCCCTCAAAAGCTAGGAGAATGGGGCCCTCAAATTTCATTTATGACTCCTGCATGGAAATGTCTTGCTTTCTGACTGACCTGCCTTCCTGCATCCTCTTCTATGGTCCTGGATGGTGTGGGCCCTGAAACAGCTCCATCTGCAGCTTTGACAACCCTTCTGAGCTGGTCAGCATTTTCTGCCCCTTCCACATGCCTCACCTCCTGAGTGACCCAGAAGTGACTGTAGCCAACTTGCTTTGGAGCCTTGGGCTTTGGGGGTTTTGTGTTGCTCTAGGGCTATGGAAAATTCAAGTAATTTTCTGCAGTCACAAGCCCCAGGGTCCCCAGTCAGTGTAATTATAAGTCAATCACCTCCTTCTGACTCTGGTTCCCCTTCCCTTTGGGCTAGTAAAATCATTACCATGGCTTCTTTCCCTCCCCAGTCAAACCTTTGTACAGGCCATTTGCCTTGCTTCTCATGAATCTTCTCAACTGAATATTATTTGGGGCAGGGGGCGTTTATTTATTTAACTCAGAACTGCAAAAGGCATATCTGCCATTGATTTTCTTGCCTCCCACAGCCTACAGCCGCCTTCTGTTTTTCTAACTGTGAGGGCAGGAACAGATGATCCCCGGGAGGAACCTTCCGGAGCCACAGCCCTACATGCAGCTCTCAGCCCCCAGAAGCCTGGCTTGCAGACATCCCTGATCAACAAGGCCAGGGGAAGCAACACTGCCTTACAGGGAGGCATGTGGGCAGCCCATGGAGAGGGTGCTTTAGGTGTGTGGGAAATGTGAAGAACCCTTTCCAAACAGGGCCAAACCTTCCCCTCTATGCTACCTAGAAAAATTAAAAGGATTCCCAGGTCAGGTGGAGGCCTACGTACAGGATGGTCAGTTATGGCAGGGAGTCCTGTTGAGCCAGAATCAAGGGGGCTACTACATTCTCCCAAGATACACTCTCATCTCCCTTCCTCTCCCTGCTGCCTGTGGCCTCTGCCCCTGGCTGGACAGAAAGTGTGCCCACTGTGGCTTTTCACAAGGTGGCAGGGTCCCCGCCTCAGCAGAAACCCAGGCTACAAGCTCAGGTCACACAAGCTCCATCAGGGAATGCCTTTCCATTTCCATACTCTAAAATTCCCCGTATGTGTGTACTTATAAGGGGATTATAAGTCCCCTTATCTGAGGGCACTGATTTCATATCTAACTTGGAGCCAGATTCACTGTCCGGCTACACTTCAAAAGCCTTCTGCATTTTTAATTATGTAGTTTAGCTGCTGTCAGCATTTCCACAACCATTTCTCATGCTCCTTCCTTCAGCATTTTACAATGTAGCAGCAATTCCCTGAAGAGGATGTCAATATAGCAGCATAATGTCATGGGAGAATGTGGTCAGAGTCATTGGGGCCTGGGTTCAAATCCCAAGTCAGCAATTTACTAGCTGCATGTTGGGAAGCTATCCAACCTCCCTAAATTCTGGTGTCTGAGCTAACAAAATGGGGATGCTAACAGCACCTCCCTCATGTCACAGTTGTGAGGATTAAATAAGAAAATGAGCAGAAATACTTTTCCTGAATCTAGAGCAGCGCTATCCTACAAATACAGAAGGTGAACCACACCTGTTATTTTAAATTTTCTAGTAGCTATGTTTTAAAAAAGAAACAGGTTAAATGAACCTTATGTAACCTAATACATCAAAATAATATCATTTCAACATGACATTGATATGAAAAATAAAAATGAGATACTTTAAGTTCCTGCTATCATACTAAAATTTTTGAAACCTTGTGTATGTTATAGCTATAGCACCTTTCTATGGAGACTAGGTATGTGCCAAAGGCTCAATAGCCACATGTGGCTAAAATATGGGGCAGTGCAGGTATAAAACAGAGTAGGTATTAAGTAAAGGCAATCTCCTTACTAAGATGCTGTCTTTCCATGCTGGGAGTTTAGAGATATTTGGAAATAAAACTCTGAGATCACTTTTAGCCACAGGTCTAAAAGACTGTTTCTGAGAATTTCCTCAATGGTCTCTTTCTTCATGAAACCAGTCAGTCTTGGTGCCTAGTCTACCTGTATATAGGCAGAGTTCCTAGGATACTCTACCATCCCGTCTGAGCCAAATGGGCAGATTCTACAACCATCCTAGTTTCTTGGAACACTCCACACAGTGTTGAAGGGCTCCTCAGTGGTCCAGTCTAATCTCTCTCAAATGATCAGGCAAGTATTGTGCAAATCCCTCAGCTGCTTCTTGAATACCTTTAGGGATGGGCAGTTCACTATGCCCTCTGCTTGGCCACCACACTTTCAGGTGACTTTGGTCCTGAGGAAAACCCCTTTATATGAGATTCACCTTCCTCTCTCCACTTTCTACTCACTGGCCCTAATGTCAACCTCTGGTAAGACATAAAACAAGTCAAAGCCATCTTCTGTGTGGCAGTTCTTGCCAGTACTTGAAGTTGACTCTAAAGTACCCTTGAATTCTCTGTATATTCAGGATAAATAGCCCCATTTTTCCTACCACCTGTTGGGGTGTTCACCCTATCCAGCTGCTCTTCCTTCCCAGCCTAATGTGCAAGGAGGGCCCAGGATACACTTCTATGCCCACACGCCAGCAACTGCAGGCCCTCCCAGCTTCTTCACAGCTTCCAACACAGAAGCTGGCCAAGGGCATGGGGGTAGAATGACCTTAACCCCCTAGAGAAAGCAGCCCAGGAAGCTTCCCTTCATGTGATATAGAAATTCCTACCTGGCCAGGCTGCAGCTTTGGTTCCTCCCCTTCAGAGTCTCCAGGCGTTTCTCTGTCTTGGTTAACTTAACAAAAAACTCCCTTTAAGATCTGGTAGAAAGTTGTGGGGCGCGTGATGCTTGGGGAAGTTGGGCCAGGCCAAGCACTTCTCCAGAGATGTGCAAGGGAAGGAGCAGCTGCAAGGGCAGATTAAGCTCAGCTTTGCTCCCATTGATCAATAAATCAGTCAATCCTTATTGAGCTCCTCTGCCCACACATGCTCATTAGCCAGCATGGACCCAGAAGGAGCAGACTGGAATTTGAGGGGGAGGGGAAAGCCTCTGGCCAAAATATTTCACCTCACAAAGGTCAGTGGTTTCCCTGTAGGGTCATTAGCTAATTCACGCTAAGGTGTTAATGACTTATTAGCTTTTATTCTTTCTAAAGAGACTCTATCCACCGGGAGCTCTGGGAAACCATCTTGGGGCCTGGGTACAGACCACCTAACAAGGTAAAGGACAGAGAAGAAGATACCAAATGCGATTTTCTCTATTTTGACATTTTCCCTAGGACTTGGGAAGGCTGAATATTAATTAGCATTGGGACAGAAGGTAGGGGCAGGGACTCTGGTAACAGCCCTGCTTTTCAATTCCTCAGTTCTTCCTCTCACCAAATGCAACCCACAGGTACATCTGGAGATCCTGTTCTCTCGCCAGTAAAACAAGGGTCCACAAGACAGAGTTGGGAGAGTAAAGCATTTAGTAACAGTTCTTGGTTTTAAAAAAAAAAAAAAAAATGTGGCGGCTGCTTTTGTTCAGAATGAATTAATTGAATTAACAAGCCTTGTGCCTGACAAGAAAACAGGAATGGTTGGTCGCTCTTCCTCAGCCTTCTGGAACAACTCTTAGCACCCAGGCCTCACTTGATGACCTTTTATGATATCATCATTTGTAAAATTGCCTAGACACTTTTGATATTCATTCTTGCTCATTTATGTAATCTCCCTAGATTACCTCTTCATGATCAAGTCTCACAAATTTACTTCTCTAAAATGTCAAAGGCAGCCTTCCCAGCCCAGCATTTTGGGCTTTTGGTTTAGAATTTTATAAATTCTGCCATGTCTTCACTCAGACTTTTGCCTCTGCAGAGCCTGCCACGTGTCTTTATGTCACAGACTTGCCTCTTCCCACCATTCCTTCTTTCATTCATTCCTTCCTTCAGCAACATTTACTGGGCTCCTCTATGCACTGCTGATAGAGGCGTGGCCACCAAGAGTCCCTTTTCTCATGATGATTGCATAACAAGACAAGCAATAGGTAACCAAACAATTTTTTTAAAATTCCAGTATAATGAAGTGTACATCAATGTAATAAAGAAAACAAATTAAGAGATTGAGATGAAGACTGCTAGAGAGAAGGAAGAGCCCCTCAGGTGGGAAAAGGGCTCAGAAAGAGAAACTGAGGCACTGAAAGATGCTGTGGTGGGTAGTGAATCCTGCAGGGACTGCAGTTGACCAGGGAGTCTGGAGCCAGGTCATGCAGAGCTTCATAACCCAGCACAAGGAGCCTGAACTTTATCTCAACCTTTTACTCCCCACATTTTTTATTGGCGCATTAGAATTGTTCACACTGCTGGGATTTGTCATTACATATTCATACCTGCGCACAACACACAATATTACAATAAAATTTGGCCAATCACACTCCACAGTGCTTCCCCCTTATTTTAACCTTCTCAAGAAGCATTCAAAGTTATTCATCATGGCAGCAATATAGGCTGATACGTCTTTTGAGAGATATCCTTTGCCATCAATGGGAGAATGGACTGGGTTTGGGAAGGAGATAGAGTGTAAATTCAAACCATTGCTTTAGTCTGAATGAGAAATGATGGTGGCCTGGACCAGTGGAGAGAATTCAATTCCAGGGGCATTTATAAATTAGAGGAGGTTAACAGGACTTGGTAATGGATCGGATATGTGGAACAAGGGGAGGGAAAGATCACCAGTGAAGTAATCTGAGCAGTATATGAAGGTGCACAAAGCAGGGGGAAGTAGAGATGATCAAGCGTCTTGTTTCAGACACATTTGTTCTGTGATGTCTGTGAGGTGTGATGTATCCAACATGTGTGTATAGTGAGTGAGTTGGAACTCACAAAGCCCAGCAGGGAGTAATTTGGAAGTCAAAGCTAAAGACCTTTAATCTCTGGTTAGGAGCACACCCCTCCCTCCCACCAAGCACTCCAGTGCTTCTCCTATTGACTGGTCTCATGCTATTATAGTTGTTGGGCAGCCACTATGGCTGGACTCATAGCTTTCCAGGTCTAACCAGGGAAACCCAGAAATCAACTGGCTACCCAAGGATAAGGGCTCACAGCAGCAGCCACTGCTATTTCTTTTTTTTTTTTTTTTGGGGGGGGGGGGTTTCTGGGGACACTGCTATTTCTTATAAACCTCACCCCCTGACTTCGATTCTACGGAAACTGTTTATTGCTCACACTGTTCTGGAAGGGGCTTTTTTCTCCCAAGGCTCACTGTAGCTATTATATATACCACCTGGCCAAATGGCCATCTCAGTAAGTACTCAACACACATTTGTTCTGTTTTTGAAAGTGGAGGTAAAGGACTATTCCTGTCTTACTCTTATTGATTGACACCATGTCATCCAGGTTGATTTTCCCATTACTCCTAGCTTTTTAAGACAAACATCTTTTAGGCGTTGTGTATGCCCATAACTAGGTCATCAAATGAAAGGAAATATAAAATTTGATAAACACAGGAAAGGGCAAGAAATGAGACCCGGGCATCTTTTTCCTCAAGAATACATCCTGAAGGGCGGCACACTTCCTTAAGGATCCCTGTCACCGAGGGGTTCCATGAAACATTCTTCATGACAGCTAGTCTTTTCTAGCTTTTACATTTTTCTCATTTTAGCAACCAAAGGAATTTTGGCTTGATTTCTCCTCCTTATGTGTAGAATATTTACTCCTAAGCATGGTTAACAAAATTTAGATTTTATACTTCCTTAAATATTTCCAGAGGTAGAAATTTATGATGGAGATTCTAGTTTGAACAAAAATCACTACACTATTAAATATTTTGCATGCTGTTATATTGTTTTTCATATGAAATGACAAAAAAAAATTATTTGGTAACTCCTTACCTGCTTTCAGTCTAAGGAAACAAACAAAGCCAGCAGCATATGCCACCCCAGCAACTTTTTCTCTGTTTTAAACTGCAGCCGCGAGCTTGAATTTGCATGCTAAAGTAAATGAAACAATTTGATTATATTTGCTGAAACAGCCCATTACTGTGTATCATCTGAGAAGACCACAAAATTCAGCCCATATAATCAAAATGGATTGCCTCCTCCTAACCCAAGAGCATTGAGAGGAAAAGATAAAAACATAGAGAATGGTGATGAATTGAGTTTCCGTAAATGAAACTGGTTAATTTTCTTACCAATTATCTTGCTATTACTTGAATACACTTTAAATACCATATAAGTCTTAAATCTTTGCATCCTCTCTATAAATATGTTGGAATTTCCCTCAGAAAGATTTGCCTCTGCATTTATTTCTCTGCATCTAATCTTCTCAGCTAATTAGATTTTCCTTGAGCTTCTGATGCAAAAGGAAGCATCGTTGAATGCAGTAAGTTGCTTACTCTAAGGAAAAAGTTCCTAGCATGTAACAATTTAAATTTTTATTTAAAAGTTTCTAATTTATTCATTTCTAGTTAACATACAAAGAAGAAATAGGTTAAAGAAGAGTTTCCTCATCTTTCTCTGTGCAGTATATGTGCTCTGGAAGCCTGCAAGCAAAAATTAGAAATGTTCTTTAACTCCATGAAAAGCACACACAAAGTCTAAAAGAGGTCCAGGAATTGGAATAGAGGTAGGTAGAAAGCTTACAAGTCCTAATAAGGAAACGCTTGATGAAATGGTGTCAGATTTCTGTATAGATGCTCCTATTCATCTTGCTTATCTATAAATCCCCTCTGCTGTCTTGGTTCCTGTCTATAATGTTAGGGGACAACATGCTTCTGGGCTTTTTGTTTCAGTGCAGTTGGGGAGACATTTTTTTCTCCATGGTCGATTCAATTGGGAGAGGATTTATTTTATGACCATTCAAAAATAAAACCAATAAAGAAACTTAAAGAACTTTTCTCACAAGTGTTTTTTGACACACAAAAAATATTAATAAGGATATGAAGTCAATATTGAGCCAAAAATAAAATGATGGAAAAAGAATGTTACGAAAAGGAGAACTGAAGACCTGTGGAAACAAAGTGCAAAGCCAAAACAGCATCATTAAGGAAATAACAACATGGAAGAATAGGGATCAAGTAAATACCACTGATAATCAGACTGCCGGTGTAGAATGAAATCTTGAGATAACTAGGGTCCATGAAGATTGAAAAAGTTAAAGCAACAAGAAAAAAAGATCATCAATATAAAAGATACAGGATAACTTATATCCCTGAAATAACCTAAAATATGAAGTAGTTAATGTATTCAAAAATACAATACAAGGCACTTTAACTGAACTAAAGGAATTTTTTTAAAGAATCATCTATAGTTGGAAAGAACATGTGTTATGTGAAAACTTAATATAGAACTTTACACAAAGAAAGATGATAGTCACACTCTTGAATTTCAGAGATAAAATAATTTCAAGCCTCTGGACAGAAAAAGCAAATAACAACAAAAAGACTTCCTTAGACTTTTCCACAGCATCAGTTGATGCTGTTAGACAATGGAACCATTGTTTTGAGGTAAAAATAGCATGACCCGGTAATGTATCCCAAGTAGAACTATGGAAGGGTTAAGGGAACGTATTACCCAGAAACCTGTCTAGAAAAAACAGACATTTCAATCAAAATGAAAATTCAGAAATAGAGAAGGTACATGTGTGTGTGTGTGTGTGTGTGTGTGTGTGTTACACACTGGAATTGAACCCAGGACACTCACATATTACTGAATATGCACCTTACCACTGAGCTACACTCTGATCACTCAAATGATAAGATTTTAATTATGAGCATCACTCCACAAAAGTATTGACCATTAAACAAGTAAAAATTGTAGTTAGAGAATAAAATGTAATGTTGTAGACCCAAAAAATGTAAAAATAATAATAAAATTTATAAATGTTGGAGGTGAAAGGGAAATAATAGATGTGTGATCATACTCTGGTCCTATTTCAAAGCAACAAGTAAATTTAAAATGTTGAAAATTAAAACATATAATTTCAAATATCTTGATTCTGACATCAACATTTTCCATATTTACTTAAGCTTAGAAAGCCCTTTTATGGAACAGTATTTCTTGAGGTGAGGAAATATCTATTTGACATTTAATAGTTCCTCTAGTCTTACATCAATAAGTTCAAAGAAAATCAAAGCTAATATTTTATTTCAAAATAATACATAATTTTAGAAATGTAATAATAAACTAAATCAAAATTTTTAAAAAGATTAAAAGCAAATATGCCTGGCTATTAGCAATAGTTCATTTTGAATAATGGAAATAGAGGTTATCATAATTTGTTCATAATTTGAACAAATATCATATTTGTTCATAATTTGTTCATATCATAATTTGTTCTTTTTTGTAATTTTTTTAATATTTAAAAATAAATAAATAATAAAATCAAGAGTTAGACCTGGAACTAGGGATGTCTAATAAGAACATTTCTCAGACTTCTCTGATTCTCTGTACTTCTTTTAGAATTTTTGTCTCGATGTGATTCACAATAGCCAAGTTATAGAACCAGACTGAGTATCCATCAACAGACGAATGGATAAAGAAAATGTGGTACATATACACAGTGGAGTTATATTCAGCCATAACAAAGGAAATTATGTTGTTTGCATGAAAATGGGTGGAACTTGAGAACTTTGTGTTAAGCAAAATATGACAGACTCAGAAAATCATAGGTTCTGCTTTCTCTCATACATGGAAGCTAGAGAGAAAAAAGTAAAAAAAGGGAGGAGATCCCATGAAAATAGAAGGGAGACCAGGAGGGGAGGGAGGAAGGGAGAGAAAGGGGAAGTACTAGGGAACAGAATTGACTAAATTATGTTATGTGCACATATGGATATATCACAATGAATCCCACTACTATGCTTAATTATAATGCACCAATAATTTTTTAAATTTAAAAAATAATTTTTGTTTTGAGTAGCTGAATGATTTATGTAGCTATTTTTATACTACTACATTGTGCCTACAATACATAGGTATGTTTGTCTAAGTGTTTTTAGTGCTGGTAAAAGAAATAAATAGCCACTTAGGTTTTCGTCTCACGTCTACTCCTCCGACTCTTCCCATTTCTGACCCTGGCTCTCTTCTGTGCTTCTCCAGTTCATTGGATTGGAGGAAGACTGCACCCTGTCATGAAGAGGTCTACTTCCTCCTCCCTGATTTAGGAGTCTCAGATTGGTAACTTCTCCTGTACAGTTCTTGTCATCTCATCTATAATTATCTGATGATTATTATCAGTCTCCTCAGTCACCCTGAGAAGAACTTTCAGTTAGGATTGAGGATCATGGAAGAGAACTGACCCCAGGACTATGGGTAGCTGGCTCATGGGTGGACCCAGAGCAACCTTGGCAGACTTGGGCCAGCAGTACAAAACTTGCTGTTATTTTTTTCAATCCTTAAACTTTTCTTTTTTTTTTTTTTCACAAATTTTGGTGGGGAGCTTTGGAGGCAACAGTGCAGGGAACAAGAGAGCACATTCTGTAAGTTCACTAGGATGGAAAGCAAGAGGACTTGGGAGGCAAAGATGCCAAGCAGCTGTGTGAGACTCTCAGTAAAACATCTGCATGGCTCAGTGCTTCACACCATTACCTTGTTTGGCTCTACAGACCTGAGAGTTAAAGACAAGAGGCTTCTCCCTACAGTCCCCATTTCACAGAACTCGTCTAATCAGGGACTTCCTCAAGGTCACGAGGTTACTGAGTGGTAGAGGAAGGCTTCTAAGCTACTCTTCTTACCTTAAAGATGATGCTCTTTTTGATACCCCAGTCTTTCAAACATAAAGTTATCACAGCCCTAAATTCATTCAACAAAGAAAGAAGCAGAAAACCTGAACAAACACAGTAAAAAGTTTTAAAAAATAAAATACAAAAACTTCCCAGACTCATACAAAGTAGTGAAATCTTTCTCCTTTCTTGGTCTGTGCCTTCTCCTTTGTGGACAGCATTCCATCCAAATGCCACAGGGTTCTCTGCATGCAGTGCACAAGGCTCAGCTAGAGCTCTGTACAGATGAAGTGAAACAGCACAGTGGGAGAGACTGTGTGTCTCACATAAACTCGCTCGTGAGTGCTTCATTTCCAAACCCTTTCATGTCTGTATGCAGACATCTGTATTGATCTGCTCACAGCTGTGTGGGGCTAACTGATAGGTGCCATGCCATCACCTTCATATCTCAACAAAGGAATAACATGTGTAGGCAATATTGATGTGTTTTATATTCTTAGTACCTGGGAGACTGCAGTTCTGTCAGTCTTTCCAAGTTCCCTTGTACACAGCACTCCAATTTCCTTATTCACCTGCACTAATGTAATCTATGGTAGCGTTAGGCAGAATTATCATTGTGAGAAGAGTTCACATTTCTTCAGTATTTATAAGTTCTGGGCTAAGAGTTTTGTTAGTACTATTTCATTTAACAGTATTACCATCCTAATGTTGTAGATGAGTGAACTGAGGATCATAAAGGTTAAGGAACTTACTCCTGACAGCATGGTGAGGGAAACAAGAGTCAAGCCATGGTCCAACTGACTTCAGAGTCATATTCTCAACCACTAGAGCAGCATTCTACACATTTCTCCTAGTTATTATCACAACTGGCGAGCATGAATCACCCACAGAATGCCTGCGGAGCCTCCTTGAGAAGCGATATGGAAAAGCTTAATGGCAGCCTGGCTTTGTGGCTAAAAGTTTGGGTCTTGAAGTCAAGAAACCCTAAGTTAAAATCCCAACTCTGACACCTACAACTGAATATATATGGAGCCTTGGCTTCTCTGGAAAAATAAGGTGTTTTAGTCAGCATTGTGTCACTGTGACCAGAAGACCTGACAAGAAATACTTAAATGAAGAAAAGTTTATTTTGGCTCACAGTTTCAGAGGTTCAGTTCGCAGTCAGCTGACTCCATAGCTCTGAGCCCAAGGTGAGGCAGAATATCATGGCAGAAGAAGCTGGTGGAGAAAAGGCAGCTCTAGACATGACAACCAGGAAACAGAGAAAGAGTTCCACTCACTAAAGACAAAATATAAACCCCAAAGGCACACACACAGTGACCTACTTCCTCTAGCTAGACCCCACCTGCCTACAGTTACTTCCCAGTTCATCTGCCTACCGTTACTGCCTACAGTTACCTACCTACTACCTATGGTTACTGCCCAGTAGATCAATCCACTGATTAGGTTACACCTCATAATCTAATCATTTCACTTCTGAAAATTCTGGCATTTTCTCACACATGAACCTTTGGGAGACACCTCATATCTAAACCATAACAAAAGGGAAATAACAGCACCAATATCATAGTTGTTCTGATGATTAGGTGACAGATTATCAAAACACATGCTTAGTTCAACAGCTATTATATTGCAAAGACTTGAGATGTAACTATTATTCATATCAAAATAGAAGAGACTACATCTTTCTGTCACCCCCCATTGGAAACTTATTGAGAGTATCACTAACAAGAGTTTCCAAATTTTAAAACTATTGACTGAAATGGATTTGTCACTTTTCAGAACTCCCATCTTTCTAGTTACACATTTTAATATCTACTCTAAAATAATACTGCGAGTGAGGCTGGCTGCAAAATGGGGTTAGATCTATAATTTTCATACTTCTCCTCCATGTACCCAGTAGGTACATTGACCAACTAATATTGACAAGGTGCATAATATTTGCAAAGCATTTTGAGACGCAAAAGCAAGTAAGCATGGAAGCCCACCCCAAAGAGATTTCAAGCCTTGTTATATAAAATTAGGATGAGAGGTAACAACAACAGCAACAGAAAGACAATCTGATACAGGAGAACTTGCAAAGCAACATTTGATAAATCATACTTGTAGGAGTATAAATGTCACTTTAAGCTCAAAGTTAGGACTCGTGAGCCAGAAAACACATAAAGCTTAAAAGAAAAAAAAAGAGAAATTTAAGAAAAGGGCAAAGACAGAGAGAAAGAAAACAAGGGTGCCTGATGGGAAGGAGAGGGGTGGAAGGACTGTGTGCATGTGAGTGGCTGCGGGGGGCATGTATGAAGACAGGAAGGAAGAGGTACAAGCACTGAGCTCCTCAGACCCCTTCTGCCTTTTCCTCACGGACACAGCAAAAAAGTAGGACAAGCCAAAGCGCTATAAAAAAGGGAAATTCTTAAAATCATTTTTCTGGGGGAATTTCAGCTGCATTATCTCTTTTGGAGTTTTAGGGTGATAACAGCTCACCACAGTAAATCCACTCTGAATTTGGAACCCATTAAAAGAAGGTGTGAGTTAAATAGTCAAAATACAATTATCAGCTCATAAGACTGACTAGAAAATGGATGTAGTTCGAGGGCCAAATTTGTAATTAATCCCCATACACAGAAGTTAAATTTATTGGCCCACTTAGGAGAAAGTAATACAACTATAAGCTCCCCCCACTCCCTGACCTTCCCATTCAGCTTACCATACAAAGCAGGGAAGGAAACCATATATATACTTCACGCAAATGGATCTGAAAGAAAGAGCAAGATCTCCGTACTCCCACCTTCCTCCCAACCTCACCAGTCAGATGTGGAGCCAAGAGAAGACAGATGTTTCCTTCCTCACAGTGGTCCCTCCGGGAATGAAGGGTATATTTTGCCTGGTAGAAATGTAAGCAGGTACAAAATTGAGTCTCTCAGTCTATCTTTGTCTCAAAATTTTTTGATTACAGTAAATAACAACTGAATGAAATGCTTTATCTTTTGTATTTTACCTTCTATATTTCCCTAGGAATTTACTATTGAGTTTTTATTTGTTATTTATTAACAAGTTTGTTTTTAAATACACTTCTGTGTTTTGAGGGTTTTATATCCATTTTGACCACTCGGAATAAGAATTAATCAATTAGCTTTCTGTGAAAACCAAAGAATTTCAAGTACCTTTGTTTTATGATTTAGAATTTTCAGGCTTTAACACATTCAAATTAGGGATATGATTTTTCTACTTTATAAAAGAGATTGGGAAATAAGTTGATATATTTGTGTACTGATAGTATTTGAAGATTAGTGTCTAAACTTGAACCAAGTTAAAATATCTCTCCCAAAGAGCTATAAGAAATGAAATCTATCACTGGACCTAAGCAATTAATTGTTTTGTCTCTGTTTAGATTTTGCAATGGAAGACCTGAATAATGTAATATCAAAAGTAAGTTCATTTCTCTCTCTTTTCTTCTCTCAATCTAGTCTAAAGTTTCATTTTCTTAATTATTTCAGCTAAGCATTGATCTGATTAAGGCAAACAGTATCAAGATGACTGACCAATAGTCCCAAATAACCCGATGTGCATTTACATTCCAAAGATGCACTTGTTCACTTGATGTAGGCCATTGGACTTGACAAAGCTTCTTCCCAGTAGACCATAGTGACTCTTTCAGGAAGAAATCTTCTGCAAACAATAACTCCTTTTTAGTGTTCCATTGTTCAGGTTGGTGCCAGGAACAACCAAGCAGGAGGGCATGATAGTGCTACTTCAGGCAGAGGGAAAGCAATCAGAGACCCAGGTGGGCCGATCACCTGGACAGGTTGGGGAACTTTTATGGTCTGGCACAAGTGAGCTGCAAGCCTCTGGCCACAGTCTGGGACATTCAAACATTTCAGCTGCCTATGGGATTGCCAACAAAGTGACCCTTGCCCAACTGCCTTGGAACTAAACATATTCTGAGTCAGCAAACTCAACATCGGTACTGACATTTCAACAATATGTCATAACATGACAGAACTGTCCAAGCTCTACACACACAGCAGAAGACAACCAATTTCAGATTTGATATTTTTCTTTAAACATCCCTTTCTACTGCCCATTTCTCTCTGATCTTACTGACACCATCACCCCAAACCAAACCTCTCTAACCACAGTGCTTCCATATCATCTCTCAAGCAGAATGTACATTTATCACACTAAAAGCTCTTGTTTCTTTCCTGTATTGCCACACACCTTTCACATTGAAGTTCATCAAGTTATCCCTCATGTAATCTATTCTACAATCTACTCTGAGCTCCAAAGGAAAGGTCCACAATTAGATGATTTTTTTTTTTTAACAAAACCTAGGCTTTACCAAGATCATGGGAACACTAAGATGGTTTGCTCATCTTCCTTATCACTTGTTGGCACAGGTGTCCTTATTTCTGCAGTGTCTAAGTCACTAGTGGCCACTAATTAATGATATCCATGAATTTAAGAGCACTGGTAATCCAGAAGAAAATGAATTCAACTTTCCCTAAGAGTAATATCAAGGAGTCATAATATAGCCAATCCTCAAATAGAACCAGCTATATCTTAAGACAGAGCCCTGAGAAATAAGAAAAGTGGGAAGTATATTGGTACTTTAAGTGCTAGCACACAAGGTGAATTGACATTCTTCCTGCTTGTTATAGGTAGCCCCACAACTCATTCTTTTTCTCCTTTACAAGTCTTCCTAGGTTAAAACCCAGGAGCAATGTTCCCAGGACCAACAATATTAAGTTCTCTAGGAATTTGTTAGAACTGCAATTTTCTGGGTCTCATCCCAGACCCACTGAGCCAGGAACCCTGGGGCTGGGACCCAACAGTGTGTAGCTTAGGACACCAATTAACATTTCTCTTCCCTCTCCTAAACTAGGCACTGTCTACTCATTGGGGGACGCTGAAATCCACAGGTGAGAAATACTACAATGGTTTGTATTCAGAGCACATAGCACTGGTACAAAATTTATTATCCCCTTAGGGATTTTTATATACAAAAGAATAAGCTATAGTGTATAATACCAATCCCCACTCACACCACAGCTTTTGGAGATTTAAAAAATAAAAAAGTGTAGATTAGGCTAAGTCTATTTATAAATTCTTTTAAAAATTAAGTGATCATTATTTGATTTCCACTTGGATCTCTGTTGAAAAACATGACCCTTGACCTTGATTGTACCACATCTACCAGCATGATATAAGTAAGTTAAATTGCATGAATTTTAGAAACTCATTTATTCTTCCAAATACTACCTGAGTATTTAAGAATCTGATCAGTAAAGATTGTTTTACTTAACATCATTTCCTTCCCTCTACCGTTCCCTACCTTCTAATCAGCCTCATCTTTCAGCCAGCGAATGGTCGCATACCCAGAGCACACCTACAACATTTACAGACCTTTTGGGCACTAACTTAGTGAGGAAATGCTAGTTGGGAAAAGAAAAGAAAAATGGAACTCAGAGAGAATGGGGGTGTGGGGAGATCAATTTAGGAAAGTGAGGAAGGAGAAGGCATTGGATTCAAAGAAAGTAATAAGCCTCCCACACGACTCTTTAAGTTCAGCTTTGAGTAGCCAAAGCTCAGTGTGGGAAACTAGCATCATTGGTAAACTGAGCTGAAGATGAGTCCAACTGCTTTCAATCCATTCCCAAGCAACTTTCTCCCTTGTCCAAAGAAGCATGAGCCGGTTGAGATTGCTGTGAGCTAAATAGGTTTCCTTCCCTTTATTTCTTATATTCTAGGTCACTCCTATCTTGTTTCTAATATATTTCTGAGAATTGCTTTGGTCATTTTGAGACAGGAAAGTGACTCCACTAGGTTCTGTCCAAATTTTCTTTAAAGAAAAAGGGTCAATCTGAAAAGTAGAGTTTGTATTGATCTGAAGAACTAGCATACATAATTATGACATTTTGGTCTAGGTGACAACTTATAATTATTTTCTCTGACACACACAAAAAGTGGCTTTTATACTTGTAGTGAATATTTTTTTCAAACAGTCAATCATATCCACCTCTTGTTCCATCCCCAACCAGCCTAAATGTTGAGAGGAGGTTCCGTTACTTTTCACCAACCCAAACGTTCATTTTTGGCCTCCAATTCTGCAGTACTGGGCAGATGATCCCAAATAAATGTGTCTGATAAAAAAGAAAAAAAAAAAAGAAAGAAAACCACTAAAAGAGAACCTAGCAGATACAGTCAAACATGTCTTCATTTCCTCTTTTACTTAACAAGAAAACATGTTACAAAAACAAAAGCTATTATTCCATTGGATAACCGTGGCAAGTGGCATGTTCATGGAGGGATGCATTTACATAATATATGGTTAGAGGTTAATCAATATTTAATTTCTATTTCACAACAACCAAATGTTCATATAGGTTATCTGATTGTTCTTTGGCATTTTATTGGTTAAATGAAATTGAATTATTCTGCAAACATTTATTAAATGCTTACAACAGTGCCTATTACATAGTAGCTATTTGCAACTCATGGTTGATGAAATTTCTCAAGAACTTGCTATCTGCAGTCATGGTACTACGTTTCCTGGGTAAAATCATAAATAAGCAGGGATGGGAATTTTTTCTTCTCAGAGCCCTGACTCTGACTTGAAATTATTTGCATATCAAGAGTCTCCAGACTCTTCCTTCCTCTCCCCCTCACCATTCTCACCACTGCTAATGAGACAAAAAATCTAAAACTTGAGCGATGTGCCTATAAATCCATTTTTAAAGATCTACTCAACGGTGTGTCCTCCCCTGGGCCCAATGCAGGAAAATATGCACCATTTGAAACCTGAACCATCTGCTGCTATAGAAAAATACATGAATCAAATGCAGCTGGCCCACAGCAAATTCCAGGGCTTACTGGCCCATCTTCTGTAGTAACTCCAAACACCGTTGTCATGATGGTTTGCTTAACAGGGTAGAGTCACCAAAAGCAATTGCCCAAATAGCTCTTGTAGCAAGAAGGAGCTTTGAGACTAAAGCAATCCTCCCAGAGATAACCTGCTGTGGACCTTCCCTGATAGTCTCCCACACCTTTTCTTCAATGGGAATCCCTGTGTTCTTTGTGCTCCCCCTGCTCTTAGAAAACTCTATGAGAACTTCAATCACATTCTACTAAAATTATCTGATGCATGTTTACCTGACCTTCTTGAGAGCAGGCATTCTGGCTTCTTCATCTTTGAAACTTCAGCAACTCATATAACGCACTGGCACATAAACAGGGTAAATAAATGGTTATCAGGTGAATCTTCTTTGTTCTGAGTGAGTCAATAAACAAATATCACCTAACCAGCATCAGCAAACTTTATGATCATTGGAAGTGTCTTTTCAACCTTCTGTATACCCACTGAAAAATGCTTAAAGGTATTGGCCCAAGTTGATCATTGAATGCAAAACCTAGAAAATATTTTGTCCCGTTATTGTGTCAAAGTAAAACCATGCAATTTTGGAACAGGTAAACCTTGAAGGTCTTGTACAGATCTCCCATTTCACAGATGAGTAAATCAAAGTTCCAAGAAGTTAAGTCAAGGTCAAACAGCTAATGAATGGCAGGGAAAGGGTAGGATCCTAGTCTCCTTGCTCTTTACCTAGCTAGTGCTTAGTTTACGAGTCACCAATCCAGATTCAGTCTTTTGAGATTTCTTAAGAGCCTTATGAAGGAACTTGGAGAAACTGGAATCTGAGCTGGATTCAGACAAAGGAAAACAACCTCTACCAGATGATCTATTTCTTTTTCCTCCCCAGAGGCAAGAACACTGGTCAAAAAGCTATCCTAGCACAAGGAGTAAGAAAGGCTGGTGTGGATGGTGGAAATATACATAATATGCAGCTAAATAAATATAAGGAGACTCTTTAGGACCATTTGGGATTTATAACCTAGGGTCAAGATGGGCCGCCCCTGGGTCAGATCTTCTGGAGTGAGTGAGAAACAGAATAGAACATTTAGAGGTAACATAGCTTAAAAGTATGTCTCAGATGAACCTGGAATGTGAGTAGCCCATGACTTTAGAAAAAAATAGGGACAAAAGCAGTACTTCCTGAGGCTTTCACTAGGAAAGTGCTTCACCCTTTAACTCACACTAAATGCCAAGCAAGGCACTGACTATGGCGTCTACAAAGACAAAGGAGACAGAATCCCTACTCTCAGGTGCTCCGTATTTGTGATGTCTCCAAGAACTCTTTAGAGAGCCCAGTATACACACCCCCCACAAACGGTGTTTCAGAAACACAAGTAGCTCTGTCACTCAGGATATGGCACTCAGTGCAGTATAGTATTACCCTGAACCCCAACTTTCAGACTCATGATGAACATCATTTAGGCATCTGCATATCTGTCCTGTTCTCAAAACCAAAGGCAACTAAGGTCTAAATGTTGTGAAGCTTTGTAGATTGTGCCTCTACAAAGACCCAGATGAACACAGCTTCAAAGCAGAGAATACGAGTAGTGAAAGATTTCAGCAAGAGAGAGGAAGATTAATTCCCATAGCAAACATTCCCCTTTCAGATAGAAAGGCTATCACAGATTCTTTCTTAACTACTCAGATCCCAGTGTGTTATTTGGGAAGTGCTCACAAATTAGTACTATATGCACAGCAGCTACAGGTAGAGGTCGAAGAAAATTTCACATTAAGCAAATCATATTATTATTAAATTTGCCTTTGTGTACTTTTAGACATGATATGTATAGGAAATAACAAAGATTTTTTTTATTATTAAACTTCTTAAATTATTAAAACTGCAACCAGATGAAATTTCAATGTTGGAATTGTGAACAGTTTCATATTTATGAACTTAGTCAAATTTTAAAATGAATTTTAAATGTCAGCCTTATTTAGAAATTGTCATATTTTTCAATTATAATTTGTATTTTATCTCTTACTCTTTATAATTCTTGGTTTCTTTACGAGAAATGTGACTTTTTATATGTATGTGATAAATAGTATGAACTTTGATTTTTATGTTTACTCTATTTTTGACAATATGGAATTATATAGTTTTCACACAGATATATTTTATTCTTTATTCTGTACCTCATGTCTACAAACAGCATTCAAATTATGCATACTTTTGAGTAGACAACATAATTAATGGTTTTGCTAAAATAAAGAGAAAAATGTATCCTATAGAATAAATTACATGATAATCTATGAATGATGCATACCTTTTACTACTTGTGCAAACATCATTGGCCCATCAACTGAATACCAAGACAAGCACCATAATAATCACATTTAGTCATATTTAATATTTTGCCAACTTTCTATTATATAAGAACTGAGGCTTCACCCACATTATTTTTGTTGTGTCATTATGAAAGTGTATGTGTTAAAGTAGAAAGTGAGAACACATTTTACCTCACAGTTGGTGAGCTGGATTTAGAGTCTTCAGGAGTGTAGACATATGGTTTGTGGGCCTCCGTTTGTCCTCTCATCCCAGGTGCTGAAATGTTACAGGCGACCAGTGAGTCAACTCGTTAACAAAAAATGATTGCAACCCCAAAGCACAAGGCAACAAGGAAAGTCAGAAAGGAAGTCTCTTCTCTTTTATAGAAAGCAGGATCCTTTTTTTTTTTTTTTTTTTTTTTTCCTCTTACACGTTCAGTCTCAGGCAAAATCACATAGGCACCTAGGCTGTGGTGACCTGGAGTGCTATTGTCGTTGCAGTCTGTATGGGGAAGCACTCATTCACTCAGCCTTGTCCTATGTGCCTGGAAGGATTGATCTGTTGGAATGGATGCAGTTTGCATTTTTATTTAAGTACAAAGAATGGAGGAAAAGAAGGCGGGCAGAGCTTTTCAGATTTAGAGGTCCTGCCAGTGGCTTCCAAGTTCTGATTATATTGGGGACTTGAATGTGATCAGTCCAGCAAGTTCCCTGCCCAGCTATGACCATACAGCCACAGTGGATCTGGTTCATTCTGGCATGTTTTTAAGGGTCAAAGCAAGGATATGACAAAACGTGATTATTCTGGTTTGGGTTTTCATTTCAGAAAGAGAAAGGAATTCATCTTTCATATGTTAATGTGTTTTTTAAATTTACCTTTTGTGACTATTTTGGTATATCTTTTTACTTCTCCAATTCATCTTTCAAAACACCCTCACTCTTAGAATTCACCCTATTTCTCACGAATAGATATTATGAAAGTCTGATAAATTTCCTCTCCTTGGTGATTTTTATATAGATCATTTGAAGTTGGTTAGAACTTTCTCTCCATCAGAGTAACCTGAAAAAGTTTTCACATCTTATCACCTTTCCCACTATAGAACAGCATCTTCTATTATCAAACACCCATTGATTTTAAGAAAATTTAGACAAACAACGAGATGAAGAAAGTGACAGCATGAGCAATATGAGCAATGGTGCAGGTGACATTCCCGCATTGGTTCCAACTCTGTTCCACTCAAAGAGCACATGCCTGAGTGGACGCCAGTGGGGAAGTATAACTCCCTGATGTCCTGTGAACTAAATATGATTCCAGTATTTAAGAACATAAACTTTTCCAAACATTACTCCTAAATGCAGGCTAGCCACATCCAAAACTCAACGGAAAAGGCAGTGTTCTCTCCCAAAGTTAGAAGAAAACTACCTGTCCCAGGTGTTTTGAAGGCAGCATGTTGGTCTCCAAAATATTTCCCTCCTTAGCAATTTCCCAAAGGTAATTTTGACTAGTTATGTTTTCAATTCATCAACCAACCTTAGAAGTAAATCATTATATACGCTGTGAATTTTAGATTTGTGTTCAGTCCCATTTCAAAATAAAAAATGAAAAGAACTGGGGATGTGGTTTCGTGGATGTGCACCCCTGGGTTCAATCCCTGGTACCAAAAAAAAACACGTTTCCCTTTATTGAAAAATGCTTCTCTCTTGTGGCCTCCATAATCCATGTAAAGATTCACCAGATGGTTACTACCATATTGATACATTGTAAGACAGAACTAAGTACTGCATTTTCCAAGTGTGGTGCCCAACTCACCTTCTTCAGAATTACTCAGGAGATGTATTTAAAAGAAATTCATGGGCCCCACCATACTTCTGATTTAGTATTTCTGGGAGTGAGCCCCAAAGCCCACATTCCCTCATGTTTCCGGGGTAGTTCTTGTGCACTCCAAAGTTCAACACTTGTGGATGGTTCTTAATGTGCCTGTGCATTAGAATCACTTAGAAAGATTACATGACACAATACCTTGCCAACCCCAGACTGATAGACCTGAAACCCTGGGAATGGGCGAGGCCATCATGTATGCGTGATAATCCTAATGGGCATGAGGGTTGAGAGCCAGTTTAGACCCTTCTTTCTCCTACGTTAGCCCACCTGCAATCTGCAGTATCAGCTCCATTCAGCAAACAGCAGACACTAGGGAAGAAAGGAAGAGGAAGGAAAACAAAATAACACACAAATGTTGGTGTCCGTGGGAAAGCAAATCTCTGGGCAAACCACCTCGCAGCATGGGCTTTCAAAAGCAGTCAGCATCAAAGTAACCAGCTCTCTCCAGGCCACTCAGAGTGTGAGTATGATGGAGGTCCCATAAAGAGACTCTTTGCTACCTTAGATATGTTACCTATTAATAATTTAAGTTGAATTCAAGTCACTGTTCCCTGGACTGACCAATAATATACTTCCTTGGAATTAGAAGAGGATAAATTAATCTCTGGTTTAAAAGAACAAAGTGTTCAATTAAATAAATATCTATTTCCCAAAAGCTACTTATATAAAACTCTAGCTATCATTTGTTATAAACCTCCTAATATCTGCATTCTATAAGCAGAAAAAGTACTATTGTCCCCATACTGGAGATAGTAAAACTGGATGGAAAGGGTAAGGGGCCCTGTCAGAGTCACACTCTAGAAACCAGAACATTACTCTGGTCTTCTGACTTAAATCTAATGTTTGTTCCCCCACTGACTTAACTCGAATTCATTAATACTACCCTTCCCTTGAAAGAGAAAAAAATTAAGATTAAATGGAAAAAACTCACCTACCTGCATCTCTATTATGATATTTATTAATGTCTTGTTTTATATTTTATAATCACAGCAGAACTGTCTTATTGTTCTACTTAAAGAGGGATGTGGTATGTATTTAATTTATGTTTATATTTCCCATAATACCCCTATTTAGCCCTGGAAAATGGTAGATAGGCAATAAATGTTTCTTGGGTAATTAAATAAAATGAAAATAAAAATAATATATATTTCAATTTCCAAATTGTAAAACCTTTAACCCAAGAGCAAACAGTTTGCTAATCACAAACTGACATGTTCTGTTCTTGAAGAACACTTTGTGCTCATCTTATAGTGACATTACCTATAATTAATCACTACTGGTATTTTAAACACAGATGAGAATCATACATCAGGAATCAATGATGACTTAAGACATCAATATTTTAATTCCAAATGAAAATGTTCTTTCTTTTAAAGTGGAGGGGCAGGTAGATGACAGAAACTTCAGAAAGAAAAATCTTCAAAAACATCTGTAACAGGAAAAGAACACAATCTCTATTCTACAAAAAACAAACAAACAGCAGAAGCCAGTTGTTATACCCTCCTACTAGAATGGATAGAATGAAAAAGAACCAAGCATTGACAAGGATGTGGAGAATGGGAACTCTTACACATGCTGATAGTAGAAATTGATACAACCACTTTGCAAAGAGTCTACCACAGTTGAGCCAGCAAAACCGTGTACATACATTCACCAAAAAACAAGTACAAAACTGTTCTTAGTAGTGCTAGTTGTAACAGCCAAAAACTAGAAACAACCCAAGTGTTCAACAGTAGAATGGATAAACCCAGTATCCTCAAAGAAAGGAATCCCAACACACAATGAGAAGGACCAACTTACAACAATACCCAAGAAATATACATGAGTTTTCCAAACGTAACTTGGAGTGAAAGAAACCAGAAACAAAAAAGTACATACCATGGGTACAAAAGTCAAACCCCGGGCAACACTAATTGATGTTATTAGAAATCAGGAAGTTTTCCCACCACCTTGGGAAGTGTACTGGTTAGAGGCTGGAAGATGGAGTTGGTAATGATTCATTTCTGGATTTGCATGATGGGTAAGGAGTGCCCTCACTTTATGAAAATTGGTAGAGCACTTTATCCATGTTAAACAAAGAAAAAGTTTACTTAATTAAAAAAAAAAAAAGAGTGATACTCTTGGCACCATTTAACTTGTGGTGCACTAATTCCAACAAGCTTCTAATAATAGGTGGAGAGCGGGGGTTGAGGGGGTGGCATTTCTCCACAAGTGGGATTTTAACAGCAGTGTTGCACATCCACTCAGAATCCAGGTGCATGTGGGGTATTTCATTGATTTGGCGTTTCATGAATTTACATCTCACATTCATCTGGGTTTCTGCCTTTTACCACCTAGCATCTCTTGATGCAATACATACTCAGGCCTCTCATTACTCACATCCATCCACCAAACCCTCCTCAGGGTGTGGACCTTATCTATCTCTTTGATTTTGTGTTCTCTTCACCCGGCTCAGGGTAAACCTATAATAAGTACTTAGTACCTGTGTTAAGAGCCCAAGACCTTTCCGGGCTTTCACAACATCTCTATCTTCAGAGACACTTGGTCCTTTGTCCCTATTCAGCCAAGAAAAAGTGTCGTGTTAGAAGGAGGTACTTCAACAACACGGACGCTCTTGACTCCTAAACCTCCATTAGCCCCTATCGCACTGTCCTCTAGAAGAATTGCTGCCCCTGATTCTGAAATGGTTCTTTCAGCTTTTTCCAAATGGTGAAGTATTTTCAGAAAGGACAAATAAGAGTTCTTCCAAGAACATGAAAGAATATTCCTCATCCTGTGGGTCTGGAAGCCACCTTCTATCGATTCTGTTTCTTACCTGACTGCCACACAAACTTCACCTCCCCACCTCCCAGGTCATCATTTAGTCCACTGCCTCTCCTTCTCAGGCTAACTTTAAAAGAAATGCTTCTAACACCATCCTTTTTCAGAGACCATTTTTACACTTGAAGACAGAGGAAACAGTCTCTTCAACAAGTTTGAAACTCCTTCTAGAAACTGTTCAGCAGCAACAAGTACTGTTTTTCAAATACACTTGTTTAACAAAAATCAAATTCCTCGGCTCCATCTGGTGGTGCCCTGCATCTAGTAAACTCACAAATAGCATATAAGTCCCTCCCAGGAACTGTATGTACTCTGTCCCCAGGCAACTATGGGGTGTAGACACCAAATCTCTGTCAATGATGAAGCAAGGTCCCATTCTTAGTACTTAAGGTAAAGACACCTGCATAAGGCCAATGTGACACCTGCCATTTTGGGTGTGATTAATCTCAGGGAGTGTCTTAATTCCAAGTAGATCTTGAGATCACATACATAGAATTTAAAACAGAATTTACATTTACATAAAAGTAAATGCTTCCTCTAAGTTAAGATCTGAGGGACAGTTTGTAAATTTAAGATGAGTATTTTCCCTTTTGGTTTCAATGTCTTCTCAGTATATAAAGAATCAGGGCACTCTAATTCAATATATTACCCAGGCAAATGTTTCTACCTCCCTCTCTTCTCAAACGTACCCAAACAACAGCAATGATACACAAAAGGGTAGGCCATGAGTAGGGCAAAAACTGAGGACATGCTCTTGAAGATGGATGGCATATGAGATGACATTGACAGGGCAGAGATCAAGAATTACTGAGTTCCAGAGAAGGCACAAGAGAAACAGCAGAGAGAGTGGGAGCTGATGTCCTGGAAGTGGGACTTGGAAGGGAAAGACACTAATGCAGCTGACCTTCGGATGGTGCATAATGAAAAAAGTTCATGTTTCTGATGTCAATGAGAAAACAGTAAAGGAAACTAGAAATTCTGCATTAAAAAAATCATGACAAAATCATGGTGCTTGATTGTAAGAAATTCATGGAGTCTAAGAAAAGAGATTCTTGATTATAAACTTTAAATATTCTTGACGTAGACTTGATTTAAGAGCACAGATTACATCTCCTCTACCTTCACTCTGGTTCTAAAGTGAATACTATTAAGCAATATCATGCTATTATCAATAATATTGATTTTTTTGTTTCTCAGAATTAATATATAGACAAAGAACAGAAGATTTAATAAAAGTGTCCAGTCAGAATGTAAATGCTTTAAACTTTGGCAATATAAAAATAGTAATAGAAGCTGGGAATGGTGGGGCACACCTATAATCCCAGCAACTCTGGAGGCTGAGATAGGACGATGGCAAGATTAATGCCAGCCCACATTAATGTTTATAGCAGCACAATTCATAATAGCTAAGCTATGGAACCAACCTACAGGCCCTTCAACAGATGGATAAAATGTGGTATATATACACAATGAAATATTACTCAGCCATAAATAAGTATGAAATTGTGGCATTTGCCAGTAAATGGATGAAACTGGAGACACTCATGCTAAGTGAAATAAGTCAATCCCAAAAAAACAAAGGCCGGATGTTTTCTCTGATATGTGGATGCTAACACATAATAAGGAGAGGAGGAGGGAAGAATAGAGGTTATTTGGATTAGACAAAGGGGAATTAATGGAAGAGGAGAGATGGGAATAGGAAAGACAGTAGAATGAATCAATGTAACTCCTTCATTCATATATGAATATACCACAGAGAAACTCCACATCATGTACAAACACAAGAATGGATCCTAATTATAATGTTATAATTCATGTTTATATAATATGTCAAAATACATTCTACTATCATGTATAACCAAAATTAACAAATAAAAAAGGAAAAAAGATTGAGGCCAGCCTCAGCAACTTATTGACACCCTTAACTACTTAGCAAGATCTTGTCTCAAAATAAAAAATTAAAAGGACTTGGGATGTACCTCAGTGGTAAAAGCTCTACTGAGTTCAATCCTCAGGGGGGAAAAAAAAACCCACAAGAAAAATAAAAAGCAAAAATTGTAGTAGAACTGATGAACAGTAGGAGGAGTTAGAGGTGCAAGAGAGCACAGGAGTGCTCAACTCCACATCTTACACCATGAGTAGTTGCATGACATGCCTGAAACTGAAGGAATACGAAATCAAAAGCAAACAAATTTTATAAGTATAACCAATAAGAGAAAAAAATAGGATTAGATATAGGGAAAAAGGAAGAGGTTACCTGGAGCTTGCTGTAAAAGAACTTGCTGTAAATTTTTATTTCCATGAGCAGTTACTTCTAAAATTTTCATTAGCATACTAACATTATAACATCCCAGGTTTATAATCTTTCCAATTTTCCAATCCTCAGCCAAGGAGACTGACTCCACAGGATCACCAGAACTTGGTATCAGGTTAAATTTCCATGGTCTTCAACTACAGAATGAGTGATCAGCTCACTGGAACTTACGTCTGACATGTTTCACCTTCTGGGCTGTAGCAGATCCTTTCAAGCTGCCATATATCCAAATACTGTTTGGTTTATCTAAACAGCATTACCTGTTTTCTATGTGTGTCATCTTCTCATACAACCAAGCATCACAAATCTCTCAGAAACCCTCTTTAATCAGGTGTACCAGAAAAATCCAGGAACTCCTTACTTTTGAACTACTTGAAAAGAAAAAGCTAGCAGGGCTGAAATCTGGATGATGAGACTTTCTAACTTTCAGCTCTGGGGGAGTGTATTGATGATATTTCCAGTGTACCCAGTCTAAGAAACTTCTAGATCCTAATGTCAGGGAGGGAAACAGGTATTAAATCTTAGAACTAATCCCTCCTCCCACTTTAAATGCCAAAGCTAAATGCTGGAAATCCAGGAAATAAAATGTTTAATATGCTTCAGGAGAGGAGAGGTTGCCATTTTTTTTTCTGCTACTTTCCATCTTCATCTTGCTTCAAAGCACACCTGGTTTTACTGGACCTTATTGGTTTGATACAGTCCCAGGATCATTTCACTTCACTTGATTTAATATGTGTTTGCATCACTTCATCTTACTTAGTTAAGCACATGATAAAATATTTAGAAAACGATAAAATGTAAACTAATGGAAATTATCAAAAACTGTTCAAGGAAAATTATTTATGTTTGCCATATGGAAAGAAGAAAGAAGAAAGAAAGGAAGAAAGGAAGGAAGGAAGGAAGAAAGAGAAGAGAAGAGAGAGGAGGGGAATGTAGATTTTAAAGTACTACAAAGTTCTTCTATGGTTGGTAAGGTCACACAGCTTTAAATATTAGAGTCCAGTCCAAGATCATTGTTTTCTTAACTAAATAATTATTATGCATAAGGGAGATGATAATCCTCAAACCTATAAATCTACTACAAACTTAATGAATATGGCCTGATCTGAAAATGATGATGGTATAAAATTGTTTCTACGTATTGGCAAATTTCTACTGAGGTTTATTCTAAGCCTTGAGGGGGTACTTAAGTTCAGGGAAATAAAAAATGTGGATTTTTTTTCTATTCACATAAATCACAGAGAGGTTGAGACAAAAATCATTAAGTTTGATTATACAAGTCATTGAGAATATTAAACATGAGAGAATTTTACTTCTGAATAATCAGGATTATTTTAAGGCTAACCTATTTTGATTTCAAGATTTTGAAATTAGCAAAAAGTATCTTTTACCCAAAATGCATCAGTCTTTTTGCCCAATTGTCCTCTTTGTTATGGGACTAAATGTGAAATATAAAATGTGTGAATTATTATGAGCTGCAATAAAAAAAAAATTTAAACACTGACCTAAATCTATACTAGTCGTTTCCATAATATAGCTCCACTATTTTTACCTTTAACCTTCAAATTTATGTGGCTTGTTAGAATAGGTTTCCATGAATAGGTTTAATTTTACCCTGCAATACCAATTGCTTGGAGCATAATGTTAAGAAGAATTCTAATGTTGTACCCCAATTCAGTGAAAGGATGGCAGAGAGTGATTATTACCTCTATCAGGTGCTCAAATTTAGCCCATTTTAAACTCTGGATAATTTTATAGTTAATAAAATAAAACACAGTCTTATGAGTTGAAATTCCATCTTTAAAACTTGCATGAACACTTGAGAAATTATCCAAATTATCAGTGTTACCCAAGCTGTCACAGAAAGATGGATGTTCCAATACAAACATCAACTTGTCATTCAGTCTTGAAGGTAAAAGTCAGAGGAATCAGATGTCTTGGTAACCTAAGTCCTCTAGCTTAGCACCACCCTTCTCTAAATGCAGTTGATTCCTCTAATGACCACTGCTACTTTCCATAGACTAGAAATATTTCCTATTTAAAAATAATTTCTTTTTATGTAATTGAGTAGACAGTCCAGTAACGTACATATGCGAAATGTGTACAAGTTTAACATGATCAAGTAGATATTACAAATCAATAGGAAAGGGAAGGATGATTCTGGGACGACTCATGAATTATTTAATTTTATTAAAAAAATGTTTCAGTTCTATCCTTGTCTCATACATATACCAAAGTAAATTCTAGGTGGATTTAATTTAAATGTGAAAGTTTAGATCATTTTTTTCAATTCTAAAAAAAAAAAAAAAAAAAAAAAAAAAAAAAAAAAAGAGGTGAATCTTTATCTGATTGCTAATTAAGGAAAGGATACTTAATTTAAATGCAATGGAGATAATGACAAGGATATGGCTATCAAAAGTTTCAAAGTTTATGAATATTTAAAAAAAAAAAATAAACCTAAGCAAAGACTGGGGAAAAAAAAAGGTTTAAAAAAAAGTACAGGAAGAAGCTGGACCTCACAGTAATAGGAAAATGCTTGGGTGGCTACTCTCTTTATCAGCATCCTTCTCTGGACTCATGGTCCCTTTTCTCTGCACTTACTTCCTCTGTTATCTCTTCCAAAGGAAACTACCTGTTCCTCCCCTAAACTTTGATTTGCATGTGTTTTTCACTGGCCTTAGTGCCAAATCTGGCTTCAAACCCAGCACCACCTCAGTTTTTTAGTTCCTTAGTCCAAGTTTCTGGGAAGAAGACCTAAGAGACCTAACTTGGGTCACATATCTATATATGGGTCAGTGCGGAGGAGGGTGTCCCATGACATATGGACACTACTACTGCATATCCAACAGAATATCATGGAGTTAACATGCAGCTTTGTAACAGGAAATTAAACAAGAAAAGCCCTTTGCAGAGTGTTAGGGTCAAAATTATCTCTAATATATAAAGAAGGGGAAAGTGTAGATTTACTAGCCATGCCAGACAACAGTGAGCTTTTGTTATTCTAACTGGTTACACTCATTTGGACTTTCCAAAGTTTCCACCACCAATATGCATAACTCAAATAATCAGGGGGTGGGGGAAGTAAAACACCAAAAGAAAATAAAGTTAAAAGCATGGGAAACTGAGTGGCAAGTATGCAATTTAGGTTGAATTGTCAGGTCACTTTTTTGGGGTATGTCCTGACTTTCAATAGCCCAACTCCCCTCCACACTGATTGCTACACTCCAATCTCAGTAAATGTTGGACACAAATACGCATTGAGACTGACTGTCTGCCAGACACAGTGTTAGATGCTAGATTATCCCAGTGATTCAAAATGAAATATGACTTGATGGTAAGTTAAGCTTGGCTTTCTTATGAAGTAATAAGCTGCTTCCAAGTTGTTCCAAAGCCTCTGACACAAGGGCGGCACACTGAAACAGAAGCGAAACTCCTAAAGTGACCAATCATGACTTCGATGTGGAGGTTCTGGTCTGTTTGCTTTTAAAGACAAGATTCATCTGTCTTTGGTTCCGTTTCCTAGAAATAAAGCCTCTTAGATGCCCCCTGTGGGTCTTATGGAGATGGGTGGGGGAAGGGATTACAGTGAGGCATCCTTGAAATTATTTGGGACTTTATGCGGCAGACTCACCTTTCACATGCTATTTATTTGTGGAAAATTGTAAGACTGCAAGTTGAATCATAGGTGTTTGGTGAGATCAGAGATACACAAGAAAGTATTTTCAGATGTTATTAAGTAAAAATCCTAAAGATATGTGCAAATAACGCATGAAAACAAATATATCTTGGTCGTTTTATTCTGTTTTGGTTTTGTGAAACTTTTTTTCCCCCTTCAGAGTCAGAAGAGAAATTACATCATAAGTAATCTTGGTTTATGATGAGATCCTAGAAAACAAAGATATTTAATTCTAATCCTCTTAGAGTGAAAATGGTACTAAATACTTGTCTATATCTATCCATATCGTAAGTTTCTAATCTATTGTGCATGATATTCTATAGCTAGGCTAGCTCAGCATCTATCAATAAGCAATTGTGAAGCACTGGTTTTTGTTTGGCCTTGCTCTAAATGACTCTGCATCCAGATCTTCATCCTCCACAAAACTTTGCTGTTTTGTGTTCCATCACAAGAAATATTTTTCCCCCAAAGCTCCAACAGTTTCTGGTAGAAACTGTTTGCCCTGCTTCCATAAGCCTTCACGGGTAGCAGACTCTGGAGAGCAAGACATCCAGCTTAAAATAGTTCAATCCAAGTAGCTGCAGAATTCACACAGGCCTGGCTTTTGTCAGCTCTTAAATAAAATATTAGATGTGTGTCTATTGTTTGCAAGCTGTCCTTGGTCTCTTGTTTAGCTGACTAGGGTTAAAGGGTATGTAGATTAGTAAGTCAGCTGTTTGGCAATTGTCACAGCCAGTTACTTGGTAACCCTTAGAACAGCATTCTCAGGAGGTAGAGCCTTGTTGCTAAGCAATAAATTCAGGTAAAATAACCTTTCCCTGGTTCCAACTGGTTTGGTTTCAGAACACAGGGATAGGTGGGGATGTCCTCTCCCATGGCCCACCCATACCACTTTTGTTTTTCCACCCAGGGCACAGAATGACTGCTGATAACTTGAACAAACTTGTTTGTTGGGACTTATCTAGTGCTGATGCAGGCCGGGGACCAGCAAATGGCTGGGACGCATTATTTCCCAGGATGTGCTTTCTGAATTCCACTGACATAATGTACCTTCTGGATCTCCTTTTTGGAATTGGCCAATATAACAGTCAGATCAACTCAAAGAAGACCATAAACAATGACTGGGATTTGAAGGAAAAGAAGATAAAAGTGTACCTAATGATATTTTCCCTACATTAACTATCAATTTTATTATCGTTGTTACATTTTGAAATACTTATATGCCCTCGATATTTGCATAAAAGCTTTTTAAAGTAAATGACTGAATAAGAGGGATTTGGGCAGGAAAACCTCTCTTCAGTGCCTTCAGAACAGGTTTGAGCCGTCTTCCTCCTCTGCAGGGTTGACTGCAAACCAGATCATCAAACAGTTCTCAGATGCATTTCTACCTCAAAAATGTTAAGGACATCAGGAAATGATATTGCAGGTGATAATCTGAGATAAATCTCAGTCTCCATTTTTACTGTTTCACCTGGCAGTGTTTGAGCAGAAGAGAAGTAAGAAAGTGGGGCTGTGTCTTTTAAAACCCTGCCAGTCCAATAGAGCAGTCTCAACATTCGAGGTGGAAAAGTCACCACTATTCCTCAGAGGTACTGTCTGGATTCTGCCTGAGATTCCTGCATGTGGGGCCTCCCACTGTGGCATCTTCCATGGGGGAGCCTCAGATGCACTCCACAGATAATTTAACATCTTCTTTCCAAAAAGTTATATTCATGTTCAAAAGGGTTCATAGAACAAGTCCTTTCAAAGACAATCTCCCCTAGAAAATGTTAAAAAGAAAAAATTCATAGGGAACCAAAGTGTATTCATAGAGTACAAAAATTATGAGATGCAGTGTGCTTTAAGACCAGTACAGAAGCTGTTTTCTTGCTAACACTCACTGGAATTACAAGTTCTCTGCTAGACTGCCGTTGCTCCTCCACCCTGGGTGATAATTAGGGGCAATAAGAATCTGAAACAGTTTCACCACTGAGCAGGTGGAGATCCTTGGACAAGAAACTTAACCTCTCTCAGCCTCAATTTCCCCATCTTTAAAATGGACATTAAAATAAAGTCATTTAAAAAGCAAAGTTTTGGGAATTACCTGAAAGAACCCACATAACCACCTGCATGCATAATAATGATTAAGTTTGGTTAGTTACCTCTCCTTCGAGACCCTCATTGTATTAAACTTTAACAAATGTCTGTTGCGGGCACACTGTGGGCAAGACTTAAAGTCTTGTTTGAGGTAAGGAAGATAAAAGATTAAAGCAAAGACCACTTTGGGTATTCATTACTTAGTGTAATTATGATTTTTCTAGAAAAAATAGCCTACAGAGAGGATAGAGTAGCAACACAGCAAAACCCACACCACATGAGTGACACATACCTCTGCCTGGGTAGTAGCTCCTACACCTGTGTGTTTGCCCAGTGAGCACGTTGTGGTTGCAGAAGCATGAGACATTTAGCATTGTAACTTGCCCTCACCCCAGCAAATTACTGGCACAGAGTAAATGGTCAGGAAACAGGGAATTGAGTTGTTGAATTAGGGAAGGATGAGGCAGATAAAAGAAAAAGGTCAGGATCAGAGGGTTTGCTATTGCTTTTGTTGTTCACTTATTTGTTTCCTTTTTAAATCTAAATTCTTCAGTCTTTTATGAACTCACCATCTAGGGAAGTAGAGAAATAATTTTACCATCACCAGTACATGGATATGAGATTATTGAGTAAAGAAGCAACCAGGTTGGAGCCCAAAACTACGGTGAACAAACTGCACAACAAAATATTAATTTGGACAAAATTCCATGCCAGGTTTCCTAGGGTTTTTTCCCTCATCTTAATTCACAGAGTGTTCCTTGAAATGCCAATTAAGACAAACCAGCACTTTTATGTAAAAAGAGAAGGTCTGAGTCCTTTAATAAAAAGAATATATGATAGGAAGAGAGGCAAGCAGGATGCTGTGCCTTGGGGGGTATGGATGCCAAGTGCTGCCCGGGCTCCACAGGGAAGAGGCCCTTGCAGCTCACCACAGTCTTCCATTGGGCAGATTTTTATCACACACCCAGATTGAAGACCAAGGGCCACAAGGTAAACTGAGCAATTGAGAGCACAAAAGGAAGCCCCAGCACAACTTTAGTGAGGCAACTGAGGAGAAATACTAGTCTGACTTCTGAGGTTAGGGACAGTTCAACTTAATGGACTCTGTTTATATACAGAGTAAATGTTTTGGATAAAAAGGAAAATTTTAAAGCCATAAAGTAAATTAAATAATCACCATATTTCTTTGTTACAACTATGCCACTTAAATTGTTAGTTGATGGTGCCAAGTAGAACCCCCAGGAAAACATCCTGTCTCCTGAATAGCATGTTTTGTACCCAAACTTCACCCTGGTAGACTATTAATGAATTGTAACTAAAGTTCATAAAACTAAAAGTGGACTTTAACCATGTTTCCATAGCCTGTGTCTGCACTATGCTCTTCTTCTATTTCTTTGTATTTGGGGATGACCCTCTGGATAGCAATAGCTCATAAAGAAGTCATTTTGATATTTTAGGAATAAAGCCCCTTTGGATAGAGTCCAAGAGCCACTATCACATTAAAATGAATTGCTCTTTGTGACAGATAATACATTAAGACTCCTGTGCATTTTCACTTATGTTGGGAAGAGTACTCTATCTCCAATACTCAAATGCCGGAAACCTAAACTGAGACATGTTCACTTTTTCATCATTTCCTGTCTCTGAGTATTATGAGACCCAGTATTTTGACAGTGTTCTATATTTATACTCCACACACAAAAAAAGGCACAATTGCACATTTTGTCACCACACAAAATAAGCCTAAGTAAATCTCTCTCTTTTTCCTCTTCTACATGTGTCATTTGGACAGGGGGCATGAATATTGCCTCCTTATTCCATGTTTTGAGCAAGTTCTGTTATAACCAAACTTTTTTTCTTTTTTCTTTTTTTCCTGGAGTTAGTAATGATCAATTAGATGTCTCCTTACCCTGCACAATTAGAGAGCATCTCCCTCTCTGTATATGCTTCCTACTTCCTGACCCCAGAGCTCTTCACAACTGGAAATAATTCTTTTTCTACATCAAGACAGGATATATTAGAAACACGCAAATGGACAGTTAAAGGTCTCCCCAAATAAGCTCTTTTTTTAGAGCACACTTATCATTAGCATGGTACAGAGCTGATTGATCATTATTATTATTTTTTTAATCTAGACAAAACTCTGGTGAGGATTTTTTTGTTTGTTTGTTTGGTTTGGTTTGGTTTGGTTTCTTTTTTTTTTTTTTTTTTTTTTTTCTTTTTCTGTCTCACAAAAACCAAGTGTTCTCCAGCAATGAGGCAACGGAAAAAATCAATACTTGCCATGTACCATGTAACCAATAGAATAAGGGGAATGATTTATGTATGGATGGATGCAGCCTGAATCAGCTGGGGCCTCGTACAGAGAGCGAGAAAAAGAGAGGGGAAGAGACAGAGAGAAAGAGAAAGAGAGACCAGGGGGAGGTAAGGGGAGGCTCAACTGCAGTGATTGTTTCTACAGTGTGGCCAGATTTTTTTTTTTTTTCCTTCCTGCAGCAATAATCCCCCTCTCTGACTCTGCAGGACATAGGCAAAGCCTGCAATTTGTGGACTATATGATGGCTCAGCTTTCCCCTCCTTTCCTCAGTCATGAGGCCATGTTTATATTAAGGTCCACTGAGAAGAAGAGAAAGATGCATGGCCTGCAGCCCTTCGGGCTTCCAGTCATCTCTACCCTACGAAAGGCTGGTGATGGGTTGACAAGCACTAGTTGACAGAGCCTCAAATAATCAACAGGATTCAAAAAATAAAAATAAAAGCACCCCAGCACTGCTTCCTAAGAAGACCAGCGGGAAGGGCTTACAGACAAAAACTACTCTATGCCTCAAGAGTTTCGGCTGGAAATATAGTTTGGTTAACTGGAAATCCAGGGCGCTGCAGCATCTAAAGGTATTTAATCCTGAAGGTAACTTTTAGGGTTAGCTACTTACTCTTGGTGGAAGCTTAAATATGAACTGTAGTTATGTGCTTATGGTGGGAAGGTACAAATAGAAATCACCAAACCCAAGTACTTCCCAGCTGGATACCTGGTCCTATTGTAGAGTGAATTCTGGTAGCAGTGACTTCGGGCTGAGTTAATCATTTGCTTTAGAATGACATAGTAAATGTATGTTTAAATGCGAAAATACTTTATAAAATTCCTACTCCCAGTTTCAAACTCAGGATGAACGGATAAACCTCGTTAAGACTTTGTGGGAGGCAAATTTGATCATTTCTTTGGATGTTTTTTATTTTCAGATATATGTAAACAGACCTAAATTTATTTTTGTAGGTTATCTTCTCAATATTGTGCTTGAAAATATAGGAAGCTTGACAATATAATTCCATCAATCTGTAAAGGAAACAGAATTATGTCCTTTTATGAGGAACATTGATGCTTTATAATTTTTTGTTTTTATATCCTTTAACTCAGACCCAGTGCTGACATCACAGTTAGGCATTCCCCTAAAATATCCTGTATTTTGTGTATGATTCATTCTACCATACATAACAGCGAAAGATATTTTAAATACCAACTATGTCGGAATAATGCCATGTCGTTAATGTTTCTTAATTTGGAGCCAGTTAAAATAGCCTCCCCATATTCAGCTGAAAGTGCCTATTCAACTTAACAGTATCATAAACTCTCTTGATAAATGTCCTGTAATTTTATGTGTATTTACCTTACACAAATTATCTTATCTCTGTTGAAAAATGCCATGTTGTTTCTTAAATATGTATATTAACCCTATAAAAATTACCACAACTCTTAACAAAATTCCATGTTGTTTTTTAAATATGGGTATTCAAAGTACACTGGATAGCAGTTTTAACATTTTTCTACGTATAAATATATTTTCTGATTTTTTTCTTTTGTTTATCACATAATAATCTTTGATTTTGTGACATCATATTTAGGTTTATAGTTTATAGTTAGGTTTGCATAAACAGAATGAAGGATTAGAAACAAAGTGTGGATAGTTAGAAAACATAAAGAACTATTTTCAGTACTCCTCGTCTTTTAAGTGACTTCATATTTTAATACCATTTTTATAAATGTTACTGAAGAGCAGTTAAAGTGAAGCCTTTTTAATTATAAATCAGTACACACTTTCATGTCTTCACTTAAATATCTAGTCACTGAAAGATCTGATTTACCCTGTTCCTTATAAAATTATCTGGGGAAGATTTCTATGTAAACTGAATAAATACATATGATTTTTTCTCTCTCTCAACAAAATGGAGAACAATAAAAATTTAGTCCACAAGTAAACATACACAGTAAAATACCTTTCAGTAATTCTAATACTGACTGATTAGCCAAGCCAGCACAGATGATGCATTTTTGAATGGGGGACCAAGGAGATACGTGCTGCATCTCTCTGTGTAAGAAAAGATTAACATTGTTTTTTTTTTAAATTCCCCAATCTTGACCATTATTCTCCCTCCCACTTTTCTATTGCCCCAAACAGGTAAAAAACAAGACCTATTACCATCTTTACTGTTGGTTCCCCTGCCTCAGCCGCGCTGTCTGGGTGAGGGTTAATAAAGAGAGAAAACCTGGAGATGGTCCAAGTAGAGTGAGGACCGTGAAGCTCAACGCTGCAAGTGCCTCAGTCACAGGATGGTTTTCAGCACCCTGCAAGCGGGTACATGCTCCCCAGAAATCTAAAGCCTGTGGGAACCAAGCAGCGGTCACCAGCATGGTGCTGCTCAACTGTAAGGTAAGCACCACTAGGACCTTATTGCAGGTTTATTTTTAGAAATGTGTTGCTGCCACTTAAGAAAAACTGTTCTCTATAGCAGAGGGAAAGATTAAAAGCCTGCCAAAGGTCACAGAGTGTGTTTAATGAGTCTAGCCAAGTCAGTTACATTATTTGAGATGAACCTCACAACCACAGGTACCTAGGATGGTAGTGAAAAAATTCTGGCTTTAAAAGAGAGGTGGGAGGGGGGAGGGAGAAATACACAAAGTGAGTGATAAACTGTAAGCAGGGAATGAGTAAATAAGAAACCCAAGAACTGGATTCCATTGTTATTTCATAGAGTCCCCAACACACGTCCTTTTGTTGAAAAAGTTTAATTTTATTAAGCATAACTTTTTGAGTTCTAACAGAAACTGGTAATCGTTCACCCCAACTTGAGGTTAATTCCCTATAAACATCTGGAGTTAAGATTCATAAATGAAACTCTTGTTGGCATCTTACACTGTGACAAAAAATAAAATTCTTATTATGAGCAAGGATCTTCAGTGAACACCTGCTTTGCTTTCTTCTTCTTTATCAGTGGTTAAAATTTCACTGATGAAATACCCATTAAAGAGAAAATCAATATCTGAGCTTAACCGCCTGCTTTGTTTTAATGCCTCAAATTATTTTAAAAACTGATTAACATGAATAACTATTTAGGAAGTACAACAAATGAGAGTCTCATATTGCTATTCTTGCAGCCACCAAAAGAAAAAAGATAAATTGATATCTAGTTCTTATTTACTTAATAATTAATTAGTCCACTGAATAAAAACAAATGAAAGAACTGATTCGAAACATGTTTCTAAGTCTAATTTCATCTTTACATTATGAATAAAAATGAAAACATTATAATGTTAAAAATAAAAATATCATTCTTCTGAATAAGTGGGATACTGCTTTTATCTAAGAGATAACTCTTACACACTCACCACAAAAGAACTCTTTCTTGATCATTCCATTTCTGTTTTTCTCCAATTAGTCTATAGCAGCCAAAGCATCTTGAATTAGTCAAGTTTAATCTGAACATAATTGGGTGGCAAATTTCTATTTTCTAACCTAAACTAGCTCACTTTAAAAACAAATAGAACTTGAATTCTATTTAACAGAAAGGCTAAATAGGGACAACAAAATGTGAGGATGCATTTCTTTGACATACTGATAAAATATTATTACCTGGACCTTACAGACCTTGCCAAGGCATAAAAGCACAGGCAATAGTCTACTGAAAATATTTAAAAGATGGATGCTCAGACCTACACTTCAGCTGCTTCACTGGGTGGAATGAGGTTCCTCAGCCCTTGTCCTGGCTGTTTGCATTTGCATCTTTATAGATTATGAGGAGATATAGATCCTTTCGTCTCTCACAAAGCTGTCCAATTCAAGCCACAACCTAAAATGGTTTGACTGTATGGGCTGCCTCATTTATTCAAGCAGAATTTTTCTCTAAAGATCTAAATGAGAACACATCCTCCCTTCTCACCCCCAGGGAATAATCCAAAAGATGGGAGGTTCCTAATAAAACAATTAATTGTGATAAATTTCTGATTTTTGCTCCTTCGTCCAGGGCTATTTCCATGGCAACATCCTCTCATCCTATTGTTGGGTTGTTCTTCATTCACACAGCAGGTTAAGCCCAGGGCAGCCAGGGCAGGCTGATGGTCAGCCTTTATTTTCTCTGGCCCTTCAACAAAGGTTAGTTGGGGTCACCAGAAGCCAAAGGGTAATTACTTTTCCTCCTCAGGGTTAAAGGTACACAGATTGCTATTGGGACAACTGTATGGATGACCTTCAGCTTTTAATGTTCAATCTTCTTTTCTTTCATCAGAACGAATAAATATGATAGAGCAATCATAATGCAACCTCTATGCTAAGATTTAGAGCAGAGAGCCAAGCATCTTTTTGTAAAGCTAATATACATTAGCATAATATACCCTTGAAATCAATTTGGAAAACCCAATGCATTAAAAAGGTTTCCTACCCCTTAAATAAAATTAATAAAAAAAAAAAAAAACACCCAAAGGCAGAAAACTATAGCTGTGTACTGGTTTCTCCTATTCAATTAATCTGATATCCATAATTTCTCAGGCTTCAATCATTTTTCTGAGTTTGTGTTCTTTAACGATGAGAAGAAAATGGAAGCTTTCCTGACTCCATCAGGGCTCTATTTCTTTCCCTTTAAATACTGATAGTAGCCTGGTCCCCCTAAATCAGACCAAATTAAATTTGTGCGTATGTAGGTCTCTCTTGTTAAAGAAAGTCAGTCTCTAAAATAATCGGGAGCAAGGGTGTCTGCTGAAATTCAGTTCTTTAAACACTTTGTCCCACCCATTTGAGGAGCCACATTCAGTTTTCAGTTCTCGCTCACAATCTGAATGTTGGAATAAATGATCACACTGGACTCCCAAAATGGAGCCCTGCATCAGTTAGAATGCATGTGTTGCTTTTCTACCACCAGGTAAAAGACGTTCAGCTCCCTGGATGTGATGGGTTTGCAGATGGTTCTACAAAAGAGAGGCACAGAAGGGGGCCTGTGTCCCTTCTGAAGGAGGGAGCTAGGACCATCTGGAAAGGACCATTTGACCCACAGCCTTAGCCAGAGGGAATCCCCTCTCTGAGTCTCTTCATCTTTGTCCTAGAATTTGCCTCAATGAAAGGAACTCCAGGGGATTGAAAGCAGATTCCCACTCCTACTAGACAAAGGTGGAGACACTGTTTCTGCCCATTATCTCAGATTCACCTGTGCGTGATCTGAGAACATCCTCACACTTGATTTCCCTCCAGGCCTCTGTCTCCCAAGTCAGCTTTGACCTCGCTGTCTCTCCAACACCTCTTTGCACTCTTTCATATGAAATCATCTTACTGGAAACCTTTCGGAGTCACCTCCTGAGGCTGACACTCTAGGTCACTTCATCACTTGCTCTTCCATGTGGTTTGAACTCATTTCCCAGCCTCTCTTCCTTGTCCACTCTGCCTTACTAAATTAGCCTGTAATCTCCTGTGTGTGGCTTTCCCAAGCTTGTACCTTTTCCCTAAGTGACCATTCTCTTTTGCAATTCTTGCTTCTTGTGAAGGTTGGTTCAGAATTTAGTTCCTTCAGGAAATCCTTCATGTTTTATCCTCTACTACATCTAAATAAATGCATGTAATCAAAATACATGTTGTATACCTGTAACACATATTATATACATAACTATCCATTGAAGCTGTAGAAAATGCATCTAGATATCTGAATCCTATTAAGTAACAAGTTTAAAAAGAAAACAAAACAGTACTTCAGGTTACTCCCATTTACTAATTCAGGGGCCTCTTACAACAGCACGGTTTTACATTAGAATTTGTTACTTAGTTGTCCTTGATATTCATCTTGGTAAATTCTGGTTTTTTTTCACTTTATTTTTGATGGCCTTTCTGAATTTCTACAAAGTCTTCATAGCTGTCATTCTTGAAAGCAAAATATTTTGGCATCATCATATCACAATCTCCAAAAATTATCTCCTTGTTCTCAATGACTGTCAACAAATGTCTGTTATTAGTTCATAACAGACAGGGCTGTCAACTCTTAAAGTTGGCTCTAATGTGGTCACCTGGAGCTTCAAGGAGTGTCAGAGAGACAGTGAGGTGTTCAAACAAGGTAAACTTTAAGAAAGTTATTATCTTTTTCTTTCTGCATCACCTCTCCCTTCCTAGTCTCCACTCCATCATCCCCCACACTCCCAGCTCTGCAGAGTCCCACCTCACATCAGGATTTGAATGTCAATAGGCCATGCCTACCCAAGATCCATTAAGAAAGATGCCTGGCTGAAGGTGACGTATTTAGCAATAAGCAGTGCATCTCTAATGATAACATCTCAGGCATTTTGGCAAGTGAGATATGGTAGAAGTATCACCTGCCTAGACTTGGCCAGATCATTCCTTTGAGTGCTCTCTGAGCCAGAAACAGATTGGAAGAAAAGCACCTGGGATGTGTTAGGTCAAAGCCTCTGGCCACAAGCACATGGCACTTTCCCTCATCTCAAAGCAGACACAAACATTACTCCTCCTTAGAGGGAAACTCAGGCAATTGCCCTTAGCTGCTTCTTACTAGCTTTTTCATTTGCTCTTAAAATTCAGTCATTAGTTTCCACATCTGTAGTAGGTTTCTATCCTTTCTATTTTGAAAAAAAAAAAAAAAGATGTTACAAGAAGGACATATAGAGAGAGATAGATATAGATATAGATATAGATAGATAGAAACATATTTCAACATAGAAGTATTTTTACAATCAAAATCAGTTCTTCCTTATGTGCCAGAAATAGGTGTGATTGTCACCCCTTCTGATTATTGGCTACACCTGTGGGACATAAGGCTTTATCTGAAGGAAGTTACAGCAGAAACTTCTCCAGCAGTTGCTGAGTAGTTGAGAAATTACAGGAAGTGATAGGGAAGTGACATGATCCAGAGCACTACACTCCTGTGCCAAATGGGTGACAGGTGTCAGTGCCTGGCATCTCAGGGTGAGACGGTGTCCTAAAGCATGGAACACTTCTGGGACTGACACTGAGTAGGAGTTGGGAAGAAGATTGGAGTACAGAGATGCTCAAATTTCAGCACATGTACAAAATACAGATATCCCGACCTCAGCCCAGAGACCCTCAGTGGGTCCCCAAATCTGTCTCCAACAAGATGTCATGTGATGATGTTTCCCAGCTGTAGACCACTCTTGGAGCAGTTCTGGGGTAAATTTCCTGTCTCTGGATTGACTCATTTGGTTAAAATGAACCAGCATCTGTGCATGGGCTAAAGGGTTTCTCACCTGTTCAAAAATGCTTGTGATTTTGTGATTTCTAGACACCAATCTCTCCCTTTGTGCTGGTGTTTTGCTTCACTTTGACATAGACAGTTTATATGAATCATGTGAGTCCTTAGGAATAGGATCTTTTCATTTTTATTCAGCTGCAAGATCACTCCTTTCCTGCAACTGAAACATTTTCTTGTCCTTCACCAATATTCTATATCCAGAGAACCTATTTCCACAAATTTTAAGTCCCCACTTCTCTGCCATTAATTGATTCTCTCTCTTCTCTAATGGTAAATGAGCTAGGAGGTTGCCAAGACATACAAGGTGACATAATCCCTTTCACAGGAAGCTTATACTGTGGGCAGCAGCTTAGTAGGACCAAACAGACTAGGTTCAGGTCCCAACTCTACCTTTTATTGGCTGTGACTCCAGACAAATAATTTAGCCTCTCTTATCCTCAGTTTCCCTTCCTACAAAGTAAGAATAATAATAATAACAAAAAAATACATACATACATGCATATATACATGCATGCATACCTCAGAAGGATATAGGCATATATGAAGTTTAAGCATGTAATGCACATAAAGAGTGTAGCACAGTGCCAGAAACACAGTAAGACCTGGATCAACTGTAGCTATCATTTGTATAAAACCCACATTGGCACAGAGTTTAAAATTCCAACTCATTGTTGGGCATGGTGACACATGCCTATAATCTCAGTGACTCGATGTGGGAGTCTAAGGCAGAAGGATCGAAAGTTCAAAGCCAGCCTCAGCAACTTAATGAGGCCCTATGCAACTTAGCAAGATCCTGTCTCAAAAATAAAAAATTGAAAAGGCTGGGGATGTGGCTCGGTGGTTCAGTACCCCTGGGTTCAATCTGCTGTAACAAAATTAAATTGAATTAAAATTCCAGCTTTGCAGCTTTCTTGTTAGGTAGTTTAGGACAACCAAGTATCTAATTGAGCTTCATTTTCTTCAGTTTTAAATGAAGATAATTCATCCATCCTGCAGGATGGTTATGAGGCTTAAAAATAAAGATCTATATAGTTCCTAGCACTGTTCCAGAAGATATTCCATCAATGACTACTACAAGTAGTACTGTTATTTGACATATTTCCCTTTATCCAACTGTGAATTGGAAACTTTTACATTTGTTCCATGCTAGAATTCTATAAAGTGCATTTGAGAGATGTTGCCTGAGAAAGATCAAGTGTCCTTTCCTCTGTGGCCCATGTGCAAGTCAAAGAAAGACAAGCATCATTTTTAAATTGCTCTCAGGCAAGTAACACACATTAGCTATAGATTACATGCCTTATCCCATGGCAGTATTGTTATGAATCGCCAGAGTGAGATTTCTTAAGAATGTATCATGGAAAACCTAAATTGGGGGTCTCCAATTATCCAAGGACATACAGACTCTGGATTGGGTAAGGGAGGAGAGATGCACATTTTACGTTTGGCAAGGAAAACACCACAGGTTTGCATTAGGAGAGAGGAAGTCTTTTTCAGCCAGCCAATGTATTTTGGGGTATTTAAAAGCATTGCCGCAAAAGACTTGAGGTTTACTGTGGCTGCTGCTGCTGTTTGCTGAGGCAGTCCTGCTACTGCTAAAAGAATGTTCCTTATCTTGATATAGAATATTGTGCAAAACCAACTTCCCAAGATAAACTTCTTCCCAGCCCTGGAATCTGAACACAAGTAAGTCCTACCTTTGATTTTGAACTCTGGACTCTGAACAGTTTCTTGAAGAATCTCTTACAGTTTCAAGTTTCTAATTAAAGTAACAACATGGCTTAATTTCTGTGCTCACAGAAGCCAAGGCAAGCCACTTCCACAGGTTTTAGGATTTCACAGACTGGTAAATTTGTTTTTGTTTTTGTTTGTTTTGGTTTTCTTTTTTTTTTTTTTTTTTTTTTTTGGTCATGGAACTCAAAACAGGACACTGACATTTTTTTCCCCAGTAAGGTTTCGTTTTGTTTTTGCTTAAACTATTATCTATCAACATTGATATTTCATCAAAGAAAAGACATTTTATCATTAAAAAGTGGAAACACAAACTGGGGGGTTGGGGAGAATCCACCTTGCACATGCACACATGTGCACACAGACTGTGTGATCTTCCCATTCTACTGTCAAGGTCAGAATGTGACCGTGGAATGCCAAGTGGCCCACAAACACGAGTGGGGCCCCTCCCATATATTCGCCTGGAGTCCTGGATCCTCTTGTCACCTGCTGTCCCTTGACCTCAGACAAGAAAGGTAAAAGTCCCCAGTGGAACCCCTCTTGCCTGCAGTTCAGTGCTCTCACATCCTGGCTGAGGATGACTTCCTTGTCCCTTCCAGGCCCCAGGTGCAGATTGCTAGCTGTTGCTTCCCAGCTGTTGCGCTGTTTCCTGACCCTCCCACCCCACACTCCCAGCACCTCTTGACTCTGCTAGGCAAGCATTTGGCAGGTAGATGCAGGATGTTGTGCATCTTATTATCCCCCTTTTGTGGATAGATCAAATGAGATATAAAATGTCAAGAGACTCACCCCAAGAACCCAAAAATGAGACCCCTCACCACATCCTGTTTGAGTCCCAGAACAAGGTAGAAACAATATGAAATGAATTTCTCCCCTAGGCAGCAATGAGACTGCACGAGCGGGATTTTCCTTGATGCTTCAAGCTGAACACTCTTTTGTCCCATGTCAATTGAGTGGACCTTTACTGAGGTCCTGTTGGTTTTGCTTGGTGCCTGAAATACAAGTATGAAGAAATGTAGATTCAGGTCTCAAGGCAACAGTCTGCGATTTATTTCTTCCTGTAGGCCCCAGAGAACTTGTGTAATTTTCATGCAATATGCCAGAGACCCAGACCAGCAGGTGTGATGTAAGTGCCTCAGGCAGGCGATAAAAAGCAACCGCTGAGAGTACAGCAGAATCGACTCCAAGGGCTCTCAGGGAATCTTCGCAAGTGTTAATCTAAGTGTAAGGACACGTTTTTTTTACACAGGTCTTTCTGAGAAGCGCTTCCTTCGTCCCAAAAAGCCATGATTAGTTCCCCCTTGAAGATACTTGAAAGGTTTTGTCATATTTTTCTTCATTTTAAAATTCTCAATAAAGGCAAATCCTGTGGACAAAATCCACAGAAGACAGGGAGAAGACCTGAGGGTCAGTAAACAGGTTCTAGTCCTGGCCCTGCCACCAAGCAAATCAATACCTTGAGCAAGTCAGTTCATCTCTCTGGACTCAGTTTCCTCATCCGGAAAACAAGGCAGTTGAGCTGGCACTGCAGTACATACCACATGGCTGTGTGCAGGGGCTGCTCTAGGACCCCATGCTTGCTGATTGACAGTCTTCACACCATGACAAAGAAGTTTTTATCCCCACTTCATAGATGAGGTCACTGAGGCACAAAGAGGTTAAAATAGTCTCGCTCCACGTCATAACCAGCAGGCAGTAGAGGTGGGATTTGGACCCACTCAATCTGTTTCCAGCATCTGCTATCTTGCCCACGAAGATGTGCCACCTTTCAGCAGTTGAGGAGATAGAGATGGTAGTAGGGTCCCTTTCAATTATGGATCTATGAGTTTTAGATGGCTGCCACAGGCTCAAATTATATATTTTGGGCCCATGAAGCAAAGAGTTTATTAAAGATTTTTTATAATTTATGAATCAAAACTATAACTCATACTAGCAAAATATGTGTGTGTGTGTGTGTGTGTGTGTGTGTGTGTATTCTAAGTGCTTTTGCAGACATGCTCACATTATTTCCTAACTGGATCTTGGGGCAGGGTTCAGGGAACAGCAGCATCCACTAGACCAGGAAAATGAGGTCCAGAGAGGACCCGGTTATGTCACTGAATAAAACCAGGTGATGAGTCTTACTTCTCCAGCAAGATCAGAAGACTCAGGCTGGTATCCTCAGGTCATCCAACCTGAGTCGCACATGTCCTCCAAGGCATTCTCTGGACTTCAGTGGGGACCCACCAAAATCTTAGCAAAGACAGAGAGTGGAGCCTCTCCCCCTAAAGCTCTCCTTCACTCCCCTCCAGCGCTGTCTCTCACATGGTTCCCTACATTTAAGATGATCAGCCCACTCAACGCTTCAAGTTCAGATGCGCGTACAGGGGGGTTGCTGTAGAATGAGCTGATGGCCTTGAGCCCCATTTCAGGCCTTCTGAAGAGCAGACTCATCTTTCAGCATCTGCTAGCTGTCCTCTGCCTCCTTCCTCTCTTTTGAGGAGCCTTCTGCTCTGCACTGGAGGAGACTGCTCTCCCAAATGTCACCTGCAGCATCCTAGTCCAAGAAGTAACTGCTTGTTCCCTTGACACACCTGGTGCTTTCCCAGTGCAGCATTCTGTACCCATCTCTCCTTTCCTCAGGACTACATTCCCAAAAGTCCTACCTTCAAATCCCAAGCTCTTTCCCCTGCCTGTTTCCTGTGTCACCTCCTCTAGGAAGCCTCTCCTGCTCCTTTTAATCAGACATGATCCATTTTTCTTCAATGGCCTATGGCTATGACTTTTTTTTTTTTTTTTTTTTGGCCTTCCTCATGACACGCTCAAGTTTAACTTTTCACTGCTGTAGGGCTTACACTTTCCTACCCTCCTCAGCTTCTCCATAACCACACTGCATTTAGCTCCTGGCAGAGCTGACAGTAGTTCCTGCACTAATATTTATCTGCTTGACCTTAAATTAATCTTCTTCTTCTCTGTAGGGTTCGCTCTCTGAAAAATACACTGCAAAGAAAAGAGATGATGAGACTCTAGAGTCTTTCGCAAATTTTACTGATTGTGGACAGATGATTTTTAAAATGAATTCCTGCCTGACAGCTCGACCTAGAGTAAAAACCTGCTTTCAGTAACCACCACATGGCCCGTCTCCAAAGAGGTTTCCCAGTGTGAATGTGTCAGCCCAAGACTCTGCTAATTGGACCTTGAGCTGCTCAAGGTCCTCAGTGCACAGCTGCTGTTTTACCCCAGAAGGGAGAGCTGGGGATGGTGTGAGCTGAGGTGCCAGCCCTGGGAAAATATCCTTGCTCTACTAGACACTTGCTTTTCACTTCAATTAGTTGCCCAAACTGAGGTGGAAGGTGGGACCCAGGAAAAACTAACTGATATGTTTCATTCTTTTTACTCTACCATTTTAATTTATTTGAGATAAAAGTATATTATTTGGAATGTTGACATTAACCAAGTTAATTTATAAGAGTTTAATTTATTCTGGTAGGGGAAAAAAAAACATTAGTGTTTTCTTTTAAAGAGAGCAAAACTGGTCCTAGAATTTTCAAGCCTTTTAGAGTTTCTGTTTATGAGTATACCATTCTATGAGGTAGCTTAAAACACTGCAAATTCTGCCAGATCATGTTTTTAAAAAGACCAGCTTAGGGATCTGGAGAATTGGAACCAGAGGACCTGTCCATGGGCCAGTGCTTGGGAGATTAGGTTTAAGAGAGAAGAGCGCTTGAGGCACCAGGGCCTCCTCTTCTGCCCATGTCAAGGTACATGTTGACCCCTTGGGACTTAGGGATGACCCACCAGCAAATGGGTGCCCATTGTTCTAGAAGGGTTAAGAAATAAGGCAAAGGGACTCTCCTTCTTCATCACTGAGCAGTGTTCCTCAACCTTTTTAAAATTATCACCCTCCTGAAGACTTGTCTCCCAATTCCTCCTCTTGGACTATTTTTATGCCATAGATCCACTGTATTTCTGTTTAAGCGCTATGACCCTTTGGAGGTCCACATGCCATTGCAGAGCCTCAGATTTCTTTCTTTGCCCCTCAAACTCTGTTGCCCCTGCTGCCCCCCAGGGTGAGAGTCCTTTCTTAAGGATCCTTGTCACAGATTCACCTACCCAGTAGGTGAAGAATTAACAGGACACTTCTTGGGCACCACTCAGGGTTCCTTTCCATCTTTTCTCTCACTCTTCTTCAGATTCAATAAGAGCCCGTGCTTTGCAGGGCACAGAACTACAAGACACATGATGAATGAGTGATGGCTCTGTGGAATGCCATGGCAACATGGTGGCCTCGGGGCAGAGAGAGTGACAGCAATCTCAGAGAAACCATGTGTTTCATTCAGTGACACATTAGGGCCTACAGTAGTACATGTGGTACTAATAATTATAAGACGTGGACTAATGGGCAGAACTTTCTACAATAAATTTATCCAAAGAATAATATTACCAAACCCCAGAAATCAGACATTCCATTGCCCCTTTTACCAGCATAGGTGTATGAAATTGAATTTTCTTTCCATCTAGTTCATTTTTTCAATATTATAATTAATTTGACAAATAGTTTGCAATTTGTACAACTTTCCTTTTGTCTGAACATTTTATAGGCACGACATAATGATTCTAGTTATTAGCTCACTTTAGGCCAAAAATAAGAGGGCTAATAATACATTAGCATTTCCATTATCAATAAGAAAACTGCAGGTCAGCTCCTGGAATGATACATTGCTCAGCACATTAAAACCTTGAACTCAGCAAAAATACATGAACACTTTTGCTCCTGAAGTTATGGTTTAAGAGAGGCTGGGTAAGTGGGAAATGAGAAGGACAATCAATTTAGATTGTTTAAATAGAAGAATAATGGATTGCTATTTTTTCCCTTTACCTAGTGTAGAAATTGAGTGCCCAGGCAACCATGTTGAAATCAAAGAAGTGGCAATGAGTAACCAATGAAAGATAAATTTCTCAGCCTTTGCTTTTGTGGGGAAACATGAGCATCTGCCATGCACCTATCACCCTGGGAGAGAGCCAATAGATATTTACCAATTTACATGACTAAAACGTGGTTAAGAACAAATTTCTCTCCTTTTACTTGGGTACCAGTGGATTTGGTTTTTCTGTTTGCAGGTAGTGCCAACTCTGTATGTCAGTCACTGCCGATGCCATGAGTTTATTATTAATCTCTTTTTTGGTTATTGCCAATATTTTGAGAGCTCAATAGTGTATGCAGGTAACTCTCCTTCATAACAGTAGCTCTCTTCACAAAATAAAATTTAAAATATCTGTTTTGGTTGACATTCTTCTAGCAGTATCTGTAAGAGGGGAAGTAAATACAGAACTGTGGGCTAATCCAGTCATGTGCATTTATTTCCATGTTGTCTATGGCCACTTTACCTACAAGGGCAGTACACAGTAGTTGTAAGAGTAACAATTTGGTCAGCCGAGCTGAAAATAATTAGTCAGGGCCTTTAAAGGAAAAATTTGCTGTCCCCTATTTTGCAACATGGATTTTTTTCTTTTTTAAATTTTTTTAAATTTGTTTGAATTAGTTATACCTGACAACAGAATGCATTTTGACATATCGTACATAAATGGAATATAACTTCTCATTCATCTGGTTGTACATGATATAGAGTTACACAGGTCATGCAATCATATATGCACATAGGATAATAATATCTAATTCATTCTACTACTGTTCCTACCCCCATGTCCCTTCCCCTTCCTTCATTTCCCTCTGTCTAATTCAGAGCACCTCTATTGTCCCTATGACACCCCTGATTGTGAGTTAATATCTACATATCAGAGAAAACATTTGGACTTTGGTTCTTTGGGATTGATTTATTTTGCTTAGCATAATATTCTCCAGTTCTATCCATTTACTGGCAAATGCCATAATTTCATTCTTTAAGGCTAATATTCCAATGTGTATATATACTACAATTTCTTTATCTATTCATCTGTGCAACATGGATCTTTAAAAATAAAAATGAGAAACAAAACTTAAAACCCTTTTCTTTCCAAGCTTTAGAATTCAGAGTTTAGGATTATTTTTAGAGCAGAATGACAAATGATTGGTTTCCTAGCCCTGGGAATGAAATTTGGAAATATAAACCCAGAAATGTAATAATAATTACTGATAATGATACAGGTTGTCTATCAGTCATCTGTTATTTTTGTTGAAAAGTAATATCAGGCTTTCTCTTTGAACAATAACCATGGATGTCCATATAGAGCAGGTTAGTATGCCTTCACAGCTCAGAGGTTGTCTTCTGCATCAAGAAAGCATGTTGAGGAATCAGGTCATAAACTAGAATTTGATGCATGTACGTATATTTAACATTAATATAACAAGTGATCTTTTATTGAGCATTAAGGTTAAAAAATGTAATCAAAGCTATGTTGTTGCTGAATGTGACATTAGTTAAGGAAAGTCAGAGATCTGAGAACATAAGTATAGCTATAAGTGATTTGCTCTGTACAATGGTATACTCACATCTATATTTTTTGAAGATGTCACTATGTTCATTAAATCTACTACTCGTTATTAAATATCTACTATATTTATTTGATTTATTAAATATAAGTATATAAGCATGCAAAATATCTGCTATATAATGCAAAGACACAAAGTTACAAAAGACATGGTCCCTGCTCTCAGAGAACTTAAAATCTAGTAGGGATCCAAAGATCTGCAAACAGATTCTACTTTACATAGATTTTAAAATTTCAAGATATTATCAAATATATAGAAGTAAGAAAAACTTCATTATTGATTTAGATAATTGTTTAATTATTATAACTCCCACAGTATGGAAAAGTCCATCTCATGCACCCCTGAAAGAATTCTCATTCCTTTCCAGGTGACTGAAATCCTATTATATATTAGAAAAGCATTTCTTGAAGTTAAGCATTATCCCTATTTCCTTCCAATACCAAAGGCTATAATTTAGATGCTTTTTCCTAGAGATATTAAGTTGTTGATAGGTTAAACATAAGAATCATTTAAACAGATTACTGCAATAGATCGCTTTCATTTATTCTGGTAATATCATTTAAGAATTACCCATGGGTGAGTTAACATATTGCCATGTTATTCATTTATCAGATCCCCTTCCACTATGAGAAATAGGGCCCCCGCTTTGTGAAGGAAGTGGGCATTTGATATGAAAAGGGGATAAAGGAAATAGGCAAAAAGGAAAGGAAATCACATACAGAAACTTCAATGCTTTGTAGTCTATCAAAACGGGGCATGTGCGAGGAGTTAACGCTACCAAGAAGATCCAGAGTCAAAAACGGATCAAACATGGTCTTCTCTGTTACCCCCACTCCTAAAAATCAATCGCAGTCAATAGTCATATCAAAGTAGGATGATAGAAATAAAAGGAAAGAAAAAAAAGAGAAATTTCCCATAAATTCTGTGTTATTGATGACTGACCACACAGAGGCTAATGTTCACGACAGGATTGAGCCTTCATAAACACATGCATTAAAGCTCTGCTCCATTCTAATGCAAAAAAAAAAAAAATAACTATTAACATTTTTATGCCTTGATCATAAGCAAAACCACAAGGGATTACTTACCAAGCTCAAAGCAAAATGCGAGGCACTGAAATCATAACATACTTGTGGGTAATTTAAATGCATTGTTATTCAATAATAAGCACTAAAATCTATAATAAAACTGAAGACTTCAGTGAATCTATTTCAAATGACAACAGGTATAATATGACTTCATAAAATGACTGTAAATTTGCCTCTCCAGCAACAGCTAATAAGCCTCCCTCAATCTTAGCAATAGATGTTATATCTACTTTTCCATTTTACTTGTTGTATAGTATTTATGTGCAATTGACCTAATATGTGTTATAACATATGAACATCTTGTTGGAATTTTTTTCTTTTTTATTTATTTGTTGTGTTTATGTGCGTAGGCTTAGTTCTATGAAATTTTGTCACATGTAAAAAATCATGTAATCACACCAAAATTAAGTTACAGAACTCACCAATCACCACCAAGAATTACATGTCTACCATTGGCAACCACTGATCTTGTCTCCATCTCTCTAATTTTGCCTATTTGGGAATGCTCTATAAATAGTATCAGACAGTATATAAAATGAAATCATCATGATATAGCTTTTTTTAAAGATGTAACTATTTTTAAAAATTGCATATATGACTCATATACATATATTTACTTGATATAATACTGCCTCAAATTTTATAAATTTTTTTTAATTAGCACAAACACATGTATTACTAACCAAAGGGATGAGCTTAGTTAAACCAACACTTTGAAATAATTGCATGTAAAATATTTGTGATAGAGATATTTGACACAGTAATGAAAAAAACAAAGCAGCAGTCTGGAGATTTGCTCATGGAACTGAGCTTCCTCATTCTTACAGCTAATTCCTGTCTGAAGTGATGATGGAATTTTTTTCCTACTTTCTCATAGACCCGAGTACAGGTGACATTATCCATGACACGCTCAACTACCAACTTCCCATCTTTCGATGTTCTTGTTATTGCGCTTCCCTTCCCATCCCATGCCTGACGCTGCACCACCACACCACTGGACAAAGCTGCAGACTGTCTGAGTTTTTCTGCCATCAGCTATAATTTGCTCAAACTTCTCCCCCAGGCTACAAGAGAACTGTGTTGTTTTCAAAGTGCTTTCAGTTTTTATGAAAGGCTTCTGGCCTTCAAGGTTGATGACACAGTCTGGTTTGGCCATTGCACCCATTTTCTGCATAGTCAGTCTCCAGGGAGTCATCAAAGCTTTTGCTGTCCACCAGGCGCCATTCTCCTTCCAGCTGCTGAATGGTGGCCATGGTGGGCACAGGCGGGCTGGTGAACGTGGCAAGGGGAGCGACTTGGGTGCGGACAGTGTGCTCTCTATAAAAATGTGTTTAAGTTCAATCTGATTCAATCTTGAAGACATTAGAGACAGTTCCTGGGGAAAAATTTGCCAGAGTGCCCACTGAAGGGTGAATCATGACAGCATTTTAAATGGTTCAACACCTCTTAGGACTGGACTGTGTCATGAAGCTCAAAAGTATTGAATATTAAGTATTTGGAACAAGTCTCTGCAGCATGACCCTCTGACTTTGGGGGAATCATTGGAGAAAACGCTCCATGGGAAGGCAGGCAGCATGCTTTCCAGGTGCATTGTTCATCCTGCCTTCTCTCTGATTCTCTAGCCACCAGTAGATAAAGAGTTAATGGCTTCTAACCAGGCCATAGATTAACCTGTTTTTTAAAAATCTGAAGGAAGAGGTGCTCCAAAGGACTAATGAAACACATATCTAAAAATAACTCCTTGTTTAATTAACAGCACACTACACAGTCACTCTAATTAAAACTGCTGGCCAGACTGAAGACTATCGGTTCCATGTCTTTCACAGACATTAAAAAGTTCAATGAAATCATTTGAATGTTATGGGGAAAGAACCGGTAGGTGACTATGGAGAAAGGTATCAGAGGGGGAAATTAATTTTGTGTTAATCAAGGAAGAGGCAGTGGACTAGAAGTCAAGCTGTGCAGAAGGTCAAGGTGAGAAAGGAAGGGAACTAAGGAGGAAACAGGCAAAAAAAAAAAAAAAAATGTTGGTCTCTGAAGCAGACAGGGAGCCAACACAACAGGAGTATCCACTCTGCCTTTGGGAGCTGAGCCCAGCCCTACCTGGCTGAAGAGTAGGCAGCTAGCTCTCCGAAATAGAAGGATCTCAAGACCCTACTCTAAAGCACAACAGTCAATGTTTCCTTGGTGCTTATTTTGAGCCAGGAATTGCTAACACTTATTACCTCATGTAACACTTTTAACATCTGTGAGATGATTTGTTGTGTTACATTTGTTGTGTTACATGAAACTGTTTCAACTAAAATTTGGAACAATTAAGTTCCCTGCTCAAGGGCCTAGAGTAGGTCACTGGGGCACCAAAAAAATGACCCTAGTCAGTTGGTACACTGTGCTGCCTCACTAAAGGGGGACAAACCCCACTTCACAGGATACTGTGACAATTCAAGAAAGCCTAGAACCTGTTAGGGTGCTTAATATATATTTCCCCCAAATCTCCTGCAGAGACTTACATCAGTCCCTAAAGAAGTCTACCAATTGCCAGGCTCAGTGGTACATGCCTGTAATACCAGTGGCTCAGGAGGCTGATGCTGGAGGATTAGGAGTTCAAGGCCAGCCTCAGCAAAAGCAAGGCACTAAGCAATTCAGTGAAACCCTGTCACTAAGTAAAATACAAAATAGGGCTGGAGATGTGACTCAGTGGTCTAGTGCCCCTAAGTTCAATCCCTAGTACCCCCCACAAAAAAGGGGGGCTGGGGATGTGGCTCATAGGTTAAGCACCCCTGGATTCAATCTACCAGTGAAATTTGTTCTCCAGGGAAAGGTGTGTGTTTTGAGGAATATTCTGAAAAACAAACAAATAAAAATACAGGCACTACACATTATATGCATACAATGTCCCTTCAAACTTTTACCAGTAGGTCACTGGATCTTTTACCAGTAGGTCATTTTACCAGTACGTCATTTTCCATCACAAAGATGGAAATACGGGACAATAGATTGAAATACTCCAAGAGTATTCTCAGAAAGGTAAAATATTAGAAAACATACCTTCTCTTACAGATCTGATCTTTGAAGCTCTTTCCTACACTGAATGCACACCTTTAACTTTCAAACTTAAATTCTGATGAAATATTGAATGAAACTAACAAATACTGCACTGCATTTCAAACTTCATAACATCAGTGCTAGCCCTTTTCTCATCTCCATTTTTTCTCTCACTTTAAAATGGAAAAAGCCAAAGTTAGATACAGATTCTTCTATTGTCCAAATACTGATAGAGGAAAAAACAGTAAAATCTGCGACGCTAAACTGACAGGCCATACTACTGCACCTCAGCATTTGCTTATCATCTTAAAAGGCAATCCATGTACATTAAGGCTTAACACACTGGGAACATGCAAAGTCACGTATTGCATTAGGTTACTCCACCAGTTACCACCTTTTGGGATTCAAATGTGTTAGATCACAAAAGTAAATGATTGTAGGGCACAGATGGGAATGCCAATGAGGGCAGACCAGGTGTAAGACTTCAGGGAAGGGTGGGAACTGGGGGGAACTGGGGGGAACACATAACTGTCTAGAGAGGACAACTGCTGCTCAACTATTTGGAGAAAAAATAGAAAAAATGGAGATGCTATTAGGAAAGGTGAGCCCAAAGACACACATGATTTCCTGACTTTTATGCGAAATTTCCTGTTTTTAAAACTAAATAATTTAAAAAATGAGTGTTATGCCAGCCAAAGGAAACATTTCTGAGGTTGGATCCAACCTGCAGATCAGGGACCTTCACACTCTGGGTAATTTTTAACTGGTTGAAAAGGGGAACAAAGGGTCCTGGGTAGTCTGTGGGCATGGTGCCAGAGACCTGGGAGTGAATGTGAGGCCCTACCATGTACAGTGTGTCTACAGACAGGGAGAGAAGGGGAAAAGACAACAGGAAGAGGCTTTGCCTTCTTCACTTTGTGCATATTATTAGCAATAACTAGAGATGTGGGATGGGAAAAAACAGAAAGGGCCGGAGATGTCTATGAGCATGTTCAACGTAGAAGGCTAAAGTCACACAAATGAAATTTGCATCTGATTTTCACCACTCACTGCTGGGCGTGAACTCATGACCATCTCAGCAGCCAGAATCTCTAGACATCATGAGTCCAGATGTGTGGTTCACAGAGATGACCACTCATGTCCTCTCAACAACAAAATCAAGTAGATCTATTCTCTCTGCTCAACAGATAAGAAAACCGAGAGTTAGGGACACTAAGTATCTAACCCAACTTCATAAAACTGTAGGTAGCAAAGCAGCATTGAACCCCAGTGTGTGACTCCAGTGACTGAGTTCTTAACCAGTGTCCATTGTCATTTCTATTACTGGCCTCTAAATGGGGCCTCAAGATTGAAAAATGAGGTCCTAGAAACGTGTAACTTCTCAGAGCTCCAGAAGATTCCAAGTCTAGAGAGAGTGAAGGAAGCCCACTGTCTTTCTACTGACAATAGTATTCTGTGGATGACAAAGAGGTGTGCTAAGAACAGTGTACCCGCATTTCAGTGCTCCCCTTGTCCTCCACTGCTACTCCCACGCTGTGGAAGGTTGGCCAAGCCACCAAACTGGTTCCCTAGGATTTAATTGTTTAGCTGGTCAATGAAGACAACACTATTTTAGCTGCCAAAGAAAGGCAGTTCCAGCTATTTTCAGAAAAAACTGTCCATACAATGCCAGCATGACAAAAAAATTTTTTCAACCTTCTGTCACTAATACCAGAGGAGCTCACTGCTGTGCCCAGTTCTCAGGCTCCCTATGGGCCCTGGTTATGGTCAAGAACCCTAACCCAGTCAATTACTACTGTTGAATATGAGGTTTTTAGCTTTTCCTGGTTAAACCAAAGGAATGGTAGAAAGTCTTAGAGAAATTAAAATCCCAAGGTTCATGACTTCAGACCTAAAGATGAAGGCTAATGATAAAGAATCCAGCTTTTAAAAGTTCTTTTTAAAACAATTTTCTTAACACATCATCCAAACACCCACTTATTCACCTTTATTTGAAGTCAAAAAATAAGAATTTTCAGAGCAAATTACTCAAACCTTCACAACTAAAGCTGTCAATGGTAACCCATAACAATGACAAAACTGAATACCTCCAAAGTAAAAACTTAATAAATGTACGTTGATGGTGGATTAGGATGATGAACTCCATAGTTCAATTAATATTAATATATTGTGCGGCATTTAACTTTGCTTTGGATGAAAGGTATCCGAGGAAATTACACAAACTGCTATGGGTGATGCATCCCAGCCCCACGTGTGAACTGGCTCAAGTCCACCCCCCACTGCTGTACATTGGAAAGCCCCCATACTGCTGGCTCCTCCCTTGTGCACATGGCTGACATGCACAATTGTGCTGTTGAACATATTGCCTTACTCCCACTCTGAAATTCTGAGACACTGGCTTGTTCAACAGCATCAGTGTTTCTGGGAGTCAATGTATTCATACTGAAATTTTAAAAGTGGTCTTAAGACATAGCTTCCCTTGAGCAGCCATCCTTCTAGGCCTGAGATGCTGAGCTGCAGATCTTCATTCAACACATCCTTTTTGTGCCTTTTCACCTGAAGGATGTCTGGAAGCAGGGCCAACTTATCTCTAAACATGAGTTTATTTTTCCAATCATAACTTTCTTCATTCATTATCTTAGTTATTATTAGCCCTAGCCACTCACTAGCCCAAAATATAGACAACAGAGCTATTTTCAATTTTGCCCTCTCCCTCATTCTCACATCTACTTGTCATGGCCAGTCAACTCCAAACCAGAGAGCCCTCACCTGTGAGTTCATCATTAATGAACTGGCCTAGACTCTGAAAGCTGCAGAATCAAAGAGAGAGAAAAAGTTCCATTGGTCACCTGGCCACATCTAAACAGCCCCACCCAGTGTAGTTGATTGCAAGGAGCACAGCTAGTGATGAAGCCTGCTACTCTGAGTGAAGTTGTCTCTAGCCTGCCTTGATGGTTACTGTCAGAAGACGTGGGCTCAACTCTAGACTCCATCCACCAGGGAGCTCAGCACATGATGAAGATATAATTCATCACTCAGACAGGAAAAATCCTATCCTATTTGAGTAGCCTGCAGACCACCAAAATAGAAGAAGCAGTGCTGAGCTGTTCTAATGGCAAAAGAAGACATTAATACAAAAATAGCAAAGAGAATAATAGTTGGAATTTAATTCTTTTCACAAACAGCATCAAAATTGGTTATAATACTATCCATGCATGATTCATCTCTACAAGTCAAACTTGCAGGCATATGGTAAAAGAAAAAAAAATGACATTTGACAGGAAAGATGCTTGCAATACATTTAATTTTGCATAACGAATGTATATTTCTCAAGGATTTGACCTAAAGCATTAAGCCAGCCCATATACTGTTCTAATCAATTAGGTTTTCTTGGATCAGCACTTTTATAAACAACTAAAGCCATCATGTTCTCTAATTGGAAGGGAAAAACTCATACAGATGGGTTTCTTTTCAATTTTTTATTATATTTCTAGAAAGAAAACAATAACTTTTAAAACAGATTTGAGGATCTCTGCAACTAAAATGATGTCATCATACAATTATACTCACTTGAAAGGGAGATACAGCTAAATGCTACTTAGTGTTTCTTTTCACCATATGAGATTTTTAAATGTGGAGTTTTCATGTGTAAGAAATGACATTTGGAATTATCCAAGTTTTAAAAAAATGGAGATTTCAATACTGCTCTAGTGTTTAAGTTTATCAAAATTACAAAAGTGTGTATTTTACAGCTAGGAAGAGTTTAGAAATAATTTCCTCCCTATGGAAATGCAACAACCTTTGTGGAAGAATCTCTATAAATGAGATTACTATTAATGGACTGCTTATTGTATACCTACTATATGGTAGGTGCTATGCAAAGCTTTATATGTACTTCATCTCATTCAATCACAGATAAGACTGTTTCATAGATAAGACTGAGATTACCAGTTAATGAGCATGCTATTGAATTCTTTGGTAGGTGTCAAAGGGTAAGGGCAATGAGCACTTCAGTACAAAATCTTGAGAGAAGTGTTTCAGTCCTAACCCCAAATGGAAGGACATGGCTCAAGTTTTCACCTCTTGAGCTCTCAGAAAATATCACCACTTTTTTAAAAAGTTCATATCCAAGTATTTTCCTAAGAAATGTTGGTTATATCACCCTGAGACTTACCCACTACTTATATCACTTCATTGCTCATTAAACTCTCTAGAATATAAAGATACAAATTTGACTAATGTTTTAAGGATCTACTATGTACCACATAATATGCTGAATACCTTGTGAATTGCTTGGTTTTTCATAATATAGTTGTGAGATGGTTGATATCTTTTATAATAAATAGGTATAAACTTAGAACAAAGAGACAGACAGCTGATAAGGGCTGAGACTGGGATTTAGAGGTAGACTTTCTAATTCCTAAAGGAGAAAAAGAGACTAAGACTCTAGTTAGTCACTTGCAACTGTGGGGGAAAAATGTTTTACAGCAAAAACAGACTGAAACAAAGTCAAAGGTCAGATAGGTCATCAAAAAGTTTTAATTATTAATTCAGTTCTTGGATCTGGGTAGCAATATATAGGATGCTGTCATGGTCTCAAATTTCTTTTGGAAATTTTGCTAAGAACCACATAAGATGTGAATCCTAATAGCTAGCAGCCCAGTGCTCTTGCTTTCTGTGATACAGAGTCATTTGCTTCTACATCCATCCAGATCAGCATTAGGGGGCAGAAAGCAAGCCTCACATTCACAGCAAAGAAAAGGAAATGGGAAAACACACCATCCGGACCACTTGCAATTCCACTGATTGTTTTTTTTTTAATCTGTGACTATGCACAATACTATTATCATAAACTCATAATTCAACCAATGAAGTCAATAACACTAGATGACTTAGGTTATTGACGTTTTGTGACAACTGAATTCAGCATTCTGAGATTCTAACAGCAGTAGAAGCAAATACTCAAAAATGAATATGTTCACTAGTATTTTGTTTTGAATTCCTGGAATTGATCTCCCTGCTTCAAAAAGTGTCCCTGAACCCAAATACCAGGTGAACTACACAACATGGATCAATAGATTTTTCAAGTGCAATAATTGTTTCTCTCTGGGAGATTCCCATTAGTCCCAGAAGGAAGAATACTTTGACCTCGAGGAACACAGCAGATGTGGATAAACTGTGTGTGTGTTGCTGACCTTATCAGAAGAAAGCCAGGCCTTGAAAATCACAGGAGAACACCCTGGGCATGTGCACATTGGCTGTGGGAAACCAAACGGCTGGTCAAATGTGTGTTCTCCTTACAGATCAACCAAATTTAAAAATGCAGACCACGGAAGAGAAAGAAGGGAAAGCAGAAAAAAGTAATGTGTGCATTGACAATACCTCTTTGTTGGAAAACATGCTCAGGATATAATAGTATATATGGAAATGAGGAGGTTTGTTGTGAACACCTGGGAATCTTTGACGCATTAGTAAAATTTTCTATGTGAAATCCTGGGGTCCAATTTCTTAACGCAGAGAAGTTGGCCATTTTACCTTTGAGTGCCACATTCCCTGCTCTGTTTGAGGGCTCCATGGCCAAATAAGATGGCAGGAAGAGGGTGGAGAATCAGCAAAATGTATTCCTCATAGATAGTTCCCAAAGGAACAGTTAAAATTGAGAGGGGAAGGGAGGGTCTAAGGGACCATTGGGAACATCTTTAACTTGAAATGGAGATTGTAGTGCCACTGAAACCACTTCCCAGAACCAAAGCAGCAGATCTGTCTGCAGCAGGGGCAATTCCCTGACCCTTGCCGTGCACTGGACCAAGAAACTGAGTGCATTGCTGGTATAGAAGAATCACAGGCCACTATACCCTGACCTTTCTGAGAAAGCAACATGATACCAGCAAAGCACAAAAATGAAAGTTCACAAGGCAAGTTTTTATAATTTCAGGTGTAAAATATTTGAATTCTGTAGCAAAACCAGTGCACTACTGAACAAATGGAATAGATTTTCATGTAGAACTTGAAAATAAGCCCTGATTAACGGCCAGAAGAGGACTTAAATGAAACCCAGGAATGCCAGCTAAGGACCCACAGTAGATATGGCCTAAGAAGAAATTTAAAACATCAATACTACTCTTATAAACATCCATAAATTAGCTGGTGAGCTGGAATAATTTGTTAATTTATTCTAATAAGTCACTAATTTATTTAAGACAGTCTAACTATTTTCCTAGCACAGTATTAGAAGCTAGAGATACAGAGACAAAATAAGAGCTCACAACTTAGCAGAGGAGAAAATCCATGGCATTAATTCACTACAATACCATGTGATGTGCAGAGGTATTTAGAGGAAAGTGTCAAGGGTGAAAATAAAAAGGGAACAGATGGAAAAGCAGAAAACTAGAAGAGAGAAGAATGATCCTGACACATTTAGGAACCACAGAGTTATAAAGATCTGGAATAATTCCCATCCATTTGTTCATTTATTCAGCTAGGCTTTATGGGAGACCTAATATGTATCATCAGTGTGGCTAAATCATAAGGTACCAAGTGAGGTGTGGGGAGTGGAATCAGGGACTGGATGGATAGAGGCTAGATAGCAGTAGAACCTCAATGACTACAGCCAAATTTGGCACAAGGGAGAATTGTGTTGATCAGAACAGTAGTTGTTACGACTTTGATTCTTGAACATCTCTAAGGAAATGGTACACCTTTTTGCAGCAAGCACACAACACACAACTAAAACTTGGTCCCACTAGGACAGAGGAACACATTTATGTTATAGACTAGCCTCTGATCCCATTGGCATTTGTATTAATGATTCCTGAGCCAGGTCATGGCTAAGGGAAATAATAGACCTAACCACACAGGCCTATTGCAAACACAAGAAGATGTTTTTGGTCATCACAATAAGTAGGATGCACTACTGGAAGTTTGTGACCCAGAAGCAAGGGAGTTCCTCATCCTGAAGTGCCTAGGAAAGTGCCTCACAAGAAAGACTAGCCTGTCCCAGAATACCTGGACTAGGAGGCCAGATGATGTCATGCTACAAAATTTTTACTTTAAATGTTAATAATTATTGTCTGATTTATAATACTGGTTCTACCGAAGTTATTAACCATTCCAGATTTCTAACAACAAAAGAACATCTAAGAATTCCAAAGAGAATCTTTGCAATTGATGCTGAGAAAGAAGCAACATGTTTTGCTACATTTGAAAAGAAAGCAATAAATGTTTCCCCCGAAATAGTAAGTGGTATCTGGCCTCAAAGAAAGTCTTCATAAAATCAAGATGTCCCTTGCACTGTGATTTCATACCAGCACCTAATTAGAGAAACAAGAGGGAGAGATAATCAAAACCACCTTTAACCTTTTAGCTTTCAAATGTGAAATTTCTGGCATCACCTGCCCTTAAATGGTAGAAATGTTGTAGGAGGAAGGAGGGTTGCTCATTGCACACATCGGGAGCCAGAACTATGTAATGGAAGTGTGTCCCATCAGCCATGCAGGGCAAAGACCACAGTGATGGTAGTTCATGGTCACTCCAGCTGATGCTATTTCTTTCTATGGCCTCTCTCCTGATATAAATATCTAGGAAAAAGAATCTATACCTGTAATGTTCTTGGCAACTTCAAAGAGTATGTAGAAAAGGACAGAAGGATGTGTTTCCTGGGATTCAAAGGCAACTGGCTGGTATTTTATAGAAATTTTGACTCCGCAGAAAGGGATGAAGGAAGGTCAGCTCTTCCAGTGATGATCCTAGGTGCCCAGCAGTGCACCCTGCGTGGAGACAGGTGATAATTCCGTCAAACCATCGCTTCAGTTTTTAAGCAGATTAAGTAAACATAAAAATGAACAGAGTCTTCTCATAGACAGGATCATTAAAGAATGGTCAGGGGCATTCTTAAACTGCAAGGGAGGAAGGTTCCTACTGGGTTTTCTGGTGACAACTTAAAACCACATTTGCTGTTACTCAGTCCCCAGCCTTCCCTTACTGTCAACCTCGGTGAGAACTGAGCCCACCCTTGATGTTCCCACTCTCATCAATCTGGTTGCTGCCGCTAGGAGGACTCCCACTCTACATTCACTAGAAAGCCAGTCTCCAGCCTAGCATCCTCTTCATTCTCACTGTCTTTACTGCATTTTTCTCAAATAGATTCATTCATGCAGTATTCATTAAGAAACCACTCCATGTATCATTACTCTAGGCCTGGGCGAAAAAGAGAGTTCCTGCTATTATGGAACCTACAGTCCAATGGAGTGGGTGGGGTATAGACAATAGGTGGGCAAAGGAAAATGGATGGGATCCTTTCAACTAGCAAAAAATGCTACAAAGAAAATCAAAGAAGGTATTAGGCTACACAGTGACAAGGAGAAGTGTATGAATGACAAAGGAACCTTTGTCTGCTGGGGCCAGACCACCTGGTTTGATATCCTGACTCTGCCACTATCCTTAGTTCTAGGATCACCTCCTTGTTTTTCAATTTCCTTGCCTATAAAATGGAAATAATAATACTTCATGCTTCCTAAGGTTGTTTTAAGGGTTAAATGAATACATGCATTCTGTGAGTTCATAGGACAGTGTCTAACATTAATTAAGGGCTTTTCCTGCATCTGGTGATATGATCATATGACCTTTAAGGTCCTTCCCAGCCTGTATCTCTTTTCTTGCATTTTCACTAGAGGTGATAAACAGACCTGAACCAGCAGGTCTTATATATACTTTATATAATACTATGCGTTTTCCTTCCTTGTCCTGTTAATGAATCTGCTAATTACAAAATAGTAATCTTCTCAAGCTATACTGCTATTTAAGAAGTAAAAAAACTAAAACTTGTCTCCTCTAAAACTTCAATTTTGCAAAGAAACTTGACCCCTCTAATAAATACAAGATCCAACCAGGAATCTTCTCACTCTCTTCTTCATGCAATTAATGACGAACACCTTATCATAAATATTTTTAAAATGTCAGTGATGGCAACAGTTTTGCAAAAGAGATAAATAGTCAAATAAAACACTGCCCTGGTAATTCCTGAGTTTGAAAACATTTTGATCAATAATGAGATACACAAAGGGATCCTGGGAAAAGGGGCAGGTTCAATCTGAAGTAATAAAAACTTGCCTAAGTCATTTTTACCCCCAGTATATCTTGTAGTACAGCAGATACTGGAGCAGTTAATGGAAAATTCATAGAAAAGCAAGATTCTGCCTATGAACTAAAAGTTGGCTTAGGTTGAAGGAATACTAAGAATAAGGAATTTTGCAAAAGTCAAGGTAAGAATATTTCGCCTCTTATACATCAGTTACTGAGTTTAAATTTTGAATGTTATTTTGAATTGTATTTATTAGTTCTTGCTTTATCCTAGGGCAAACCACAAATATTCAGAGAACACTAATTCATTCCTAAATGTATATGATTATAGCCTAAATGTGCCTTAGAAATAGCATGTTTTATTTTTAGGTTGCTATGTATTGCTGTTGTCTTAATAAAAATAACTTTTTGTACATTGAAGAGGAAGCTTTCCTTTTTAAAATTATCATTGTGAACTTTAATTTTTAAATGAAGGTATTTCTAGTCCTCATGTCAGATCTTATATTCCTGGCAAAAGTATTTTATCACTTAAACTACATTACACATTGATTATCTATTGTCTGCTCATATTAAAAAGCCTCCATCATCAGTTACTGTTTACTAAACAATCAATAAAATCTAAGTGAAACAAGAATAAATTCAAACAAATAAGTAGGCTGAAATTCAGAGAAAATTGAGGCCATGTCTATTTAGAAAGGCAGCCTTTGCAAGAATTCATTTCTGCTTAAAAGATCTAATTTATCTTTTTTAATACCATCAAAGTTAATAATGGATGACATGTCTTATAGCTTTAGTGATGCAGCAGCTTGTCAATAACAGAGAATTTAGAAACCAATTCATCAATTCATGACTTTTTAATTGGACTGTGGATGGTTAATTTTAGGTCATTAGACTCTCAAATAACAAAAATCTGGAGAGTTAATTAATACTGAAGTGGGTAGCTGTCCCCTATCTCTTCAATGAATAACTCAAGAGTTCCTGTCCCACCTGAATAACAGGTGGCACTTTTCACTCTGAGCACTTTTAGATGGGATAGGGCCAAAGTGAATGCAATGGGAAAGAGTGAGGTAGAGAGGAAATGTATGTATGTGTGTGTGTGTGTGTGTGTGATATCTCCTCCCAGACATCAAAAATGAGTTCAGTGTACTCTAAGCAAAAGAAAGGAATACCGATTTCTCTATTCCTTATTCAAAGGGGAAATCAAAGAAGTCCCCAACTTCTCAGGTTTGCACTTACTGGTAGGGCTGCACTGTTGCTCACATATTTCCCTGTTGATAGTCCATCATCCATTGAATGTCCTAGCTGAAAGGGATCTTGGTGATTTTCTGGTCCACCACACCCTCTTATAATTGGGGAACCAGAGACTCAAGAACATTAGGAAACTCACCTATGGTCACACAGCTAGTTAGAGGCAGAGCCAGTCATTCTTCCACCAGCCATCATTCCACTCCACCACACTTCTCTGATCTCCCTTTCTCAGGAACACATCTTCTGACACTTACAATGGAGAAATTAATGAGTCTGCAAGTTAAAGATTCATTTTAAACAAATTGGTTCATTATTATTTAATTGAGGAGGCTTTGGAGCAATAAAAGCCTTGCTTATCCAAACTAGATAAGCAGCTCATGAAACATTGAGCTCAAGAAATGCAAAAACTGTCACAAGTCAATATGTGCTGCCTTCCTGTTTGATAAATGCCACCCAATAGCTTCAGAAGTATAAGAAACTAATGGTGTCCCAGCACTCTATAGGCATACATTAATGGGATCAGGAGCATAAAATATAAACAATAATGTACATATTGATTGTTCCGGACACTTGAAGCCCAACAAACATTTGAAAGGTCAGTCGTTTCACTTGCATCAAATTACAGATAAGTCATTTGCTTGAAGCTGGAAACTTGCCTCTCCATGTAAATTTATTTTATGACCTATAAACTTAATCATGTCATACCTCTGTTAGCTTCCTTAGGCATGAAAAATGTACTAGAAGTGCTTACTCCCATAAAGCATATACCAATAAACAATACATGCATTGCCAGGAAGGCTACTGGGTGGAGAAATCTATTCTATAGGCTGCATAAATACCATGGAACAGCATTTTACTCTGACGGAACATGTTTCAAGGTTTCTATAAGTCAATTACTACATGAGTTTACAAATGAATATGTATGCTTTTAGGGCATTTTAAAAAAATACAACTTATGGAGTACAATGTCATCATTGTTTTTACTTTTACCTGAAAGAAAAAACTAAATTTGGTTTGTCCAGTTCATACTAGGGTTTACCTTTTTATTTTTTTCCTATAATAAAATATTTATTCCTTTTCAGAGTTCCTCCCAAATGAAATGTAAAAACTCATTTGAAGCCTGCTGGATATCCATGTGGAGGATAACCCTTTACTGGTACTCTCCCAGCAAAAGGCAGCTCTCCCAGAGAGGTGGGCTTCTATAGCATCTCTCTTGTGCTCCAACTGGGTGTTTGAAAGAAACAGTTCACAATATCACAACCTGGTTCCTTCCCTGAAGCGATAGGTCTTTCTTTGGAGTCAATATCCTACTGCTGACTTTAAAAGCAGGGAGAGGGACTTTGAGGGGTTGAAAGACTTGTAATTTATGTCCCCTTTATGAGAACAGTAATTCTACCTCTCCTCTGATAACACCTCCAACTACCCTAAACTTAATTCCCCTGTTCACTGCCAAGCATGATTGTTAGAGTGAGAACCAAATTAGCAGAGATGGTTCCCACTGAAGAGCCAAAGCAAAACAACATCCTCACTAAGAGCTCTTGCAAAACTTCCAATTTATATTTTCAAAAGCTCCAAAAACCTAAGTAGTACAAACATTGTTTGTAATAATCAAAACTCAATGAAACCTATAATATTAAGATTTTGAAGGATTAAAATTCAGAACTCCTGATTTGAGTGATAATTTTCTGATAAATAAGTTTATTCTGAAATCTAGACTAACTTTATTTTGCTCTAAAACCATTAGAATGAAGGGGTGTTCATGGTAAAGAGGGGCAACAGCTTTTGATTGCAAACACTATCTTCTCAGCAGTTAAAAAATACAACTTTTATTGATTTATCTTTAAATCTCATAAGATCTGCTGGCTAAGCATCCCCTAACAACTAGTTCTCTGTACTTCAGAAGCTATTTTCTGAGCTTTACATATACACCAAGACTTCCATGACAGAGGAACAGGAAGAAAAACTTTTAACAGTAGACAAAAGAATCTTATGGTCCACCACTTATAAGACAAATACTATATATATAGTCGAAAACTGTGTCTTTCTTTTGCCATAAACTGTTCACACATCCTAAAGTGAAGGCCTACAATGACACTTAAGGACAGAGTCACTCACATTATTAAGTTAAAATAACTGCATGTAGCAACCTACCAAAGAGGTTTTCAGAGAAAAATAAACTTATTATGTTACTTTTTATACTTACTATATTCTCTCTTCAACTATTTTCCTTGAAAACAAGGCTCATCTTTCAGGGTCTGGGTGTAATGCTCAGACCCACCACTTTTCTACTCCCAACCTAGGATTCCTTCTTGCTTCTTGAAAATGCACCTTCTACTCTCTAGGGAATAATTCCACAGGGCCCAATGGTCGGGTACCTCTGAGCCCTGCTTGTAGCATTTCAGTTCTAGAAAAATGAAGCTAAGCTATCCATGTCACCTGAGCTTCAAAAGACCATTCTCTGCCACAATACCTAAACTCAAAAGAGTTTCTTTGACATCAGTCTCATGGTGATGTGAAAGGGAAATGAGAGTCCCTACAGGGACAGTGAACATCCTAACATTTGTGAGGCCAACCGCCACACTCCAGGCTTTTCTTGTTCCCTGACAAGGCTTGGCCCAGTCCTCTCCTGGGATGCCTTTGACAGCAACTGCAAACAACAGAAGCCAGCAGGAATGTAAGAACAGGTGCAGGAGCCTCCCCAGCCCCCTGCACACAGAGAAAGGGCTTCTGCAGAGCTACCCCTGGATATCCCACTTCGGAATTGCCCTCCTGCCCCCAGCCCCTGCAGGATCTTGCTTCTTTTCATGCAGCAGATGTTTGGAAAGATTTATAACAAGGCATTGTGGCTTCAAAGGTGCTGCTGGCAAATTTTCTTAGCTTTTAAGGGGATTTGGGTGGAATCTCCGACCATACAAAACAAGAAAATAAGCATGGAAAAGATCACTTTCAAGTTTGTGCTCAGATAAGGGAAATGATAATAGCAAAAGGCTAGGGCTTTTCCAATTACTCCAGGTTGCTGCCTTCTACTTCCTACCACATTTTAGTGAAAGGGACATTCCTAGGTTCAGGGGATCTCCAGCATCAAAGAGGAAATAGATCAGGCAATATTTCCTCCACAAACAGTTCAGAATTTTCACACATTCTAGCATATTAGACATCACTCTAGGGCATCTGGCCAGCTACTATTAATCTTCATCTTTTATTCACTTATTAGAACTGCTTCATGGGTAGACTGCTCTGTACAACTGGTTCAGTCATCCATGCAAATGAAAGACCACTGGTACTCAGTGGCTGCTTCTCAAAGTGTGGTCCATGAAACAGCAGCAGCAAAATTTCCTAGGAGTTTGTCAGAAATGCAAAATCTCAGGCTCACCCAAGCCTATTGAAACAGAATTTAACAAGATCCCCAGATAATTCACACGCATTGTCAAGTCTATACTGCAGCTTCTTCGAGCAACTCCATACTCAGGATTCAGAGAGCAAGAAGCTATCTTTTCTCCCATAGTGATTCACCCTGCACAAAGAGAACTCAAATGCATTATTTAAGCCTCAAACTCTCCAGAAAATATGGGCAAGCATCAATGGACCTACAGTTTGGTTAAGAGACCAAGGTCAAACAGTGGATGATTAGTGGTACTAGGACTTATATGCAGAATTTCCAACTCCTAGATTTTGGCCCTTTCTGCTGTTTCGACTGATCCTGAAGAAATGGCTCACTGTTCCATGTCTAGACCTTAAGAATCACTTCCCATTAGCATCACTGGTATAGCAGAAAGAGGGCTCCAAGTGCTGGCAGAACCCCATGACTTTGAACAAATGACTTTCAAAAACAGAGGGGAAGCTCAATACAGGTCCTTATGGAGAGATTTATAAAATAAGGATATGATAAACCTTATAAAGTAAGATTAATAAAAACAGAAATGCAGAGCCATGATTGAGCAATAAGTAGCAATATTACAAAAGTATTCAAATTCTAATTTAGAAGCTAACTTCTAAAAATATAATCGAAGAAAATATTTTTAAAGAAGAAAATGTTATATATAATAAAATGGTCCTTTGTAACAGAAAAATTAAAAGCAACGAAAATACTCTGTCATCAGGATATGGCAAATTAAATTACAGAATATTTGCTCATTTAAAATCCCCCTATGCTGATACATAATACATAATGATACATAGGGGAGGCAAGGGGAGAATGGAGGAACACTGGGTTGTGTAGAAGGAAATGAGGGGAAGGGAGGGGATGGGGGAAGGAAAGATGGTGGAATGAGACAAACATCATTACCCTATGTACATGTATGATTACACATATGGTGTGACTCTACATTGTTTACAACCAGAGAAATGAAAAGTTATACTCCATTTGTGTACAATGAACCCAAAGGCAATCTGTAAAAGTAAAAAATAAAAATAAAATGATATCCCCCTAGACTTGGCAGCCACATGAAAAATTCTGGTATAATGTCAAGAGGAAAAACAGATCATAAAATTGTAGTACATTAGTTCAGACTATGAAAAGACTTCTAGAAAAAAAGTGGAAAACATTTGTGAAACCCATCATATTCTGTATCAAGATAAATAGGATAGAGACAATTGTTTTCTAATTTTTAGTAGTTATTCAATTGTTTTATTATTTCCTTAAAAGAAAATAAATATTATGGATGGAAAATGAAGACAAATATAATAATCATGAGGCCTAATACAGTTACCATAAAGTATCATTAAATCTGACCCTGAACTCCATGGATACTAATAATAAAATTGAGCATCCCTGAGTGCTCACTCAACACTGAAGTCTTCATCAACATTGCTCTTTAAATCCTCAGGGGTCAGTAATTAGATCATCCCCATTTTACAGATGAGGAAAACAGAACCTGGAATGCACTCAGTCTCTTTGAAATATAGAGATGATAATATCTACTTTGTTGCCATTTCATGAAGATTAAACCAGATATTGGGTCTCATATCTGTGTGGTTCTAGAGAAATATCACTAAGAAAGGTAGAAAGTAACTTGGGAAAAAAAACTCTCCACTTTCTTCTCAAATGGGGACAAAAACGGCCCCCTGATTGTGGTGGCCCCACAGACTTGTCAACACACACAAGATTGTGTGCCTTGAAGAAGGGAACAGTCTTAGGTGGCATTTTCAAATTCCCCTGAAGTAATATCAGTTTTGGTGCACACACACCAAGCAATAGAAATTTGTGTTGCATTTTAAGATGCAATAGTTCCGTAGGTGACACTTGGCCTAGTAATTGAGAGACATGGGGTCAGAATTCATTTATGTCACGTCTTAGGTTGCAGCTGTTCCACCTGTACAAAGGAGTTGTATTTTGTTGGTACAAATTTATTAAATTAAATTACAGGAACAATGTTTCTGGATGAACTTAAACGTATTTGAATCCCGTTAAAACTTAGCTTTTTTTTTTTTTGCTTTTTGCTTTTTGCTTTTTAAATCAGGGTGTAGATAAACCACAGAGTAGACTTGTCTGGGTCTCAGTTACTTCATCTCTATAATGAAAGGTTGGACTAAATGACCCTTAACATCTGTTTAACTCTGAGATTCTGACAATTAACAGCATAACAATGAGGATCAAGAAAGTCTACACATGCATGATGCAAAGCAGGGCAACTGTGTGGACACATCCAGCAGCCCTCTTTAGGTAAAACCCTGCAGAAGCCAGTCTCCCCTGCTGTCTTCACCCCTTCTCCATCTGGAGGTGCCTCCCCTCCTGGGCTCCTCTGCTTCTCTTTGCTCTCAGAGTAACTGTCAGTAAGATTCACTTAAGTCTGTGTGCTCACCCTCCCTAGGGCACTTGAACCTTCCCTCTCCATGCAGTGAAAGTTGCATCCTGCCCCTAGGAGAAAGGATCCCAGGCATCAGCATAATGGTGGAGGTAGTGAAGCCTGAGCAGGGACCCTGCCTGCTGGCAAAGGCAGCTTCCTGAATGAGATCAGCCCCCTCATAATAGAATGAGAGCAGGTGAGGAACAACCAGAGAAGGGTCACAGCCCCAACTCTAATATTATCTATTCATATTTCTTTAAAATGTCTTCAAGTATATGTTCATAAGCATATAGAGAGTAGAAGTGTCTTTGAAATTGATGGACAAAAATCCAACTTCACATTAGAAACATTTTAGGTATCTAGTTTTGACATTGCAAAACAAATCATGTCTTAGTTACTCTAAATAATAAAATCACCTTCTGGATGAGTAATTTATTAAAGATATTTTACATAAGTACATTCAGATGTTTACACACAAGGGTTCTCAAATGTGCAAAATTTTATACACATGGTACATTCAGAAAAATGTAAAACGTACAGATCTGTGTGAATACAATCATTAATTACTTTAAAAATTCTTCACAATATCTTCTTGACAATGTGAATAACCAGTACACAATTTTTTGCATCAGTATATTATAAAGTACATACAGCATTATTCTCATGATTTGAGGTATCTCAACTAACTATATTTTCAGCATTTAGGAGAATATACTGGAAAATAACAGCAAAATGAAACAGTCTTATTTAAAAGAAAATAACCAGAAATTAAAATTTGGAATAATTCTGCTAAAATGACCTTTATTTCTTCAACTTTTAAATTCTAAATTTCTATTATTTTATGATTCTCTATGTATAGAAATGTCCTCTAAAGTTCTGAACGAACCATGTGCTATAAATGGTACTTTAAATTTAAGAATTTAATAAATATCTAAAATTATTCACTAAATGCAAAATTTTAAGTGAAATGTAAAATAAACTTGTACTTCAAAAATTATGCCAAATGCTAAGAATTTAAAGTATTTCATGTTAAAAAAAAAGACATTTTGGTAGAAATTAATGGAAAGAAATGCTCTTTCTAGTTTCCTGGTTTTTAATTGATATATTGTCTTCTACGAAAGTGCTGCCTGAGCAGTACCACACTTGATTTAATTGATTTTATTATGATTAGGCCTGTTAATTTTTTTTAGAATTGATTATGCCAAAGAGAGGGAGAGAGTGTGTGTTCTGAATGAGATTTCTTTTATAAAGCAAGAATTTAACTTGTGAAAATCTCTGTTTGGGGGAGAAATGCATTTGTTGTTTTTGTACATGTTGACAACTTTCCAGACCATCCATTATTTTAGTTACCAAGTTGGCAAAATCATAAAAAATGATGTACAGTTTCCTAATTTAGGGGATATTTGTTATTTGGAGTGTGATTATGGAGTTCCTTAACCCATACTTCCTTCTGTCGATAACCATTAAGAAAGAACACAGAATAATCAATACAGTTCACTCAGATTTGGTAGATTCTGAGAGTGAATTCTTTCCCCAACATTACTGTTACAATGCACACAAGTTTAACTGTAGTTAGAGACACTCATTCATGCTCTTGTTAGCATCTTATAGTAAAGGCGTGGATAAGGAGGGGGAAATAAAGCTTTGACAGATGGTACTCAGCGTTTGACTCCTGCTGAGCTCAGCAGGACCTGTGGTTTCCAAGGTTAGGGCTGTCAAAATGGCTCTGTCTATCAAGTGAATAACAAAGTGTAGACGGCCTGACTGTTTCCTATACAAAACTTAGATTTCATGTGCCATTATTGTCGGTCTTTCTGCTGATTTAGTTACTTCTAAGGAGAAGAACTGGGGGTTCTGACACAGCCTCACCATTTAAGAAATTACTTGGAAGGGAATTCTCTTGGGCTGAAAGAGGTAGGCTGGGATCTGATCTTTCTCTATTTATTTTCTCTCTAAGGTTTCATGACTTGAAAAGGATTCAAAAGCCACCAAAGATTCACTTTTGGCTATAAGCTAACTGTGAACCCTTAAAAATGAACTTAATGATGTCTACCTCTCAGAAGGGTAACATGTTTTTATTAAGAATTCTTAGTGTGGTGGGTATTTTTTCAAACAGAAAAATTGAGAATGAAAAGAGAAATGTTTCTATTAAGAAAGACATTGATGTGTTTAGAGGTGTTTGTCAGGGCCTATTTTTACCTTTCAGAGCTCCTAATTTTTAAAAACTCCTCCCTTTCTTATTTTGCCTGTGTCTACAGACTTCAGTTGCTCAGAGAAAGTACCTGATGCTAAAAGACAGGAAATTGAACAATGTCACCAAAATGTGCCTGTGTCATCCCTGTTAACAGCTATATGCCTTGGTAAGTTTGATGTTTTCCTTTATGTATATTTTGTAATTTCAAGATTGTTATTGACTTTCTGGGAAGTTAATAAAAAAACCTTTTGGCAAATCATAAACCCAGGCTTTTTTTTATTAAGATGACTAAAATTAGTGTTGGGGTTGTCCTCCTGAGTAAGCTAATAATTATATTTCAATGCTTATTTTATTTTATGCATGTAATATTTAAAGAACAATTCCTGATTGTTATTTCAAAAAGACAAAAAAATACAAATTTTAAAGTAGAAATTTGAAAATGACAGACTTTAAACCTGCCTTATTACCAAGCATTTTAGTTGCCATTTTTGAGAACTTGATTAAAGAAGGATATCTTCTGCCTCTTTTTGATAATAACTTGAGTAACTTCATCCACTAGTATAGTGTCTGTTGCCTACAAGTATGTCTAAAAAGATGACTTTCTCCCTAAAATATAGATGAAGAATTTCCTCTGCAAATATTCAATATATATAAATTCCATGATCCATAAAAGGAATGTTATTTGGAAGAAATTCTATGTTAGAATTCCCAATTTACTTAATTATTTTAAGCATTAAATAAAAAGTGTGTTAAAAAGCACTGAAGGACTTACCTTCTTATAAAACTATTTTTTAAAGCCCTAACCCAGCGGTTTCCTCTGAGATGCTTGGCCTTCACTACATGGTAGATATTAAGTAAATATTATTAAACTGAAATAAAATGCATACTGAATATCAAATATAAAAAGGAATTCCTTAATTTAAATAAAAAGGAGACAGCTTTTACATCAGATTATTATAAGAAATTGTCAAATGCCAATTGAGCATAAGCCCTTCTCCAGTTGTTCTTGCTCTTTATTCTGGTAACACTTGCTTTTTATCATCTGTAGATAATAATGATAATTAAACAGAAATTTGGAGTTAAGGGAAAAAGTCCTAAGCCAAAATGCAGCTTTCTTCCTTCTCCCCTCCTCTCTGCCTTTTTGCTTGCTTTGTTCAACAGGGCAGTTGCTAAGCTTCTTCCTAACAGCCTGTACTACCCCCACCCCCAAGGAGATTTTGTTAATGGTAAACTTGCTGAATCAAATTTGCTTTTCATGCATTTGCATTTTTTAAAGAGTCTCTGAGGGCTTGTTTCATGTGACTATGGGGAAAGTGTGCTTCTGAAATTTCATCCAAGTGCATAAACTTTAAGGCCCTGGGAATTAAGTCCCTCCCTTACAGGAAGTCAGCAATCCTGGAGGAAGGAAACAACTAAAAAAGATATGATGTTTGGGCACCGCAATCTCAAATTTAGCCACTCACCAAAACCTTTATGGTTTTAACCCACAGCACTGGCCTGTAAGTCCAAATGTCCAGGGCTAATTAATATAATTATTTTTTTCTAATTGCACTAGGCCCTTCAATTGTTTTTGTTGTTGTTAACTGTAGTAAAATACACACAGAACTTGGCATCTTAGCCATTTTTAAGTATGCATTCACATTGCTGTGCAACCAGTCTTCAGAACTCTGTTCAGCTTGCAAAACTTTATACACATTAAACAACAACCTTCCATTCCCCTCTCCGTCAGCCCCTGGAAACCACCATTCTACTTTTTGGTCTTTACGACTGTGACTATTTAGGTACCTCCGATACAATGAATCACACTCTGTCTTTTTGTGACTGGCTAATTTTACTTGGCATAATGTCTTAAGGTTCACCCATGTGTCAGAATTTCCTTCCTTCTTGAAGCTGAACAATATTCCATTGTCTGTATGTACCAATATCCTGCTTATCCATTCATCTGTCAATGTACACTTGAGTTGCTTCCACCTTTTGGCTATTATGTATAATATTGCTATGAAAATGAGCATACAGCCTTCATTTATTTTAGAATGTGATTGCTGTAAATTAAGACCACAGCACACACTGAAGGAAGGAAAGGCAATAATAGCTAGTGCTTATTGAGTACTTACCTTGTGCCAGGCACTGTGCCACACATATCATTGGTCTCAACTCTGACAGATGCACTCTTATTACTGTCTTTTCATAAAAGTAAAAACTGAAGTACAGAGAGGTTGGTTAACTAGTTCAAAGTCACTCAGCTAATAAGTCACTAGCTACAATTCTAGAAAATGCAGCCAGAGTCTGCCCTCAGAGAAATCATGGAATCTGTATTCCTGGAGCCACAGCCGAGCACCCTAAGGCAAAAACTCCTTGAGAGCTGCACAGTCTGGCCTGGGCTATAGAGCACTGGGAGCCATCGAAACCAGCTCTGTCACCACCTAGCAACAGGACCTTTAAAAATCCCCGAAAGGGTCATCTATGAAAAGAAAGGTTTATCAAGTATGCTGTGGTCTATAGTTTCCAACAATCCTTCATTCTGTATGAAATTTATTATCTAACACTTTATGACTTGGTTATTTCACCTACTTGAAGATAAGTAGGTAATTTAAAATTTTCAAATACATGCTAAATTCTCCAAGTTTATAATGAATAGTTTTCCCGATGCTTATTCTACTAATATTCAAATTATTCCTTAATATAATATCATTTGTACCCCCATAAAAAACTTACAAGAAAGGATACAAAGACAAGTCAACAGGAATGTATGAGGTAAAATGTCATTTCTCTTTCAGAAGAGTCAGGTGTGCCCACCCCAACAAAAACCCAATGGAATTGAACAAATTATGTTATGTTCAAGTACAAATATGTAACAACATATCCCACTATTATGTATAATTATAACTCATGGATTTAAAAACAAAACTGGAGAGGAGGGAACAGTGTTCATCTAAATACATTCACATAATTAGGGTTATATAATTTCCACCACCTGCCATTGAGGGAAATGAGAAGGATAAGTCTGAGTTAATTAACATTTTCCTCTTCATAGTCAAAATTTATCACTTCATTGATCTCTAGAAAGGTGGACCTGAGGACCCTCATTATCATAAATAGTTTAACCAACTCTTTTGGTTCTATGGTTGTAAAATTAGGTTGTAGATCATTCTGTATTCATTTTCATAGCACAACCCTAACTGGCTGTAATGAATGAATTTGTACCCAAGGAAATAAAGGGAAACTATTTCAAGAACAAAGTTTATAAAGACCTTTAAAAACCTGGAGGTCTAAAGAGCAGCATTTGAATGCACAGGTCTAATTTATCAGTAGGTGCATGTTCTCAAATTCAGGAACTACACTCACCAGGAATGACTCTCAGATTCAAGAGAAGAATGGCTGTGTCATTTGACTGCTGTGCAAATCCAGTGGCAAATGCTTACTTGACCAAAATTCAGGTGTTTCAAATAGAGTTCAGGCATGTGATTGAGCAGGTCTGCAAAATTTTTCAGGGATGGCTATAGATAAACTTCAATATTAAATGAAAAGAATGTTTTCATTTTCTGTTAGCCACCATTTACAGCAGGATAGACAGTTTTATTTTAAACCAAATTATGGAACATGGGAAGCATCCTCCATATTCCAATTTATGAATTTGCTATCTATATTCACTTTCAGCCAAGAAAGAGAATTCTATGATAAATAGTGCATCTTCCTTCTGTGCTTTCAAAAGATGCAAATTTTGCTAACCAAACAGAAGAGGGAGCTATCCATCTGGAAATTAACCAGTTCTTTCAAAATAAGTCAAGTAAATATAAAAAGAAGGATAGTCTATTATGATCAAGTCTTAGGTAGTTCTGTATTTTATAGCAACCCTTATAATTTCTGGTACATTCAAAATGAGGAGAGAACTAACGATAAAGGCAAAAACATGGAATTAATTAACAAAGAGGCAAAATACACAAACCTTTAAAAAGCCAACTAAAAATACACTCAATATTTTATGGTTTATCTCACATCTTCTAGAAAAATATAGACTCAGAACACACCCCCAAAAAGGCCAAAACTATATTCTGTGGCTATACATACTTCTATCTAATACTATCTTCCTATTGATCACGATCGTAAAATGAAACTTTGCCTTTAAAATTAATAACATCTGGAAATAATGGCAAAAAAGGAAAAAAAGAAAAAAAAAAAGAAAAAAAGAAAAAGAAAAAACTGTTGGGCTGCATCTGTCCTGAAAATGCTATGTAATAAGATTTACTTAATATATTTGAAAGGAAAAAAATGTTTTGTTCCCCAATTTGTTGCAACATCTGAAAGTTCATGAGGTTATGACCCCTCTTTAAGAAAGCATCTCCCACCACCTGCAAATACCCAGGAAAAGCAGTTGGAAACAATAAAACACGTGCTAGTTAACGGTTGCCAGGGAAACGGTTCTGGTTCACCAATCAGAAGGCCTGCTCTTCCCAGTGGCTTTGTCCGAGGGAGACATGCGCCAGCTGTTAGTGAATAACCATTGTTATAGATCATCAGGAAATCACAGTCAGCAGGCAACCCAGCCCCACTGGAAGTTTATTTCTCATATTTGTTCATCACCAGGGCAATCCTCCACCTTTAAAACATCCCCTTAGGCTGGGTTAACTAAATAACACCCTGCATGGCAGGATCATTTAAAGGAGGCAAGTTGCAAAATGGTCTTTTTGCGCAGCAAACAGATTTCTACCTTTGATTCCAAGAACGTCATCCCCCTGTCCCCTTCGCTTTCCAGTGTCAATTACAGGGCAATATCTGAAGGAAGCCGGGTTGGGTGCTTTTCCTTCTTTCCTTGATTGGCCACTCAGATACACACACCCCACACTTCAGGCACCAAGAGCTTTCACACCATCCTCCAAGAACTGTCAAGATCATTGGCAGTTCTCCCTGCTGAAGAGAACAGAATGATTGGCAACTGAGGCACTCTACAGAGGCAGTTTGCAGCCATAAGAGAGGGCTGAGAGGACAAAGCCCTGGGTCCCTTCCTACAACATGCACACTTCAACCTTCTGAACAGCCTTACTGTTATCAAATTTATACTTTTTATAAATTTAAATGTTATAGATTTTCTTTGAAATGAGATAGTGCTGCTTAAAAACTAATGAATGATAAACCTACCCAATTACCAGACTCATTTTAAAAGAGACACCTAAACTTCTATTTTTGGACCCTCACATTAGATTAGAAGTCACAACTTGACCTTAGCAAAAATAAAAGGATGAACAAATAGAAATTTTAACAACTCTTCTTAGTCTGTCTGAAGATTGAGGTGACAGAGCACTGTCCCACTCACCAAATTGGAGACAAGCAAATACAGAGAATCCCAGCTTACTAGGGCAGAAACTTCCTTGAGAACCAGTGCTGGGTAGGAAAACCCAAATTCCAATTGCTACAGGATACAGGATCACTGTGGATAGGTCTGAGAGTTAAAAACTCCAGAAAGACCCAGTCATGGTGACACCTGTCCCCCCCCCACACACATACACACACACCACACCTAACTGTGGAGGAGAAAAGATAAGAATTGCATCTGACTGCTTCTAGAAACCATGCAAGAAGAGTAGTGTGGAAAATATTCATTGAGAGAGGAAAGATCCAATCTAGAATTCTGTACCAAGTGTGTGAAATTGTCCTTTCAAAAGTAAAGGCAAAATAAAGACTTTTTGAAACAAAAATTGATAGAATTTGTTGCCAGTAGACCCACCTTGCAAGAAGTGTTTAAAAGTTCTTCCAAGAGAAGAAAATGGTATAGTCAGAAACTCAGATCTAAATAAAGAAAGGAAGAGCATCAGAAAAGGAATAGTGGAAGGTAAAATAAAAGCTCTTTCTTATTAATTGATTTAACATATAGTTTTCAAAATGATAGCAACTGTGTATTCAGCTATGTACACCTGTGTGTTTTATTCATAAATGCCCACAAATAAATATGCTTATGCATTTTTAGGTAATGGCAATGATATATGGAACAGAATGAAGGAATTAGGAATATTTATTATAGAGTATTTGCATTATCCATGAAGCTGTATTGCATGAATTGAATTTGGATTAATAGCAAATGTTATGTCAGTATGTTGTAAAACCTAGGGCAACTACTTTAAAAAGTAAAAAAAAAAAAAAAGACATCATTGATATGCTAAAAAGGAGCAAAATTGAATCATGTAATGCTTAAACTGTAAAAGAAGTATGGAAGACACAAATCAAAATGAAGAGCAAGGGCAACAAATAGTAACATTATTATTGTTTTAAACAAATAGAAAAGAATAACAAATATGGTAGTTATTACTCAACTATAACAATAATCACTTTAACCATCCATGGGCTATATACCATGGTCACTGTCTACAAACAAGAGAGCTCGCCAAAGTGGATCCAAGAATGACCCACTACTTGTTCTTGTCTACACGAACCCCTATTTAAATATAAAGATATGTAGATTAAAGTGAATGTGTGGCAAAAGATATTCCATGCTAACACTAATCAAAGAAACACAAGTAGTTATACCAATTTTATACAAAACAGGCTTAGAGTAGAGAGTGTTACAGGGAATAAAGAGGGGTATAAACATAATGATAGCCCCCAAAAGGAATAAATAATAATCATTAGCACATATGCATCTAATAAGAGAGTGCCAAAATATCTGAGAGAAAAAGCTGATTAGACCTGCAGGAGAAATAGATTGAATCCACTATTATAGTTGGAGAGTTTCATGCTTCTTTATTAGTAATGGACAGATCTAAGAAGTAGAAAATCAGCAAGGACATAGATGAACTCAAACAATTTATTCAATAATAATGATACATCCTTCTGGGTCTTACATGGACATTACCAAAACAGACCCACGTTCTGGACAAAAAGCATACCTTAAAAGCTTTAAAGAATAGAAATCAAACAATGTATACTATCTGCCACAGAGAAATAAATTAAAATCAGAAACAAAGATAGTGGCAGGTAAAACAAAACCCATGGTATGAAATATATTTCTGAGTAAATTATGGATCAAAGAATGAAATTAAAAATATTTCAAACTCAATAGAAATGAAAATACAACTTATCAAAATTTGCAGGATAAGGGTGGGAATGTAGCTCAGTGGTAGAGTCCTTCCCTACCTTGCTCAAGGTCCTGCATTCAGTCCCCAGTATTGGGGGGAAGGGGAAGAAATGCAGGATGGGTGACAGCAGTATGTGGAGGGAAATTTATAACATTAAATGCATATGTCAGAAAAGAAGAAATGCCTAAAATCAACAATCTAAGTTACACTGTAGCAAACTGTAAAAGAAAAATAAATTAAATCCAAAGTAAGCAAGAGAAAAGAAATAATAAAAAGTAGAGAAGAAATCAGTGTAACTGAAAACCAGAAATCAGTAGAAAAATTCAATAAAACCAAAAGTTGGTTCTATGAAAAGATCAATAAAATTGATCAATCTCTAGACAAACTGAGGGGGGAAAGATAAGATTAATATATCAAATGTAAGCACTAAAATCAGAAATAAGAGACATCACCAGAGACCCATGAGCATTAGAAGGATACTAAAGGAACATTATGAATAACCACAAATTTTATAATATAGATGAAATGGACCAATTCCTTGAAAGAGACAGCCTGCCAAAAATCACCAAGAAGAATAGACAATTGCAACTACTTATATCTATTCATGAAATTGGTCAATAATTAACACCAGAAAGCAAACAACCCACATGGGGTTCACTGGTGTCTTCTATCAAACATTTAAGGAAGAAATTTTACCAATTCTCTGAAATCTCTTGCAGAAAATAGATGCATAGGGAATATCCACTAACTCATTCCTAATGAGTTAGCATTAGGAAGGTAGCATTATCCTAACACCAAAACCAAAGAGAAGTTTCAAGAAAACTACAGATGACTACTTCTCAAGAAAGTATTAGCAATCAAGTTCAACCATGTATGAAAAGATTATACTCTATGAACCAACTGGGATTTATCCTAGGTATGCAAGGCAGGTTCAACATTGAAAATTAATTTACATAATGCATCACATCACGGCTAAAGAAGAAAATCACATAATTATATTAATAAATGCAGAAAAAGCATTTGACAAAGTCCAAAATTCTTTTGTGGTAAAACTCTGAAAACTGGGAAAAGAGGAATTTCTTCAACTTTATAAAGAACATTTACAAAATACCCAGTTATCATACTTAATGGGGAGAAACTTGGACATTTCATACTAAGATCAAGGAATAAGACAAGAATGTCCTCATTCACCACTTCTTTTCAACACTGTACTAAAAGTCATAGCTAATGCAATAAAACAAACAAAAAAAGAAAAAGGAAAATAACACATTTAGAGCAAGAAACTGTTTGTACAAGAACGTCTATCTATAAAGTCTGAAAGAATCAAAGAAACTCCTAGAATAAGCAATTGTAGCAAATTTTCAGGATATAAGATAAATAAATAAAAGCAAATCACTTTCCTATACACTAGCAAGGAACACTGGAATTTGACATTAAAAACACAGTACATTTACGTAAACACCCCCAAAATGAAATACTTAGGTAAAAATTTAACCAAAGATGTGCAAGATGAGAAAACTACAAAATTCTGATAATATATATCAAGGAACAACTAAGTAAATGGAAAGATGTAACATGTTCATGAACAGAAAGATTCAATATTGTCAAAATATTAGTTCTTCTTAACTTGATCTATGGATTCAACACAGTCCCAATTTTAGCTATAACACCAAAGTTATGACCCATGAAAGAAATACTGAAAAACTGGACTTTATCAAAATTTAAACTTCGGCTCTTGAAAAGAAGATGTCAAGAGATCAAGAAGATAAACCACACAGACTAGGAGAAATACTTGTAAAAGACACATCTGATAAAGGACTGTTATCCAAAATACAGAGAGAACTTTTAAACTCCATAGCAAGAAAATTAACCCAATTAAAAATGTGCCAAGGTCCTGAATAGACACCCCACCAAAGACAATATGGTAAGTAGAATGTGAAAGATATTCTGTATCTTATATTACTGGGCAATTGCAAATTAAAACAATGCCATACTTCTATTAGAAGTACCGAAATTCAGAACACTGAAAATACCAAATGCTGGCAAGGATTTGAAGCAACAGGAACTCATTGATAAGAGAGCAAAATTGTACATACACTTTGGAAGAGAATTTGTCAATTTCTTACAAAACTCAACATACTTGTAGTACATAGTAAAACAATCATAGTTCTTGCTATTTACCAAAAGGAGTTAAAAACATGTCCACATAAAAATCTATGCTCAGGTATTATAGCAGTTTTATTCACAATTGCCAAAACTTGAAAATAACCAAAATGTATCTCAGTAGTTGAATGGATAAATAAACTGTGATACATCTAGACAAAGGAAATTATTGATCATTAAAAATAAATGAGCTACCAAGCCATGAAAAGACATGGAAGAAACCCAAGTGTATATTATTAAGCAAAAGAAGGCGACCTGAAATGACTATATATACTACCACATGATTCCAATAATATTACACTTGAGAAAAGGCAAAAATATGGAGACAGTAAAGAGATCAATGGTTGCCAGGAGCTATAGAGGGAGTAGGGATGGATAGAGCACAGAGGATTTTTAAGGCAGTGAAACTATTCTGTATAAGACTACAATGTTGGATACATATCATTATCTATTTGTCAAAAACCCTACATAGAACACCAAGCATGAACTCTAATGTAAACTGTGGACTTGGGATAATGATTTGTAATTGTAGTTCATTTATTGGAACCACTGGTGGTGACCGTCAACAGTGGGGAAGGTTGTACATATGTGGGGAGAGGGTCTCCAGGAACTCTGTACTTTCTAATCCCTTTTGCCATGAATCAAAAAATGAATCTTAAAGATTTTTTTTTTAAAAGACTTCTGATATCCACATTTTGGAAATTTAGGTTCAAGAGATTTTGGTTGGGACTTGGAAATCTGTTTCATAAATCCAGGATATTTCCAAAGTTCAATCAGGGTTGAGAATCACTGGGTAGATCTTGACCTGATGTTTCAAAAATGTATGTATGCTGTTTGATTTTTTCAGACTTTTAGTCTGTGCTAGGAATAGTCTTATAAATTTATTTGTATGAATATGCCAATATTCGACAGTGCTTATGTATGAGACATTTGTGTTCATGACGTGATATTTATTTACCCACATGCTTAAACAAACAGGAGCCCTGTATTATAGGCTGCCTGTTTCTAAACAGCCTAGTCACAGAGGCAACCAAAAGGTTGAGGCTATTCCAAAGCTGTGCTTCATCCACCCCTTCACATGAAGCAAAGAAAGGATCAAGATGAAAAATCAGGGACAGGCGACTGATTCCATCATTCACAGTTTAGTTTCTCCTTCAAAAGAACATATAATAACTTTGACCAGGCTTCTACAAACATGTGTAAACAAAAAGCATGATTTGAGAAGAGAAAATGAATAATGGCATAAGAAGCCTTGTCTTTCTTACATAACCATGTATACTAGTCCCATTCCTTGGAGTTAAGAAGAATAGACTGAGAATCATGGAGTTCCCAGCAGAAGTCCCTCCTTTCTGCATAACCCAGAAAAATGCAGTTCTCTATTTTTAAAAGGGTGGAAATGTTCTCCCTTGAAGCCCAGATGTTTTTCTATCTTTCTAAGCTGCAATTACTTCAACACATGATTTTAGCTCCACTCACATCAGATCAAGGCCACCTGTTATATCCTCTACACACTTAGAAGAGATTTAATGTTAAGTTTGTATTTATGGTTTATTTAGAAAAGTCACAAAGCAATTGAGAGGATACATTTAAAGTAATCTTGAGGTCCAAAGATGTGTATAGGGTAGATTAACAGATAATCAACACACTGTGTTGTGTAAACATAATCAAACCTAATTTGTGATTCATGGCTACATAAATTTGGATATAACCCAGGACTAAAAAGCTCATCTGATATGCAACTATATGCCTGAGGACAATATAACATCATAGGACTTATAAAATTATAAATTCCACTCCTAAGTCAAATATTATGAAAATGTGCATTATAGTGTATTTTACTATAATATTACTTTTTCCCCAAATGCCTTCCCTTTCCCCAAGTGTCTTCTTGTCCCAATTGGATTGCTCTATTCTACTGATCTCCCTTTCTATTACTGTAATTTTAATTAACATGTGTGTGTGTGCACACACACATGGGATTCATTGTGGTATTTGTATACAGACGTAACAGTAGATTTCATTCCCCAGTACTTCCCCATGCCTGCCCCTCCTCCCTCCCTTCGTCTTCATCTCCTTCACTTTTCCACTAGCCTTCCTTCTATTTCATGAGATCCCCACCCCCCCCATGCACATGTGCACTTCCACATAAGAGAAAACATTGGACTGTTGACTTGAGTCTGGCAAATTTCACTTAGCATGATGTTCTCCAATTCCATCCATTTACCTGCAAATAATTTCCTTCTTATTTATAACAGAGTAAAACTTCATTGTGTATATATACCACACTTCCTTTATCCATTCATCTGTTGATGGACACCTAGCCTGGATTCCACAAATTGGCTATTGTGAATTATATTGTTATAACATTGGTATGCATGTATCACTATAGTGTTCTTATTTTTAGATCTTTTGGATAAACATCAAGAAGTAGAATTGCTGGATCATATGGTGGGTCCTAGTCTATTGAGAAATCTCCATACTGCTTCCTAAAGTGATTGTACTAATTTGTATTCCCACCAAAATGTATAAGTGTACCATTTACCCCACATCCTCACCAGCAATGATTGTTCTTTGTATTTTTGATGATTGTCATTCCAACTGGAGTGAGATGAAATCTCAGTGTAGTTTTAACTTGCGTGTTGCTAATTGCTAAGGATATTGAACACTTTTTCATATATTTCTTGGCCATTTGTATTTCTTTTTTGATAAATGTTTCTTTAGATCTTTTGCCCATTTATTGAGTGAATTATTAGTTTTTTCAGTGTTAAGTTTTTTTAATTCTTTATATATTCTGGATATAAATCCCCTGTTGGAAAGGGATTTTTATTTTGTCTTTTATTAGACCTTCTCTTGCCTAATTGCTCTGATAGAGTTTCAAGAACTATACTGAGTACTTATGTTTTGTCTTGTTTCTAATTTTAGAGGAAGGCCTATACTTATTAGCAAGATTGATAATATATTGAAAATGTCTCTTGTTTTATTGTTATATTATAAAAATGTTATATTTCTGAAATCAAGTCTGTTCACTCTATCAATAAAAATGACTTGATATATATACATACACATAAACATATATCACCTTTCTAATGATAAATAAGCATTTGCAAAAAATCTTCAGTAAGTAATGGTCATTCAGCAGTAAATGTTTATTGAGCACTTACTATAAGCCAGTAACTATACTAAGTACTGGGATATAGCAGGGAACGAATACACAGCAGTCCCCATTCTAGTGAAATGTGGAAATAAATATATAGTTAACATTGGGAGGAAAACATGTTCTAATGAACAAAAACAACATTGTAAAGTTAATGTCACAATATTTTAATTGAACTTCTGAAGTAATATTTCATATTATTATTATTTTAACACTTTAAAAATAAGTGGCAGGTGATGTTATTTATCATAAGAGAGTGATTAGGTGGAAGAGAGGCAAGAAATGAAAAGTGAGAAGTATACCTCCTCATTCTGCTCATCTTCTCACCTCTTATAATTACTTAGGTATAACTAAATTAAGGAAGACACGGAGAAACCTAACCACAAAGTCTAATATGTAGATATAGTTGCTTGAGACTCAAGGATATGAGTTTACCCATTCTGTTTTAGCCACACTGTTACAAATGAGATTGGTTGTGGTATGGAGAAGCTTCACTCTCCCCCCTTTCCTTCATTCTCCATGGAGATGAGTGGCAGAATTAGAGTGTACATCAGTGCTAACTTCTATCTGAATCCCAACTACAATTCTTACTTCCATCAATTTCAATCTTGAATAAACATGCTTTTCAATATCTAGCAGGACAAGAAAGAGCACTATAGAACAAAGACAAATTTTTCCCCCTAAATATAATTTCAAAGTGGCAGACTGGAAAATCTCTGCAGGCAAATGTGATGTCACTGAAGAAATCACACACTTACCAGTAGAGATTCTTCAGTCTGACAGCTTCAAGCATCGAACCATTTCAACAACTGTGCCTTCCTGCATATGTTTCTTGGAATAAATCTACCCAAATAACCAAGGGATAACTAATTTGTTGAACTTTGGCTTCATCTAACAAAGAAGAGAACATGCCTCATGATGGCAGGATCTCACCAATTAAACTGTAAAATACAAAGGTTGTTTGTGACGTTGCTTCAAGTACTAGTGACCAAAGTGTGACCCCCTGCGTTAGCATCAGCAGCATCACCTGGGAACCATTTAGAAATGCAATTTCTTAAATACACCCAGGCCTCCTGAATTGAAAATGACAAATGGGCCCAGCAACCTGTATTCTAACAAGCCTCTCTGCTAATGCTGCTTTATGCTCAAGTCTGCAACCACTGGTTTAAAGTAAAACAAAAGATTAGAACACTGAACTCAGAGATCCTCTGATGTTATATAGTGTATGAAAAAAATCAGACAAAATAATACATATTCATAAAGATATTGTTGTCCAGGATGCATTTCTTTCCTAAAGTGATGATCTTAATAACAAACATAAGCATTAACAATGAAAAGAATTATCTTCCTTTAACTCTTATTTTGCCAATGGAATTGCAGAGCTCTGCTTACTTCCTTAGAAATAAAGAGTTAAGAAATCTTATTTAGGAGGAAAAAAACGTTTTCATGTTTGGGAGGATTAAAAGGGTACTGACATCATTCAAGTCATGAGCCATAATTCTTATTAGATTTATTGCTACATTCTTCACACAGCTTGGAAAGTTATTCCTAAGAGCACAAAATATGCACTTAGACTGCACACAGAGAAGGAAAATGCTCTCACAATGAAATTATTTTAGGCTGGTCCAATAACACTTGAAAGACTCAAGACTTATTCTCTATGTAATGTATCTTGGCAAAATAAGTGATGACTTTATAAATTTGTCTGTTTCAACATCCTTTATAATTTGCCCTCTAAATAGTTAAATTTGGCTACAAATGATCTAATTTATGTATCTTTAAAACTTTTTCCCTTTTAAATATTATAAAAATTGCAGGGTAAAAAGTATTTAAAAATATAATTGGATCTGGTCTTTAATGACAACAAATAAACTACATAATCAAATCTTATACATTAGAATGTAATATCTGAAAGATAGGTATGCCTGTTAACCAGTAACTTCTGGTAGAATGTTAAAAATTCATCTTCAGTTTCATTCTTAATGAATTCATTTTGATTATTTCTGGACCATCCCAATTTCCCATGATGTGATGGAAAAAAATTGTAACATTCAAAAATTGAATTAGATCACACACAAAACGTCAACTGACTCAGATTGTAATAATGAGGCTTGGCTCATTCATTGAAAAGTGAGAGCCCAACTATGTCCAGAATGTACAAAGACAGTGCTAGAGATCAGCAAGATGTTTTAAACCCTTCAAATGACCTGAAGGAAGTACTTTTACTTAGATAAGGATTAAAAGGACCTCTAAATATCCCACTTCTTTACTTTGATTGGAATTAAACCAGTCCAATCTCAATGTAGTTGCTGATCAAAAGCACCAATTGACAATCTTAAATGTCTTTCATAATAAAAGAAAACAATTACTAGCCAATATATGCAATTTGATATACAAAATTTTTAAAACATGGAATTTCACTGAAGGAAACAAAACATAATACTTGGAACTTAGCATCCTCCCAGACAGGAGGGGGTTATAGATATCTGATCCACTCCTAATGGCCACAACTTCATGAAGCACTCCATATACATTATCTAATTTCATTTTCTCACAAACCTAGTAAAGTTATTGACAGTTCTATTTTATGATCAAAGAAATAGAACTTAGACATAAATAAGAAGGAAAGAAATTATCTGAATGTACACAACTCAATATCTGGGACATAATAGTATGGAGGAATGAATATGGAACCCAGGAAACCTTGGTTTTAAATATTGGATTCCTCCACTTAAAACTAAGCCTCTCTGGGTTAAATTTCCCACATCTTCAAAACAAGCAAAGTGTTCTCTTTCCTGTTTACTTCCCATGGCTGGGAAAATGTTTGTCAATGATAAAGAACTGGAAAGATGTAGGATATTGTTATTATGTTTGCAATAAACTAGACAAGCTTTGGGAATGGCTTGGTCTCCAGCTACTGTTTCTTGCCAGACTGCATCCATAGATGTGGACACTGCAAGAGAAAGAATGTTGATGGAAGGTGGGGGGGGTTGATGATTTTTCTCCCTTAGTGAATCCAAAGGACTCCGGTCTTCTGTCTTTGAGCAGGCCCAGTCAGGTTGCCTTATTCAAACCCTGAGGATCCCAAGAACCTCAACCCTAAGAGCAAGCACACAGCTTCTCTTGAAGGACTGTGCCAGAGATGAATCCACATGGCCTCTCCTCTTTTGACTGGGTGACAGTTTTCCTCCTCTCCTTTCAAGGGATGTTGGGTTTTTATTAAATGTATAACTAAAATACCCCAATGTCCAAGTGTCTATGCAGAAGTAAAACTGGGTTACCTTGTGCCACCTCTCAAGGACCTGAAATTCCTAACTGGACACAACCTTGATAGACACTTTAGAAGCTCCACCATTCTTAGAATTGTAATATTTAACCCTGGAAAGGAAATTAGTGACCACTTATTCCAAATCAATTATTTAATGAGCACTGATTTTTGTGCTAGGCATTTTCTACACAGTCCTATTTAGTTCTTAGAGTGACCTTATATGAAGTTTGACTGCTAATGACCCCACTTTGCAGATGAAAAAAACTAACGCTCTTATAGGTTTAATAAGGACTTTGAACCATGTCTAACTGATCCCAAAGCCCATAATCTTAACTACTGCCTGACGATAAAGTGGCCCTAGGTCATACAACTAGTTGGTGGTAAACCTGAAAGTAGACCTCAATTTTCTTTGTACCACATCTCACTTATTTCCAAAGAATTTACTTGAATTGCCTATATTCTTATGAAAGGTGCTCTAAAGAATTATTCACTTTGTCATAGCCAAATAGTTGATTAAAAAGGAAACCTGCTCAATTATAATCCACTGGCTGATGTGGATATCTAAGAAGGTTCTTATGAATCTAAATTTACTTATACTTTAACCCTAATGACTAAATGCTAAAATTACCCATTTCTCTGAGGACAGAGAAAACTATAAAATTCATACATTCTTATGAAATAGAGCCTCATCAACCTTCCTAAGATTGCTGACAATTTAAAAAATCAAGACACATCATCAATATATTGGGACACTGCAGGATCATTTGGGGAGTTCATAAAACCAGGTTTGGTTTAGTGCTTATAAACAGGTAAATGCACCATATTTATTATCATTGTCAAATTTACACATTACATGTCAATTCTCTCTGTAAAGTTTCAACTGAAGGATCCAATAAGAATATGAGCGTCTGTAAAAAGCAGATACCCTTCCGGTTTGGCAAATGCCTTTTTATTTTTTGTCTTATTGGTCACTCATGATCAGTAGATGCCATGGAGAACATTCTTTGGCTCACAATTGACTACCAAAATAAAAATATGTGTTCAATGAAACCTGATTTGCTAAGAGGTATGGTTAATTGCTACACTGAGTTGTAATATTGATTGCTTGAAGCAAAAGAAAGTACAAAGGGACTTTTGGGGGTGTCTTTAGCTCAGCATTTGTTTTTCCCTCTGTTTTTCATCATCTTGCTTCTTACTTTCTTTACCTCCTTCTATCTCTGCAAACCCAGATCTGTGTTTAGTTGTTAGGTAAAAGGGAGGTAAAGGGAGAAGAATTTCTGTTGGGGTATGAAAAATCATTACTAATACACATAGAATATTCCCTTTCCCAAGCTCCCACCAGGAATTTCAGAAGAACTCAAAGTCATTTTTCCTTTGCACAGGTTATTGCTTTAAGGAGATCATCGTGAATTATATATTTAAAAAGTAACTTATCACCATCATCATTATCAAAAAATATTTGTAGAGCACACAATGTGCTTAGAACAGTGCCAGAAGTTATATATTCTTCAAGGCTTTAAACCACACATTCCTTGTTTTAAAAATGGGGATTACTCTTTGAACTTCAATTTTCAACCCTCTTGGATTTGGAAGGTGCATAAAACTATCCTTGATTTCAGGTTTTAATGATATCTTATGCTTGGGCTAGGGAGATAGCTCAGTCGGTAGAATGCTTGCTTTGCAAGCACAAGGCCCTGGGTTCAATCCCCGCTACTGCAAAAAAAAAAAAAAAAAAAAAAAAAAAAAAAAAAAAGATATCTTATGCAGATTTTAATATCTGCATATGAATATCTTTTATGAAATTTTATGGATTTCAAGTGTTTTCTCCAACTTGTTTTTCAGAACAAGCCCTCTTTTCTCACTTCATGCATAAAATGCCCTAACTGGTCACATTTGACTTTAAATATCTTTGTTGGAAGGACACAAATTCATTTAAGAAATCAAGCATGTGAAAACTCTGAGTAGTAAATATTTATAAAGATGGTAATGTTCTCTTTCTTGACCTGGGTGGTGGTTACATGGGTGTGTTCACTTTGTGATAATTCATCAAAACTGTACACTTGTGATTTCTGTATTTTCTTCTAAGTGTATTTACCTCAATAAAATAATTTTAAAATATGTATCTCTGAAGAATCCTATCCTGACATCTTCTCCCCAGACACATGCAAGCCCATAATCAGAATTGCCCAAGTAGTCTCCCTGTCCCAGAACCCTCCCTGCTCACCCTATAGACTAATTCTGCCACTCGCATCCTAATAAAATGTTTTAGAGCCTTAGGCCTTAGGCAGGAGATATTCTCCTCCCATGGGCTTTCTTCACTCAGTGGGACCCCTGTCTTCTCTCATAGGTCCTGAACTCCCCTTAATATCTCCAATGATGTAGAGACTATTCCTTTCATTTCTTCCTCACAGTACTATCTCCAGCACTCTTGCTGCTAACCCACAAAGCTCCAAGTGTCCTTTCACAAGTATTGCTAGGTGGCTTTCTCAGGCCCGTCTTCACAGAGTACTCTTACAATTTAAAAATGGCCATGCCTCCTGAATTCTCACTCTTTCTCCTTTCCTCATCATATCTCTGGAACTTATTTCCATGTTGCTTTGAAACTCCATGGAAAGTTAGTGCTATTAGTAAGACATTCTCCCATTTTCATTTGTTCTTTAAGAATCTTCCTGATAGTGTTGTTGTCAAGATCAACTAAGATGTTCTACAGAAAATTCTTAGTCTAGACCCAGGCACACTAGTCTGGTAAACACTCATTAAATAGCAATTTTTGATATTGTTAATGTTATGCATATAAATAGTCTAGCAATCCTTTGAGATTGATGTGGGATCCCATTTTAAAATGAGGAAACTGAACTTTTGTAGGGAATTTAACAGTTTACTTGGTCACTGACCATAGGGATGCATTTGCTTCTAAATAACCACCTTCTTGCAGAATGTGAATCCTGCCAAATTGTGGCATGGCACTCAACCCCTCAATAAGAAGCCACTGAGTCCCAGCCGGGCACTGTGAGAACTCCAGGATACATCTCAAACCTGGTCCTTGCTCCAAGGAGTTGACAGTGGGTAAGTCAACCCTTTTGCAACCTTGTTCAACATTTTGTCATTGAGACTTAAGGGTTTATCTGCTTCAATCATCTAATTATCGTCTATTCTTTTGTGTTTGTTGCTTTTAGCATCTCTTCCATTCTCCCAAACCAAGTATCCTTTTAGAAAGGTGGAAGTTCTTCTTAGAAGTTTCTCCTCCCTTACAAGAATCTTCAGAGGCCTGAATTCTAAACAGTTTCTCCTAAAAATTTCCAGGATTAACTTCTTTCCTTCTATTACTGTGGGTGTACTCTATCAAAAAAGGTAGGTCCAAGATGATCCAGTCACTCTAACAACAAAAACTATTGAGCTAGATCAAGGACTCATGTCACTGGAGTTAGTTGGTGCTGTCTCTAGACTTCAGAAGAAAAAAACTTCAAATACTCTTTCTTTGTTTAAGAAAGGAAAGGTGGCATGAACCAGGTGTTAGGAGATGTAACCCAGTTATACATAAGTAACCCCTGACTATTCTAATAGCAATTAATTTCTAATTACTTAAGTCATTATCATTATACAATCTACTAAGGGCTTTTCTGGAGGAGGTTATTTATTCATCTGCTTGCCTTCCACTTTGGAGACTGCAACAAATCCCTTGAACTAGTGCTGACTTCTTTTTACAACTTTGAAGAAGCTTAAACTAGAGAAGGATAAAGTTTATTTTATGGAGACCATCCTTTGTATCAATAGCACTTAGGCTCTGTTGTTAATTGTGACCACCATTCAGAATGTGGAAATCACGCCAATGGGAAGCTCAGCTCCATGGCAGTTCTGGCTTTGGCCTTGGGCTGGACACCCACTTATGCACAGTATGACTCAAACTCCCTTCTCGTAACGCCTTATCTCTAGACACCATTCTCCATGAATCCCTTTCTCTATTCGTAATCATTTCTAATCCTCATGCTCCTCTGTCTGACCTTCTCTTCCCACAAAAATCCAGAAAGTATGCACTTAATAAACAAACAAATCCATTGACAAAGATAGATGTATTCAGGGAAGCTTTACCAAAATTCAACTTCAAACTGGTATTTAACAAAATTCCAGCCAAAATGCTCATTTGTAACTCTAGCCAACTATTTTATTGAAACCAACTTGAAGCCAAACATTTTCTGAATGCCTACAAGGCTACAAAAATAATAAATAATGTTTGGCTTTCTTTCAAACCTTGGAGGATTCAGAGTCTCAATCACAGAAAGAACAAGAAGACAAGGTAAAAGGAAACAGACCTGAGAAAGGTTATTGCTTAGCAAGTTGACCCCCAACCAGAAATCAAACAGAAGAAGTTCATTTGGGGATCTTTCAGGTATTCAGTACAACTGCTAGGAAATCAGGATACAGGAGAGAAATATTGATTGGTTTCTTACAGATTCTCTTATTTACAAGCACTTTTTCAATTGACTTTTATAGATTCCCTGCATTTGTTTTAAGTTAATTTCCAAAAAAGGGGATGCTTAAGTAATTGAATGTGACAAAATTAGAAGAATTCCAGTATTTGTATGTGTTTAAACATCCAAGGACCTGAGATGTTTCAGAATTTAGTCCTGATGCCTAAAGGAGGACTAGATTTCTAAACAACTTGCCTCAGATGATGGAGTGCTCAAGTCCATAAAGAAGGAAAAATCTAAATTGTAAATATAGCTTGTATCAACTCTAGATACCACTGGGTTGTGAGAAAACATAAAAATCATGCAAATTCAGAAGTAAATTCAGAGATAAGGACATCTCTTGACACAGAGCCTAATATACCCTGATACATCAGTAACTTGAGCAAGGTGAAGAAGTGGATCTGAAAAACTTCTACAAAGAAGACAATAAGAAAGAAGACAGAAGCCAAAAAATAAAAAATAAAACTAGAATTTGGATTTTTTATAATATCTAGGGGTTTAAAATTTGATTTGAAGTCATGTAAAAAGTGATTGAGTTAACCAAAGTAAATGGTACCAAAATAAATGTAGTGTTTATTGAGGATCCATGTATCAAATTTTGTACTAGTAGGATGATTTCACACATATCACACTCAGTTCTTAACAATCTAATGCACAAGTATTAACACAGCAACTGAGGCTCAAAAAAATAAAATAATTTGCCTTACATACCCACAGCCAATAAATGGTAGAACCAGGAATCACAGGTCCACCTCATTCCACAGTCAAACTAACAGCAGGAAGAATAATCTTTCCAAGTTTTCAGAAGGTATTCAATTAGTTCTATCTTTGAAAAAATAACACCAGTCTTCAGGGAAATACTAAAATTGTCACCATCTGAACTGATCCAATGACTGGATAGAAATTTCTTTCTTTATTGCACTCAAATACAAATCTCTTAGATCACAAATTCATAATTTGCTAGGCTCACCAAGAGATCTATAGAAGTTCCTTACTAGGAATTTGATAATATTCCCAAAATACTTGAACAAAATGTATAGGCAGTATTAGAAACAGCTTACCCCTCAATATTATACTATTAATATTCTTCAGTTTATCTGTTCAATAGACATTCTACTACATTAGTATAGTTTTATTATTAAAACAGTTTTGTATCAGCATCTTCCTTTTTCTTTCTTAAACACCCATAACAGCAACCTACCAGGACAGTAGACAAGACAGCAAAGTATTCCTCTGTGCTTTCCTCATCAGTGTGGGCATGACACCTGGGTGTGGATTCACCCCTGCTGTCTCATCTTCCTCACCAACAACCGATATGGAATTTTCATTTCCATTTGCAATCTCCTTTTTCTAATGCTTTCTAGTAAAAGGAAGAAGAACTTCATCTCTATTCATGCCTCCTCTTTCTTTTTATTAGAACATTATAGTTTTGCATAATAGTTCAGTTCATTTTGACAAAATCATACATGCATATAATTTGATTTCAATCTCTGTTCTCCCCCTTCTCCCTCCCTTCTTCCCTCTCCCTATTCTCCTTCCTCTACTCTACTGGTCTTCCTTTCACTCATTTATTTGTTTTTGATTGGTAATTTCTACTTAGATATACAGATGAAATTTCCTGTGGTATATTTATATATGCACATAAAGTGATTTTGTTAAATTCATTCTGCATTTCCTCCCCTTTTTTGTTACTCCTCTCAATCTCTTTCTTCTACTCTACTGATCTTCCCTATCTTTATGATATCCAACATCCCTCTTTTCCCTTACTTCACTCTAGCTTCCACATATGAGAGAAAACATCAACCCTTGGTCTTCTGAGTCTTGCTTATTTCATTTACTATGATATTCACCAGTCCATTCATTTTTCTGGCAAATACCATAATTTCATTCTTCTTTATGGCTTAGTAAAATGCCATTGTGTATATATACCACATTTTCTTAATCCATTCATGTATTAACAGACATCTTGGCTAATTCCATGATTTGGTTATTGTGCATTGTGCTGCTATAAAAACACTAAGGTGACTTTATCATTATAGAGCATTCTGATTTTAGTTCTTTTGGATAAACACCAAGGAGTGAAATAACTGGGATATATGGTGGTTCCATTCCTAGTATTTTGAGGATTCTCCATGCTGCTTTACAGAAACTTTTTTCAATGCTGAACTTTCTAGAGAGAAAGGAAAATCAAGTTTAAGGCTAAGACAAAAGAAAAAAAAAACTGAATGATCATTCATGTTGCTTTGAAATTGGGTCCAATTCATTCCACATGCTTAAGAAAAAAACATAAAAAATGGCAGGCCCTTTTTTCTTAATTAGGATAAAATCTTCTGCCTATTTTTGATCCTGAGTGATTTGATTTCTAAAAATAAATTTAACTTATGTTTTAACTATAAATTTGAAACTATATTTTAATAACTCACAGTGGTCTCTGGGATTATGCTTTTACTTTTGAGTTCACATGAAGAACAAAATTACATTTACTTTTTCTTTCTCAATTATTTTATAACTTTATATTTACCTAAATGTTTTTCATGAAGTCATTTTTCTAACTTGGCAAATCATCATTATCCTAATTCTGTCAAGTTTCAGTTATTTAAGGACAAGTTATGAGCTACAGTCTTTAATTCTTTGTCTGAACAAACATTTGATTTAATTCAACAAATTTTTATTGAGTACTTATTAAATATCAGATGATACACTCAGAATTGCATAGCTGAGAATATGAAGGTAAGTAAGTATGGTCCCTACGTATGGAAGTTCACAGTCTAATCAGAGAGACAACATGTAAGCAAGAAGACATTGTTGTGTATATCAAGTACCAAAATGGATAAACTACAAATTGAATAGGATTGCCAAGAAAGGAGACAGGAGGCATTTTCTCCTATTTTTCAATGCAAGTCCATCACACAGGTATATATGTGTGTGTGTTATGGGAAGGAGAGAGGAAAATGAAACCATTCCAAGTATAAACAAAGTCATGATACAGATCACTGGGTTCTTGGAACTCCAAAGAATTTGTTTTGGCTGGAGTCTACAACATAGGAGAAGAAATGGTCTGGTTTGAAATCAAACTAGAAAGAAAGACAGGGGGAATCCCCACCGAGGTGCAAACCCCAGCCCCCAACCCAGACTTACTCAATCAAAATAAGGAAATGGGTCCTGAGGATCTGTATTTGTATCAAGTGCCACTTGGTGCTTCTTATGCTTAGTGAAGTTGAAAACCTGTGGCAGATGGTGGAGAACCTCTGAAGGAATTTCATCCTCCTTCCATGATCATTATACCTACCATTGATCAGCCCCACCCACTGGACTTAAGGAGCTGAGGTTCAGGGTCCAATCTCACTTAACCATAATAAAACAGCATAGGCAAAAGTGGGGGCATGGAAACTACAATCTCTAAAAGGTAATGGGGCCAGACCTCCATTGTCACACCTGCCCATTTGGTGAGTATATAGTCATAACTTTTCTTTTTGCTTTTGTTATTGCTGGTTTTCTTGCCTGAGGAAGTGTTTTAGAGGGTTTGGCTTTGGTATTTCCAAATTCTTTTTAAAGCTTGGGTAAAAAATGGCTTTTCAGTGATTGGCTTTACAATTCACCTGTACTCCTGTTTGAATATTTTTCTTATTATATAAGGATTAGAGCAGATCCTTTCTAAATACAAAGATTATACTTTTATGATATAACATGCAATGCTGCATATGCCAGAAATCTGTGAAAATAAGTTTCAGTTCAGCAAGAGGAGTCGCTTGGTAATGTCTCAGCAAGAAAAATACAGGGAGACACTTGAGGTTTCAGTGTTCGTTCGTCGCCTGAGATACTTAGTGAACGAAGCCATGCTTCTGCATAAGGTGCCCCCGTCCCTCTGCTCACATGATTTTTCTTGCAGGTCCAACCTGGATGGCTGTGAGTTGGCTTAATCTCAGCTGGCAACTGTGAGATGTTCATACAGTCCCTCACAGTGGTCTCTGGGATTATGCTAAACAGAGCAATTTCCTTGCCCTCCTGGATCAAAAGATTTGCATAGCAGCCAAAATTAGAGTCCCAGATTTCTACTTCTGACGGAGAAAGAGGAAGAAAGCTGTGATGTTACTGTTTTATGCTCACCCTCTTTTAATCCTACTTAGGTCTTTTTCTGAAGTGCTGTTGTGCTGGAAAGGAAACCAGCCTTAAGAATTAATTTGCCTTTATTGGATTTGCTTGCTACTTCCAGGGCTTCTTCAATACTACTTATTTAAAAAAAAAAAAAAAAAAAGAAAGAAAAAAAAAAGAAAGGAAGAAAGAAAGAAAGAAAAATACTGCAATCAAGGGAGTTTGAATTTTAGAAGCTTAACCCAAAATGTTTTCCCTGTGAAAGCCTCTTCCCACTTTCTGTGGGTACTATTTGATCAAATTCCAAGCAACCCAAAAGGAGGTGATCTCCTGCCAGGCCCTCCTGAAACGTCAACTCCCCAGATTATCATATGCAATCACCCTTCCTCATTCCTCTTGCGAATGCTTCACATTTGATTGTCCTAATTAATATTAGAGTTTAAAATTAACTATGGCTCAGGCTATTGCTACAAGAGTTTTGAGCCATACCCAACTCTAATTCTTGTTGACCCTGGAACTAGGTATAAACCCCTTTTCTGCACAAAAATGAAAATAAATGTAATTTCTCAGGATGAAAATCAAGGTCAGTTCTCTTCCTCAATCACCCAGGAGCACCAAACAAATCAAATGAACCAAATTTATGATTAAATATATGATTAACTTTTCTATCAAAAATGATTAAAGATGCCATTCATAGGTCTTGATGGACATGTAGGTCCTTGGGTAACCTCAGGAAAAGAAGTCTGAATGTCTCCTTTGGATTAAATTACATTTCTGTGTCAAGGCAGATTAGTATGACCCACTAAATTTTCTTACTGGAAATTAAGGCTGAGTAGAAGGTCAGTGTGAGAACGAGTTATTCCCAGATGAACAGGACAAATACTGAACTATAAGCCAGGAAATAACTTACCTCTGGTAAGGAGAGGGCTTTTTTTTAATCCTCATGGTTCATTAAGCTCTTTTAAGCTTCTGAAACTGTCTAAATGCTGTTTATATCCTTCTGCTCCTTAAAATAACCATTTTCCCCAAATGTTAAAAAATTCCCAATTCAAATTTTTGATGACATCTTTTCAAAAATTAAAAAAAGTAAACATAATGTAACAGAGTAAACATATTTGCAAAATAGTTGAGTATACACTGTGTGTCAGGAACCACCATTTTTGCCACACTTGTGCATACTGTAAGTGTATTGTGGCTGCCTGCAGATGCTGGCAGCTTAGAGGGACCAGGAGCCTTTGAACATGCCAATGTCAAAGGCTCCACCACAGATTAATTAAAGAAGAGTGCCAGGAGGTAGGGATCTGAGCATCATCATTTAAGAGCTATCCCAGGGAATCTAATATGCAGTCAGAAGTAAGACCCACCGTTTTGAGCCCAATAAGGAAGCAGCAGGTGGCATACAGTAAGAAAAAAGCTGATAAGAAATAGGGTTGGAGCAGGTAGCTGGGTGGACCATAGCAAAGATTTGAGGTTTTAATGTGAGTGACTTGAGAAAAAACTGGAGAGTTTTTCTTTACAGAAGTAACCCGACTTGTTTACCACAAACAGTTTTCTTGGAACCTAATGATTTATAAACTCTAAAGAAAGATACTTTTGGTGCATTTCAAATAACTTTCTTGCAATGTAACTTTAGAAATACAGTTCACAGGATAGGCAGGTTCCAACCAAGAGAAGCTAATGAAAGAACAAGAATGCAGCTGGCTCAAGAATCAGGGACCTAACTCCTTTTTATGACTCATTAGCCATCTTTTCAGTCATATAGACAAATTTGTTGGTGGTGGTGGTGTTGTTAAGCTTAAAAATTCCAGAATTACATTCTGGAAGTAATTAGCATTAAGATAAGTAAAGTATTTGGCATATCTATCAATCAGATATTCAAAATATTGTTTGTAAGATTGGGTTCATTTATGCCAGTTGTCACTGAGGATAGGGTACAATTGAGTTTCCAGACATTTACTAGTGATGCTCTGGCTTGCTCACTAAGAACTTGTTAGGAATCCTGGGAACAAGTCCTCAGTGTTCTAGCTCCTCATCTCAACCACCAGAACCTACAGCATGGCACTTGTCAGCCCTTCTCTGCCTGCTATGCAAGTCAGGGTGGCAGAAGAGGAGCAAAAAGAACCTATTGCCAGACTGCAGACCTGAACCTTAGATGTCTACCGAATTTGTGATCCTGAGCTGCTATTTTTAAGCCTGGATTCTATTTTTGCCCAGTACAGATGGTCATGTTCTCTTCATCCTTTAGCCTGTGTGTGTTCATGTCTGATAGTGGATCCCCAACTCACTGAATCTCTGAGTGTTCTTCATCTCAGACCTGAATGTTTCCTAAGCATCCCTGGCTTCCTGAATAAGCAGAGACTTGACCCTCATGTATACCACCACCAGAGTAGCAGAAATCCAGAGGGCAACTGTTTCTCCCAATCTGATTTTCCATGCTACTAGACAGTTAGCAAATTGAGCTAAGGTCAACTGAGCTCATTCCCCAGGACATCTCTTGGCTAAAACCTCCTTAATGCTAGAAATCAAAATTCCAGTCCTGGCCTAAAAACACCAATAAGACTTTCTGCAGGACCCTTGTACTTTGAGGAAACTACCCTAAGAGCAGATTTCACTCTATTCTTGAGAACAAGCTAGCTAGATGGCCCTACTTTTAGTACTTAATTTTCCAAGGACTTAATTTTCCTCTGCATCTGAATGGATGCACTAAAGAATATGAGCAGGCTTCAGCCAGGCCAATAAGAGTCCCATCTGCCACCAAGAAGACTTGTGAAGTCACTGACAGAGTCAAAGCAGTCAGTCATTTTAGCAGCCCCCGTAAAGTCTGCAAGAAGCTGAGGCTGGCAATGTCTATGTTCTGTGCAAATCCAGATCAGAACAGTTACCTTCCCCTCTGCTCTCCTCCTAGGGGATAAACAATTACTGAATGCTCAGAAAAGTCCCATCTTTTTTTCCCCCTTGGGTACCGAGGATTGAACTCAGGGGTACTCAACCACTGAGTCACATCCCCAGAACTATTTTGTATTTTATTTAGAGACAGGGTCAAACTGAGTTGTTTAGTGCCTCACTTTTGCTGAGGCTGGCTTTGAACTTGCGATCCTCCTGCCTCAGCCTCCTGAGCTGCTGGGATTATAGGCGTGCACCACCATGCCCAGCAAAAGGTCCTATCTTTATTTTCCTCTGGCAATGCCAACCCCACAAAATAAATCAAAATCGAAATAATAGCAAAATAAAAAATGGCTTATGTTTTCAAGAGATTATTGCAAGGTTGCCATGAACTTTAAAGCTGCCCATCTTATCTAAGCCAAAGTTGTCAATCATTAAGGTACAGTGAGATAGAGAAACCTCTCCTAAACACAGATTCAATCCTATATCTGCTAGGGTCCCTCAGATTTGGTAATTGCCAAGTACCCAATTTTATTTGACATATTCCATTTGTATGCATAATCCTTGAAGTCCAGACTTCTAAATAACCACACTCTCCTCTGGGGATTATGGAATTACTTAATTCTTATTCTCAAAACCTGATGCTCTTACACCCCACACTCTAATGAATATCATGACCTGGAAAAAACAGGAATGGGGAAGATACAGAGTTCAGCCAACCTGTTTGGCCAAGAAGAAATCTAGCTTCAAGTTCCTTTACCCATAAAATATGGCTGATTTTCATTTTCCATTCAACTCGTACTTAGGGACTGGGGTATAGCTTCATATGGAAGCATTTGCCTACGATGTGCAACACCCTGGGTTCCATTCCTAGTCCCCTAAAAAAAAAGAAAGAAAGGGAAAAGAGAGCCAAGGGAAGGGAAGGGAAGGGAAGGAAAAAGAAAAGTACTTAAGGCCAGTGAGGCACTGGGCTCTTTACTGGGAATGCAACCATGAAAAAACTATCCCTACCCTCAGTCTAATGGAAAAGTTGATGGTTAAACTAGTCATTTAAATATCTCCATTGTAATTATAACTAATTATAACTGGTATGAGCAGAGGCTGGGAAGACCTCATCTAGACTGTACATAAGGCAGACAGTTGAAGAATGAGCAAAAATTGGGGGGAGAGGAAGACTCTGATCAACTCCAGGAATAGATGAGGTCACCCTATGACTCCATCTGATAGGCTTGTCACCAGGCATGGACACATCAGGAGGAGCTTTCTGGAAAAACTCAAATACTCTAGAAAGGACCAGTCTCTGCTTTTTAGTTCTATTATAGACACCTTAATTTCTGGGAGATACCCTTCGGCCTATACAATACTCCAAAGATTGCTTGAAGCTGTCCTAGATTTCCAGTTTTCATTTTATGGTGGCCAATCTTGGAGTTATCTTCCCTTACTATAATGTTTCACTGTCTACAGGCACACTTACTGTATTTCCAAAGTCAAGTAAGGATTAGTGACCAGAGAGCAGTAGAGTTTCTATTCTGTGATTTTTCTGAGGTAAAAAGAAATGAAAACAAGTAGTTGCAAATATACTCCTGAAGGACCTAGAGTAACATAGTAAAGTTCAATAAGCAACCTTCCTGAACTACAATAAATTACTAGGACTTGAACTTCAGTAGGTTTTCAATTCTGGCTGTTTCTCCTCCAGATCATCATGTTCATTTATCAAGGTTCTGTTAAAGGTCACTTGGTTCCAATAACCCAGATAGTCTCTAACTAGCTTAGGACAGTGGTTCTCAAACTGTGGTTCCTGGACCACAGCCTCAGGCAACTTCTTAAAAATACCAATTTTGGGGCCCCATCAAAGATTGACTAGTTGGGAAGTTCTAGATGTGGGTCCCGACAATCTGCATTTTAACAAACCCTCTGGATAACTTGGCTTTTTGCTCGGCTTTGAGAACCAGTAGTCCGTAGGACTTTTTCACTCATATCCTTGAATCCCTCTTTCCCCACATGATTCCCTGCAGAAGTTTGTAATGAAAGATGACATTCCTCTGTCCTTTTATCCCAGCCACCCTATCCCAATCCTCAGGGCTTTTAAAACTTGTTGCAATCTTATACTGAGAACTCCAAATATATTGCCAGGAGAAGCCTAGAATTATGGGTTCCTGTCCTTTATTTTTGATAAAAGACACCTCAGAGAAAAATCACATAGAGCATATTTGCAAAAATCAAATCTTGAGAGACCCTGTTCTTTACTGCCTTGTATTTCCTAATCACATTCCATTTTCAAACACAGATTACCCAGTACCAACTGATTTCCCAGCTACCACTGGAGTTAACCCAATTTCCTAATCTGTCAAATCTAACCACAGAAAATAAAAACAACACTATAGAGAGACCATATTAGCTCTAGGGGAACATCATGATCTTTCAGGGATAATCTTTCAGGTCATGGTCCTTCTCCAGTAAGGAGGCCCTTAGGATTCCCAAGACCACTTTGATAGTCTACTTACATAACCTTGCTACTCTACTTAAATAACTGTACAAGAGGCATAAAAACCTTTATATCTGGAAAACATTTGAGATAATGTATTTGATCATGAATAAGAACTTGAGAGACAATAAACTGGAAATCATTATTTGGAGTACTTTACTGTACTCCAAGTTTTCACTATCTATAAAATATAAAACTTTAATTCTCAAGTCTATTTGGAATGCAGCTAGATAAAGGCAAGAAAGAAAGTAATGAAAGGACTCTCAAGTCTCCAGGACTGTGATCTCTACCTCTCAGCTTTACCTCTATTCTACCTCCAAATCCCCCTTTCTGATATTTCCCATCCTTTATATTCAAAAAAGTCCATTATAAGCTGGAAGTTCCATTGGACAAAATGGTGAATTCATTAAGTAATGTTATAGTCCTACATTCATCCTATATGTGGAGAGGTTCTAGAGGATTCATTTGAATTTCCTAATGAGAGATTCCCAAAAGTCAGCCTGCAAAATCATCAATAAGTTAGAAAAACAGTTATATTTTTGAGGTTGTGTGATTGGTCACTACATTCTTCTTGGTGTCATGAGCCTCCCATATCTACTAATTCTAAATACCATTTCAGTGAGCTAGAATTCTAGTGTGGTAAGAATGACATGATAAACAAGGAAACTTTTGGAAGTGATGGATATGTTTGTTACCTTGATTTAGGTGATAATAACCCAACTGTATACGTAGGTCCAAACTCACCAAATTGTATACATTCATTCTGTGCCATTTTTTATATACTGATTATCCTTCAATCAAAGTGAAGGAAAAGAGACACTGTAAACTTATCTTGAAAATAAAATGCAGCTTATTCTAATCAGTGAATCTGAAATTAAGCAATTCATCAGAATCGTCTCATTCAAATTCATCTTGGGATTTTTAACATTTTTAAAATTATGACAAAACAGGAATGAGTGGCCTAAGGAAAACTGTTTTTTCTAAAAAAAAATACTTATCCACACTAGTTTGCCATGAAATAAATGATAATGCTAACTAAGTCTTATTTGGTTATATTTACAATATCTCTCTTAGTAAATTGGGAAATATTTTCATTAATATGACTTTGGATTGCTTTATTATATGACATTATAAAGAGTTTATTAACCACAAATTCCATATGAAGGAATAAAAGAGAACAAGTTGCTACATTTGTAAATAAATTGTACTTCATATAATCATTACACAGTTTTTGATGTCGCGGATACTGCATCAGGAACTGACTGGATAAGAATGGTCACCATCAGTTCCTAATGCATTACCTTCAGCATCTAAACAAGCACCAGTAAGCCTCAGGTTAGATTTGGCTGTGGCATGTTTATAGTCATTGGATAAAATAGGAACTCCTAATCCAACCCTGAAGAAAAATACTTCTACAAGGGAAGTGATCCCAGGAGGTTAAACCCCTATAATCAGCCCACCACTCACGGATTCATCACTAAGACTGGCGGAGTTAATCTAGTTCCATGTTGATTCCTATAATAAACTGTGCCTTGCTTGCTAAATATATTACTGAATAAAACAACCTAGAAGTTGCTGGTCATTTTTATATCATAGGAGAAAAATGATAGATTTTTTTCTTTGATTTTTTTTTTTTTTTTTTTTTTTACTTCAAGATTTACAGGGTTTACATAGATACTGTTATTTGAATAGGGAATATTTCTTGCTAGTATCACCAAAATAAATAGTATAAGATAAAATGTTTCAAAGAAATTACTATAAAAAGAACATGCTAGTTAAATTTGACTTTCAACTAGTCTAAATTCATTTGTATTTTCAGCATTTTCTAGTTGGAGGATCAAGGTGGTTTGACCAACTCATTTTACTATACTTACTAACTCATTTATCAAGGTTTATTGAACACTTTTTATATTCCAGGTACTATTCTAGGCACTTATGATGCAGCAATGAGCAGAAGAAAGTCACTACCCTCATGGAGCTTACATTCTAGTGAAGTTAGCTGACGAATTTTTCATAAAAACTTAATTTATAATATTCTCTATGGAATCAATAGTTTTCAGAGGTTCAATAATCTTGAAATAAATATGCTTTAACATAGAGTAAACATAACTGTACACAAGTAATCATACAGCTTTGTGGACACTTACCATATAACTATATACTATATGTATTCTCATAGACATGGCTGAGCATGTTGCCTGAAGAGGAAAAAATACTGCCATGCAGGATCTCTGAATAGTCTTTCCTTCAGGAAACCTGAGACATAAATTTAATATTTATTAAACTTAAATTTGACCCAAATGTAAACCATATGGCCAAGTTCTAGTGGAGTATTGTATTAAAACAAAAATATATAGTCCAATGACCACAGTAATTTAAAAAGTAATCCCCACTTTTATTTAGATCTGACAAAGAACATTAAATGGAAACCAATTCATAATCTTTAGCAATACTTCTAGAAATCTCCTCTCTTGTTCTTAATTCTCCCACAGTTGCTCCTGAGCCTCTCAATCACTATTTCCAAACTCTTGCCAATTGTAAAAGCCCCAGCCCATTTGGCTTATTTATATATTTTCCTCTTCCTTTCCTCCCACCTTTCCAGTTCTCTCCACCCCTTTCCCTTCTACAGAATCAGATCCAAAGGTCACTGTGGTTCACTAGTCAGAGATGGGGCTTATGAAGGTCAGATGATCAAGAGAGTTTTGGCTCAGATCCATCTCACAGCAGAACCAGGGTGTCCCCCAAACCAATCTGTGGTTATTTCTCCTATTTCAGAATGGATAATTAGAATAGACAAACTCAGTGGTATGCAGAATTCCCACCTTGGTTCCCTGAGTATGGCATAAGGGGTATTACAGTGGGAAAGGTCAAAGTAGAAGCCACCACAACTGCCTTTACCCAGAAAAGTTGTAAACCAAAAGCAAGCTCTGGAGGGACTTCATAGATTAATGGCAACACAAAAGTCCAGAAAGATGCAAAGGTGGTGATTCCCACCACATCCCCATACTACTCTTATTTAACCTATATAGAAGACAGTTGAATCTTGGAGAATTACAGTGTAATATCATATACTTGACCGGGTAATGACTTTAATTGAAGTTACTATACCAGATGTGCTTTCATTGCTTGAGCAAATTAACACATTCCCTAATACCTGGTATGCAGCTACTAATCCATCAAACACTTTTTTCCCAATACCTGTTAGTAAAGACCACCACATACAGCTGCTGCTTTTAGCAGGCAAAGTGAGCAATCTAACTTCACTGTCTTGTCTCAACTTTTCAACCCTGTTACAATTTAGTTCAAAGAATCTTGATCACCTGTCCCTCCCACAGGATATGGCATTCCACCAGGCAAAAATATGCCCAAAAAGATGTGACATTCAATCATGATATAATGCTGATTGACCTAGTGAGCAATAAGTAGCAACTACTGTAGATTCATTAGTAAGGTATTTGCAGGTCAGAAAGTGGAAAAATAAGTCAAAAAAAATTCAGGGGCTTCTACCTCAGTGAGATTTCTAGGATTGCTGTTGTGGGGCATATTGAGATATCCCTTTTGAAGTAAAGCATCTGGTCCCTCTTACAACCAAACAAGAGGTACACTGCCTAGGAACCTCTTTGGATTTTGGAGGCAACATATTCCTCATTTGGGTATGTTATACCAGCCCTTACTGGCATGTTCTGGAAGGAGTGTGGTGAGAGGAAATCTTTCCAGTAGACAGAATTTGGGGCAGTGCACCTGCTGGGCACTTTGCTTGGAAGTAAAAATGACCAGATATGTGATTATTATATTCCAATTAATAGGTATGATTTATGATTTGACTGCATGTTCAGGGGCTTGGAAGGAAAAAGATTAGAAAACTGATGACAAGGAAATTTGGGGAATAAGTATATGGATAAGATTTTTTGAATGAAAAAGAAGTGAAGATATTTGCATGCATGTGAATGCACACTAAAAGATGACAGAAAGGAGAATTTTAATAAACAAATGAATTATATGGACTGTTTTATGGATATCCATTCAGTCTCTTTCCCCAACTACCCCCATCATTGTCCAATGGGTTCATGAATAAAGTGACCATGGTGGTAAAAGTAGAGATTATACCTTGGACCAGCAACATGGATTTCCATTTACTAAAGTCAACCTAACTATAACCACTGCTGAGTGCCCACTGTACCAGCAGCAGAGACCAACACTGAGTTCCCAAAGTGATAACATTCCCAGAGTAATCAGTCAGCTACCTAATAACTGGTTGATTATATACTAACACTTCTATCATGGAAAAGGCAGTATTTTGATCCTACTGCATAGACACTCTGGATACAAATTTGCTTTCCCTGTATGCATTGCTTCTGCCAAAATTACCAGTCATGGACTTATAGGATGCTTTATCCACAATCATGGTATCCCACACAGTATTATTTTTTATTAAGGAACTTAATTTACAGTGAACAAAGTGTTTCAATGGGTTCATGCTTGTTGAATTTTCTGGTCCTATCATGTTCCCCACCAGCCTGAAAAAGCTGGCTTGAAACATCAGTGGAATTGTTGAAGATAGTCACAGTGCCAGCCTTGTAGGACCAGGACAAGATTCAATAGAAAGCTATCTGTGATCCAAATGAACAACAAATGTGTCACCAGAAAAGTGGCTTGACCTCTGCTTTTTCATCTCAAAAATGGAAATAATAACCTCATGGGAAGGTTATGAAACTTACAGAAGAATATACATTTAAGTGTATAAAATAATGTCTGCTATAAAAAAATTCAAATGTTATCTATTAGTATAATTCTTTGTCCTCTTACTATTGTTTTGTGTGTGTGTGTGTGTGTGTGTGTGTTCCTCAAATTTATGTTCTCTCCAGACATCCAGAGTAATTTTTAAAAGGGGGAAGAATTATATTTCCTGCTAAAAATCTTCAACTTCCCAATAAATTTGCAAGAAATATAAGCTGTTTTTTACGGCCTATATAACCATGCATGTTTTAACTAATGTCCACCCTTGCCAATTTTATACCATACTATTTCCTCCCCACCATATTAGTCAAGGGTTCAGAAGGAACCTGATAATCCACCCCAAAGAGTAATTGAAGAGACTTTACAGAGGTGAAGACAGGGTTAAGGAGTCCAGGAACTTTGAAGGACCCAAGGACTTTGAATTGTTGGAATAGTAGAAAGATATTGCCACCCTCATCTTGGAGTAGAGGGAGTCACCAGAATTGAAGTCATGAGGAGGATGTGCGAGAAAGGCTACACTCATACATTGCTGGTGGGACTACAAATTGGTGCAACCACTCTGGAAAGCAGTAGGGGGATTCCTCAGAAAACTTGGAATAGAACCGCCATTTGACCCAGTTTGGTAGAATCCAAAGGAGTTAAAATCAGCTTACTACAGTGATGCAGCTACATCAATGTTTATAGCAACTCAATTCACAATAACTAAGTTATGGAGCCAGCCTAGGTACGCTTCAACAGATGAATGGATAAAGAAAATGTGGTATACATGCACAATGGAATATTACTGAGCTATAAAGAAAAATGAAGTTATGGCATTTGCTGGTAGGTGGATGCTAAGTGAAATAAGCCAATCCCAAAAAAAAAAACAAAGGCCAAATGTTCTCTCTGATATGTGGATACTAACACAGTATAAGGGGAAGAGGGAAGGCAGAATAGAAGTTCATTGGATTAGACAAAGGGAAATGAATAGAAGAAAGAGGGGATGGGAAAGGAAAGACAGAGGAATGAATCTGACATAAATTTTCTATGTACATATATGAATATACCACAGTGACTCTCACCATCGTGTACATCCACACAAACTTAATTTAAAAAAAAATAACTATGGGTAAATGGCAGAAAGATCAATAAAGGGGAGGGAGCACTAAGTGGGGGGAGGGTAGGGGAAGGAGAGGTACCTGGGCTGAATTAGAACAAGATATATTCCCTGCTTTTATAATTATGTCGAAATGGATTCTACTGCCATATAAAAAGAACCAATAGAGGCTGGGGTTGTGACTCAGTGGTAGAGCACTTGCCCAGCACATGTGAGGCCCTGGGTTTGATCCTCAGCACCACATAGAAATAAATAAATTAAAGTATAAAAATGGACTAATAAAAAAAAAAAGAATTAGAGCCATGAAGCAAGTTGCAGGAAATGTACAATACCCTTGGGCAGAGGGAAGAAACCACTATCTATCAAATCATAGCCTGCAGGGTTAGAAGGACAGGAATAAATGCTCTGACCTCCTTTCTCCTTCTGCCCTCTGAACTCCAGCCAGTGCCTCCCATTGGACAAACTCACCTAGAAGCCAAAAGGTACAAGTGCCCTGGTAATGCAGTTTGAAAGGTGAGCTTACTCATGCAGAGAACTGGGTAGCATGAGGGCAAACAGAAAATGCCTGGTATAGTTTATCACTTTGTCCCTCAACATGCTCTTCTGTGCTATATCTGGATGAAAACTCATGAACCCCACACAGTGAAAACATCCCTGTGTTGTGATCCTGGGTGTAATGTCAACGTGGTCACACACTCTTTGAAACTAAAATGTAACATTACTCATCACCAGGGCCCTTCAAATAAGGTAGCAGAAAAAGGGAAGGAAAGGATCCAATCCACATCCAAATGGAATTCTCTTAAATGGGGCGCCTGACTCCTTGGGGCTCCTCCTACCCTAGCCATCAGGTTACTTCCTTCTCTGTAATGGCCAAGATGACTGACCCCAATTAACAAGAAAAAAATGGGTTGTTGTGACAGTAAGGACAAGGAAGACTATCTGGAACCTAAGAGGTTTGCAAGGACACAGCTCTGTTCCCCTATGACCAGAAATGCTCATCAGTAAGAAATAATGGTAATCCAGTAAAGACAAGACCAATACTGACTTGTATCCTATAGCACAGAGGTATGATTCACCCCGACCAGGTAAAAATTTCTGACCAGCCACAGTTCTAGCAGAAAGCAAGGGAACATAGAATACGGCATGATTATCATGATTATATGGCTAAGAATCAGGGACTGCAGCAGCCCGAATTTTATGTAATTATGACTTAAATAGAAGCAGTCTTCTCTTAAACACTAGAACCTCCAAACTGACCTTATCCAAAGCCTTAAGGAGAGAAGACAATTTCTTATGTGTACTATTAGATAAAACAGTGAGAGAGGCAATTCCCATTTCCATTCTTCAAAATGGGAAAGTGCTAGAAATGCCTACTGAATAAGCAGCTTCCTCTATAAGGTGCTTCCCTCAATCTTTACAGGGCTGGTTTCTTATTTCTGACTCAGTTCAAAAGCCACCTCTTAAGCTGTTTTCAGGACCATCTATTCTCTTAAGAAATGAGTGTTCTCTTCCCCTCTAATCACTATCTTATTTCATGTTTTCTTTCTTTCCCAGCATTTCACATGCTCTGAAATTGTTTCTACTTCTTTGTTTATCTCCCTGCCGTCCAAAAATTCCTGACTTTGTCTTATTTGTTCAGTACCTAGAACAGTGCCTGGCACCTAGAAGATGTCCTGAATAACATGTAGACAGATGGTCTCCAAGAATGTAAGAAAGAGGAAACCATGTGCCAAAATTCAAGAGAGAACCAGAAAATTCCTGCACCAAGGGCAGTCCTTTGGCTACAAAGAAAAATTAGAAAGCATAGTTCTAGAATTGATGATCATGCTAAAGTGTTCTATTATTATTTGTACTCCATCTTAAAGTAATCAAGATGGCATAGGGATTCAGATGGGAAATCTTTAAACCCACTACTTTGATTTAATTATGGACACAAAGTGAATATATGGACTTTGGAGAGAAAAAAACCCTAGAAGCAGGTTTACTTGCTCTGCTATAACCCCCTCTTTACAAGACATAAAATGAAGTTTGGAATGTATAGTTTGAGAACTGTGTTTAAAGGACTGAAATTCTTGAAGTCTGAGGAGGACTGTCTTATCTTATTCCTCTGTATCATGCCACCCCCCTCACAAAGCAGTAAGGATACCAGGTGACAGGGTTCTAGGAACCTTGTGCAATGCTTTAGCATCCACATAACAGAAATGAAGTTGAACCACACCCAATAAATAACTGCCACTATGGAAAATGCACCCTCAGAGGTGCCATTCCATGTAAGTGACAAGCCACAATGTTGTAACTTGTCCCATTTTTCCAAACAATCCCTAACCCAACTATGCTTACTTAGATCAGAAGCACAGAGTGGGCATGTCTGCACCCCCTTACCAACCCAATGAACTTGGGAATAGGGACCATAGCCCACGTCACAGCAATCACAGATAACAAACCACCCACATGAGCACCCTAGTTTATAAATAATAGATCCTCTGAGAATCCACATGACTTCCCAAGCATTGGATGGTACATCTGAAATGCTGAGAGAGCTCAAAAACACACGCAGCCAAGCAAGTCCCTGCTGAATACACATCTAAGGAGGTTTGCATGTATTGTTTATTCCAGCAACTTTATGGAATAAATTACGTACAACAAATTAGTTTCAGATGTAGGATGTGAATAGCTGATGTGCAGTATAAAGGAAGGTGAACTCCCACTTATGACCCAACCATTTCCCCTCTTGGGCATCTCAGACTCAGAATCCAGATGTAATTCATTTTTGAAATGCAGTGGAGATCAGAAAGTTAATAAGTGGTGAGGATTAGAGATTTCATAAAGCAATTTATGAGTATTGTTAACTCATTATATTGTCCTATGATTTTTGGTTGTTGTATGTGTAGCCAAGGGTAAAACTGAACTCATCCTTCTTCCATCCCTTCATCATACCCAGGAATCAAAACCAAATTCCTTCCTGACATTTCCTACCTCCACAGATAGCCCTAATAGATTCAACCCAATGCACATTCAAAACTCCACAGCCTACTACACAGGAACAATCATTTATATTTCTGAAAGAGACATAATGTCTTATCTATTCCCAACCCTCCCCAAAACCAATCTGACAATTATTTTTTTAAATTAACACAGTAAAATTGACAACTTCTGTTGTACAGTTCTATGAACTTTGCTAAATGTGAGTCACAGAAGGAACCAACACTGTAATTAGTTACAGAAAAATGTTATCACCCCAAAATTATCTGGTGCTGCTACTTTCTAGTCCCCCACTTACCTTAGAGCACTGGAAGAGTACCAGTCTGTTCTGTACTTTGGTCTCATATTTTCAAGAATGTCACATAACTGTCACGTAACATTTCACTCAGCACAATGCCACTGAGGTTCAACCAAGTAGCTGCACATGACCATAGTTTGTTCCTGCACCATCTTGGGTAGTAGTCCATTGTACAGAAGTGCCAGTTTGTTTATCCACTCACCCACTGAGGGACACTTGAGTTATTTCCTTATTTTTGTTAATCATGGGTAAAACTATAACATTCATGTACCAATTCTGTTGTGAATGCCAGTTGTCATTTCTCTTGGGTAAACACCTAGGACTGGGGGTGCTGAATCACATGGTACATATATGTTTAACTTTGTAAGAAACTGCCAGAGTTGCTGACATAATGTCTTTTTCATAAAGTAAAATAATAAAAACTATTAAAAGTGCCCCCAGCGAACTTGTTTACTTGTTTAAATGATTCCAGTGTTTAGACACCATGATAAACTATTGCTCCTAATATAATCAGAGGCATTTTATTTCACTTTCTTTCTACTTTGAAAGCTTCAATTAACTCTTTCATATTTTAACACAATTTTTAAAACAAAATTAGATGCTTGACAATTATAAAAACATAAGTCCTTGAGGAATCTACTCATAATTGAGGAAATTTTAGTGAGAGGGAGAACCAGGAGAAATTTTTCACCACAGCCAATTTAAGCAATTTAACCCAGTGTCACATGCATCAAGTCCAATTTTCAATTCATAAAAAAAGTCTCCCTGTCCTTCCCTCCAAAAACATCCACCCCAGGCTAATTACAGAAGAAAATAGAACCTGAGCACCAGCCAGAAAAGATTCACAGTTGCCACTCTTCAGTTGCTACTTTAATGGGAAACACATGTGCAAGATACCACCCAGAAGATCACTGACCAGGATGCTCCGGGAAAAAGGAATGCCACCAGAAATGAGCCACCCAAGGTGGCTTACTCTCCCAACCAGGATGAACCCAGGAATATGTTTGATGCCATTTTCATTTTTATATAAATATGGGTGGATCCAAAGATGAGTTGAAGAAAAGGAAATTCATCTTTAACAATGAAGTTGAAAGGCAGTAACTAGAAGTAACCTGCACTATGGCATTTGCAGGCAAGTGGATACAATTGGAGAATATCATGCTAAGTGAGATAAGCCAATCTTAAAAAACCAAAGGACGAATCATCTCGCTGATAAGCGGATGATGACACATAATGGGGGGTGGGAGGGGTTAGTGTTAGGGTTAGAGTTAGGTTTAGGGTTAGGGTTAGGGAGGGGGGCAAAAATGGAGGAAGGAAGGACTGTATAGAGGGAAAAGAGGGGTGGGAGGGGTGGGGGGAAGGGAAAAAATAACAGAATGAATCAAACAACATTACCCTATATAAATTTATGATTACACAAATGGTATGCCTTTACGCCATGTACAAACAGAAAAACAACATGTTTCCCATTTGTTTACAATAAAAAAAAAAAGAAATAACCTGCACTACTTATCTCATCCTCATGCCCCTTAATTCATTGACCCTCAGACTTAGAGAGTTCTTAGTGAAGTTAACATGAGAAATCCTGTAAAGGAATTGGAAGAAAAGACAGAGTGTTCTTCTTAGATTATAACACTAACACTCATTATTAGCTACCTCCACTACTGTCCTGGGTGCTGTACATAGAGCATCTCATTATATCCCTAATTTACAAGGTAGGGATTACCTCCACTGTATTAGTCAGCTAGGGCTACCATAACAAAACACCAAGAACTGAGTGGCTTAAAAAACAAATTTATTTCTCACCTTTGGAAGCTGAAAAGTCTAAGGTGCCAGTCAATTCAGTTCCTGGTGAGGGCCCTTTTCCCAGCTTGCAAATGGTTGAGTTTCATTGTGTCTTTGCGTGGTTAGGAGAGAGGGAGAAGGGGAGAGGGGGAAAGAAAGCTTGCAGATGACTTTTTTATAAGGGCACTAATTTCATCTTAGGAGCCCTATCCCTCATCTAGCAGTAATTACTTCCCAAAAGTCCCATCTCCAAAATACCATCAGTTGGGGATTGGGACTTACACATAGGAATGGGGAGACCACAATTCAGTCCCTAACATTCACTATACAAATAGATGATATTTTGAGAATTTAAGGACTTTGTAACCAGTTTAACTTGAATGGAAGGTTCTCTGACTCCAGGGTATAATATCTACTATTCATTCACTGCCACTAAGAACCAGATGCCTCTACACAATATCTCCAATCTTCACAGAAACACATCCAAGTCTTTTCCCATTTGTCTTCCCATTGACAGATATGGAAACCTGACCCTAAATAGTTAAGTAGCTGTTCATAATCCCCGATCTGAACCTAACTTACCAGTTCATAATTTATCCTAGTTATAAGTGAGGTAGGTCCCCAAACCAGCATCATTACCACCATTACCTGAGAATATTATAGTTCAAATTCCTGGACTTAACAGTAGATAAACTGAATCAGAAACTCTATGATGGTGTCCATGATCTGTGTTTTAAAACCATGCCTCCTAGTTGATTCTGATCCACACTCAAGTGTGAAAATTATTCATCTGTTCCATACATGTATTGAAATAACTAATGTGTTCAAATCTCAATAATAAGTGATGTATCCAGGACTCAAGCACAGGTCTATGTGGTACTGAAACTTGTGACCTTTCTATTCTATACTCTCCCATTCCAACATTACCAAGGGAAGATCTGGGGGATGGAACATGTTTTAAATGATGCATGATTGCAAGGTACAATCCTGAATTCTGCTTTACCACTATAACACTCCTCAGCTCTCCCCCCTATAATAATGTGATACAGAAAAAATGCAAAAACACAGTCCCTGAGAATTAATAATGGTGAGCAAAAAAACACCGTCTGATATGAACTAGAAAACCAAACTTTGTGAAACATTTATTTGGGCCTGAGAATACTGCATCCCACTTATTGAAAATGAGAAGCAATTTAGTATTTAGAAATAATAAATATGAAACAGTTATTTCCTTAAAAATGAATTTTAGCCCTCTATCATGTTTTTAAAAATCATGTTTAATTCATCTAATTGATCCCTGCTCTGTCTACATATAGTTGCTGTATAATTGTACTATTCCCCTATAAGGAACAAGACTGTATTATATAAATGTATTAAGTCTATACGATTTACATAAAGAGGTGAAAGTAGGCCTCTGTAAAAGATTAGTTCCAATGCAAATATGGTCACCTGTTCTTGTGATTAGTCTCACCTCTAAAACGTTATTGAAGTATTAATATGTACCAATCACTGCACATGTGATAAAACTCATTCCATCATCACACTAATGTGAGATAGGTTTTAGGATTATTCCCTTTGCACAGATGAGCAAATTGAGAATCAGAGAGATTAAGTAACATGCCAGAGCTCCTTCACCCTGGAAGCATGGGGCTCTAGATTAAGCCTATTAAAGAGCACTTGCTGCATATTCATTCAGATGCTGACCCTTGGCTCTGGAAAGATGGGCCCCAGCTTTGCTCTACATCCGGATTACTTCCAGAGATCCATCTGTGAGCAGACCTGGCCCAAGCCACAGGGAGCATGGCCCTCCCAGCTTTGGCACTCCATCTGGAGAGAGTGAAAGGGAACAGCAAGAGGTGACTCAGCAGCCCTGACACTCCCTCAATCCAGTGGGAGACAGAGCAAGATGATAAAGGGACAGAAGGGGAACTGTAATTCTCCTTTGCCTGTTTGTTTTCCACAGGCTCCTTAAAAACAGACCTATTAATTATTCAGTTCATCATTTCCTTCATTTCACTGATTCCTAACACATTTGAGTCAATAAGGCAAGCATAAGCAAGTTGTATGTTCAAACTGCTCAAATGGAAGAGGAATTAAAGTCCTTTAAAAACATTTCACCAGCCAGCAGAGAGATGTTCATATTTTTCCTCCTTCATAGCTAGAGATGGATATGACTTAAGCCTTAATTGGGAAAGACTTTGTGTGATTTATCACAGCAAATATTCTTTTCAGTAAATTTTCCATATTCTTTCATTCCACCTACCAAAAGCAAAAGCTGTTTTCAGCAGAGCCAAATGAGACGAAAGGGCTTCCCAAAGAGAACAGTCGCCTGTGCTTTGATTCTGTCCTCATTGGGAAGTTCATCTACGACCCAGATGGGTTTGTGCATCTGAGAGGAAGTTTGCTTAGTGGCTTTTGCCTGCTCTCTTTTATCTCTACAGACACATTTCCCACTGTGTTCTTTTCTCCCTTCCTTCTTCCTTCCCCTCACTCACCTCCCATCCACTCTGATTGTTTCCACTGATACCAAAAGGAACCTAGTTAGGAAGGGAGGTAAGGGTTTCACCACACTTCGGGAGCTGGGAGAGCGGTCATTAAAGGTTATAATACCTGACCTGGCAAACCTACCATTGCAAGTCAAACTGCAAAACTGTTGGAGCCTCTTCTTGTGAGTCTTTCATGTATTCCTTTGTAAGCATCTGAGCTCATTGTCATGCTAGGAGCTTCAGGTTGGGAAAAGACCCAGTTTGTGACTCCAAGGGGCTAGGGTGTGCCTGGAAAGGACAGTGGGTTCAAGAGTAGCACAGTTCTCCTGGGTTAATCCAAAGCCAAGTAGATTAATTTAGAATGCAATTTCCCACAAATTTCCCTACAATAGAGATACTATCAGTCACCAAATTCACAACAAATCTCCTGAGTCAAGGATGGTAAGCTTTCTAGTAAAAAGATGCATTTGGACTCAGATCCACTTAAATTTAAATCCTAACTGTACCATGGACAAGTTACTGAATCTCATTCAATTTCATTTCCCTGTACTGTAAAATGTGCACAAAATCTACCTGGACAATCTGCATAAGGATTAAATGAGGAAATGGCACCTGGCATAACCCCTGGCAAATAGGAATCATTCAATATAGGTTAAGTTTCCTTTTTCCTTCCTTCTCTCTTTCCATACCTCATGGGGAAAGGAATGTGGTCCCTTAGTGAAAGAACACAAAAGAAACTCCAATAATATTAAACACTTCAATAGCACCTGCTACATTCCATACCTTATTCTAAGCTCTTTATATATTTTAAGTCATTTGATTATTCCCCAAAACCCTATAAGTACATCATCATCTCCAGTTTGTAGATGAGAGGCCAAGTTCCTTGCCAAGGTCACACAGCTAATAAATGATGGAGCTGTGATTTGACTCCAGGTGAGTTAGGTCTTAACCATCAGCTTCCAGGATGAAGATAGGGAGAGAGATTGTTATCTGCAGCTGGAATCCAAGTATAGAGACTGGCAGTCCTCAGATAATAGGCTCCATTTGGTTTGCATGCTATTTTAAAAAAATCAAGAAAGAGTTCACATTTAAATCCTTTATATCTGACTATCCTCAGAAAAAACTGGAAGATTGGCATTATGTAGTCTACATACTGACGGGCCTACCAGCTGTTAACGGGTAGCTACCATCTAAACTGAGGTCTCCTGTGCTCATATTTGGTATTTGGTAAATCCTTCCCTACTTCTAGCCTGCATTGTACATTTAAGTTTGTGTTCCAGAACTAGGTGATGCTACAAACAAGATCTTAACCATAAAGACAAGAACCGTGTTCAATAATGTACACTCAATGGTTGAAATATTTGAATGACATGAAAGAACAAATTAATATAGGAAAGAGATCTGCCTGAAAAGCAATCAATGACCAGGTTCAAAGCACAACCCCAAAAGAAAATGCCTGGATAAGATTTTAAACCAGATGTGTGGGAATTGTAAACCCCTTCTACCTTTCCACATGTGCACACCTAAAAAAAAAAAAAAACTAAAAACGCAAGTTTACTTACAGGCTATGGGATAAAGACCAATTTGTCTTCAACTGTAAAAGCACCCTTCTTTAATGGCATAGCTCAAAGAGGGAGTTTGAATTTCCTTGTGCTGCCTAATCCAAACAATCACATCTAAACAATTTGTTTTGTTCTTTCAGCTTTTTAGACCTTGCTGATTGGCATGATCTTGAAGATCAGCCAGTATGGAGCAAAATTCTCCTTGAAATCTGGAAAATGTGGCAAGAAAAAGGCATGGAGCCTTCTCTGACTAAGCCTATGAGAGAAAAGGAATAACCCTGACTTACAAGTAAGGAAACAGACTAAAGAACCTACCCAAGACAATACAGCCAGCAGATGAGGGGCCCAGAATATTCTGAGCCCAGATCTGTGTTCTCCGAAGACTTCACACTTTCTCCTTCAAATCCTAGCTATCTGAAAATCTGTTTAAAGAAACAATCTATGGCATCGCCATATGCATCAAAGTGATATCACACACCTTATATTTGTAAGTTTTCCTAACAGACACATCTTTGGTCAGGAGGGACCTCTAACATCACTCATTAATGATCCTGCCATTGTGATATGTGAGTTTTTGTTTGTTTTACCTTCTCAGTTTTGTTAAACTGAGACCAGAAAAGGACACTTTTTATCAGTTTTTATTTTATTATCATTTTATCACGAACCTGCAGTAATGTTGATTATGTTTACAAATCTCTAAGTGAAATTTTAAAACCATTTTCCTCCTCTAATCTCTCCCATCCTGCCTTCTTAGAAGTACACAAAGCATTTCAACCACTCCCAAATTCCCTTTTGGAATACCCTTAATGATTCTGAAATATTTTGTTATTCCCCAAACACCGCCCTAAAGACAAATCATTGGACTCCAGGCTCTTCACATTGCCAAGTTGAATAGAGTTCAAATGTTCTATCTAACCAAACTCTGACTTACAACAAAGTCACATATAGTAGATGATGTGCAAGATATTCCGAAAATACCAAGGCAACATGAGGGGAAAAACTGTGTCAACAAGAGATCTCCCCAAATTTTTCTGTAATCTGGAATAATCATTTTTTCTCAAGCTCCTGTAAGCTGCTCATAGCATGGATGTGCATGTCCATATAACTAATAAGTCAATTTTCATTTTAATAGCATACAACTTAAGTTTTCAAACATCCAAAACAATTAATGTTGCCAAATTTAAGAGTGTTTCTCTACTTTAGACAGCGGAGTATGCACAAGGAACTGAGGAGAAAACAAACCAAGGAAAATAATTTTAAACTGATAAGAGCATTTTTTAACAGTTTTATAGATCATTTAAGACACAATCTTGCTTTCTGAATTAGACATTCTATGCCACAGAATGAATCTGCACAGAGAACACAGAAAAGGCATTTTCCAAAAACAGAAAGGAGCTGGTAGAATTTCCTTAAAAAGTGATTCATTGAAGAGCAGTTTACAAAATGACCAAAGTTGGCCAGGGGCATCTTCTACTAGAAGCTTCACCAAAGAGTACACTTTCCCCCAACTAAGGTTTGACTCCAGATCAACTCTTGAGAGTTTTGCTAAACTTCAATATGATCCCACCTCCGATTATTAGGCACATTTAAAATTAAGATAAGTTCCCTTCAACATTTTAAGAAGCATGTGAACATATAAGCAAACTGTGTAAGGCCACAATTTAAAAAATTGAATTTAAAATTTTTCAAACTATAAATGCCTTGAAGACAAGAATTCTTCTCCCACCTAATGTCATATTAGAATAATGCATAACAGAGCAAATACTTAACAGTACTTGCCTGAATAAACTGAGAAACCCCTCATAAGATCAAGAGAGCAGTTCTACAGATTTCCCTGTAGCTCTGCAATTTTCAAAGGGTTCATAACATGATATATCCCCAGGGGTTCTTTCATTCACTAATTATAAAACCACACAGCCAGAAAGGAAAGAAATCCCAAAAGCCAAAAAGCAGTTTGTCCTGTCCATCACCTCACATTTATAGAGTTTCAGAACTAAAAAGGGTACTAGAAGTTGTCTTTGAACTATCTCATTTTACATATGAGGAAACTAAAGTCTAAACACTCAGGTTAAGGGACAGCTTTTATCATCTTGAGAGGTGTCAAAGCCCTTCCTGTTGTTATTTCCAATATCTCTTCTCCAGTTAACCTCCACTGCTCCCCGCAAATAACTACTTATAGACTTGAGGATTTCATCTTTAAATCCTACTCCACTCCATCCCAGAAACCTCACATGACTCCCTTTGGGGTATGGTCAAAGAAGTCACAATTTTAATATAATCTACTAATAGCCAGGGATTTTGTTCAGCTGAGAAGTATGTATTTACTGATCTGCAGGGTCTTGCTTTCGGGGGGAAGGTCTTTGCAGCCCATATGAAAATTCAAAATGCTTTATTACTCTTAGATTATTTCATGAATAATTCCAGGGGAAAAACATATCATTGTTTCCTGTAAATATTGAGAAGGAGGCAACACCTTGTACTTGGCCACAAGGGGGCAGCTACACCTTTTTCTCCTAGATGTTTGCAGTTCTAAACCACCAGGAGCAACTGGGCATTCTGGGTCTCAGCTTGCCACAGAATCTCCAAAACCACCTTTCAGCTGAGTTCTCAGTATGACACAAAACATTCTCTCACGGTGTTTCTCGGGATTTGTTTTGTTTTTAAACAAATTATTTTTCAACTCCTTTCCAGATCGAGAGAGCCCTCTGTTTTAGAACTCTGTGCCAAGATGACCATCTCTACAAAGATCTTTGGAGACCAATAAATTGTTAGGCTAATTTGGAAACCCACAGAAAATGTTTTAATTATGTTTGACCCCAGATAAAAATAAAAACAGTAATGATCATCTGATTCTGCCATGCTTAATAAAGCTTGTTCTAAGTTCTTCACAGGATTTGCCAAATATTTGCCTCATCTCATAGCCTCCATTCGTCATTCCCATTTTTGTGATATCCTGAAATCTTTCAAGTCAAAATTTATTGGGGAATTTTATCACTGAGCTAAACAGTGGGAGGTCTGATTACTAAGAGGCAGATTCCACATCCTTATAGTTCTACAAAAACATAAATTCAAATTCATTTCATCTTTTAGGTGCAGGAAGAGTTGGAAGTTAGTTTGAAAAGCAAATGCTGGTTTCATGTGTATGTGTGTGCATGTGGGCAGGTGTAGACTCACTAATAATCATGGATAAGTAGATTGGATATTTACTAAATTTTTTGTAGTTTTTGGAGATGCACATAAAAATGTATGTCCTTCAAGATTTTTGTGGGACTTTCCCCTGACCATCCTATTTAAAACTGTAACCACTCTCCAACGTGCATATGTGGCCCCATTCTCTGCTGTGTCCTTCTCTATAGCACTCAGCATCATCTGATATACTTTATATTTTACCTGGTTTTGTTAGCCTCCTTCACAAACACCCCCTCCCCAAGTAGGACAAAAATCCTATAATAAAATCAGAATTTTGTCTCCTTTGTTTAATGCTGTATCCTTAAAAGTGTGGAGTAGTACCTGACACATTGTAGGAGCTCAGTAATCCAACAACATGGTGAAATCACAAAAATTGGAGCTATTTTCACTAGAAACTGGTATTTTTAAATATCTGATATTGGTGACTTACTTTAGTATATTTAAGAACAAGACATCTTTTTTTTATTAAGAAATATCTTGGGTTGGGGAGATAGCTCAGTCGGTAGAATGCTTGCCTTGCAAGCACAAGGCCCTAGGTTCGAATCCCCTAGCACCACAAAAAAAAAAAAAAATCTTGACAACAGGTCTACTCTTTTAGAATTGAAGTATGTTTTATAAAACAAGTATCTTAATATTATTGCTGAGAATATCCTGAGACCCAGCTGGGTCCCGTTTCCCTGAAATCAATCAAACCAGGACTATGTGATCAGCAAAGGTGGTCTTTCAAGAGTTGTCACACCAACACACAAGCAAAGCAGTGGAAAAGAGAAAGAGCAGTGCACTCGCAATACAAAAACCTGCGGTTTTAGTTCTGCTTCCATCCCTAGCATGCCAGACTAAACCATCCCTTTAGGAGTTGATGGGTTTTGCTGTTGTTGTTGTTTGTTTTTTAGTTTTGTTTGTTTGTTTGGTACTGGGGATTGAACCCAGGGGTGCTTTACCACTGAGCTACAACCCCATCCCTTTTTATGGCTTAAGATAAGTTGCTGAGGCTGGCCTTGAACTTTCCATCCTCCTTCCTCAGCTTCCCGAGTCACCAGGATTACAGGGGTGCACCCCGACACCCAGCTAACCCATCCATTTAAATTGTGACTATTTTAATGTCCTCATCCAAAACGTGGGTATAAAACCACCCCTGCCAATGTCAAAGAATTTTAAAGTCTCCTGTGAAGTGTAAAAGTATTTTAGACTTGTATTAAAATATTTTCCAAGGTCAAGGTATTGTTAAAAGTCAGCATTTCCAGTTCTTTGCTATAGAGCACCTATGCTTGGTATGGCCAGTCAATTATTTTAGTGGTGTAATGGACAGTCTTAGGCTGAATACAGTTCCATCAGTCAAGAGATTTTGTCAGGCCTTTCTTGATATCCCACCCTAGACTTTCTTCTTGCTATAGTTGGGTTTATTTGATGTTGACAGTTCTGCCCCTTCCTATCTCTAGGATAAATCCTGACTGGAAACAAGATAATCAGCTCAAGAGTCCCCCTTCTCTTAGAAGTGTTTTCACATAGCTGTTCAATAAATATTTGCTGAACGAATGAATGATGAAAGGGCTATATGCCGACATTCCCCTAGGCGTAGAGCTCTACCAGGCCTTGCCCGTATGTCCTTCACACAAACTTCCCTAATGCTTCCGTGTTCTGCTACCTTCATGACTTCTCATTTATTCCATTAGGCTCTGCAAAGCCAACTGCTTGCCCATCCTGTGCTTGGTTGCCACGCCCAGCAGATACCACATTCTGCTTGCCATCCTGCACTCCCTTGGGGCAGCTTCAGGGATTCTATATCCTCAGGGCCTGCCTCACTTTGTTCCTGTTCCAGCACATGGCATTTCCAGGCCACAAGACCCTCACTGTGGTTAACTAAAAGCATGCAGTTTAGTCATGCCTACCACGGGCAGAGCTCTGGGAGCATACAAAACAGTGTAAGTAATCTCCAACTTCAAAAAATGTTGTGTTTCAAGAGTTTGTTTATAAATAGTTTCTCTAGCACTTGGGAATGCATTTCTCTATACAAACAACCCATCTATTTAAATAGTAATTGCTTCAAAAATACTCACTGAGCATCTCCCTACTTTGCACTATTCTTGGCACTATGGAAACAAAGAGAAATGAGACTCAGTCTCTTTCCTCCAGAAGTTCACAGGAGAACTAAGGAGACAGTAGTAGAAGTTAATAATACATATTCAGTGGAGCGTGTGTAAAAATCAGCTGTCCATAGTACAACAAGAGCAAGAAAGAAGAGGTGATCCCTCTGCCTGGGTGGATCAGGAAGGTTCCACAAAGAGACATTCCTGCTGAGGCCCAAAGAATGAGGAAGCATGCACCGGGCAGATGAGTGGAGAAGGGTGTTCCTGGTATGTGGCTGTCAGGTTGCCAGACCAACACCCAAGTGTCAATTTAACTCCTACTTTAGTTCTGCTGGTAGTTTAGCACTATGTCCGAGACAGAAATGGAATAGGGGTTTTTGTAAGCCAGTCCGGGGAACATTGTTGGGGAAACCTGTTTGGGTTGGGAGATTAGTCTAAGACCCTCAGTAAAGCAAAGCTGACCCTGGCCTCATGCCAACACACAACACACACACACACACATACACACACACTGCCACTACTACAGTCGTCAACTGGAACAAAGAACTAAAGCTTTAAAAGGAGCACTTGCAAAGTTGTGCATCCTGTGAATGCAAGGTCCAGAGGAAGGCTGGTTGGGGACAGCACATATAAGACAGGTCCATACCCCCAGGAGCACAACAACTAGCTGTGCAGGCAAGACTTGTGCATATGGAATAACTAAGAGCCCAAGGCGGTGGCTGCCAAAAGACTGACGCGTGCTATAGGCACCATACTCCTAGCCATCCCTGCCTCCTCCAGAGAATGACTCAGTTTAGTCCAACAAGTGTTTCACATTAAATACCCACAGGTCTGTTGATGATGTGCAGTAGTATCCTGAATTTCAGAAGGCAGTCTCCACCAAACTCTGTAAATACAAATAAGTTTTCCTCCCAAAGGTAGAAGATGAAAATAAGTCTGAAAAGACTGGGGCTGGGGTTTGATTAATAGGATTCTGTTTTACTCAATACAAGAAACACATCAACATTGAATAGGTATGAGAAAGAATTTCCCACAAGTTAGAGCTGTCTGAATTATAATGAACCGCCTTGGGAGGTAATAAGTTTCCCGTCAGGCTGGATAATTACTTGGCAGTGATTTTGTAGGGGTGACGCAAGCACTCAATGACCGGTAGGCTCCCTTCCAATCCTGTAATTTTGTGAACTTCCACAGTTCCCCCTTGATAGCACAATAGATGAATCTGAGAACCCACACTGCAGGGCTGTCCCAATGCTGAGAATTAGCCATGGGTTAGGCTCATTCGGGGTACCAGAGTCCAGTCTGAGTGGTGGGGAAGCAGAGGATGAGAAGACATCACCTCTACCAAGAGCCTGACCAAACTCCCAGCAGATGCTAGTCAGAGCAAGTGGGAAGAGCTTCAGAATGACAAAACTCAGTACCACTCAAAGAGGACCATGGCCATTAGACAAGGGGCACCCCAAGGCCGAGACCTCACTAAAAATGTAGCCCCTTGAAGAAAAGATCTGCAGAATACTAAAGTATTTTGAAAGATTCTTGAGATGCCACCTCTAGGTCCTCAACGAAGGGGTCCTCGATAATGTTACATTAAGATTCTTGGGAAACTCCAAGCAAAGGTGTTATTGAAGATGTGCCCGAGAAGAGTACCTCCAAAGGTAAACAAGCAGGGTGTGGACTAACCAGTCACACAAGCCTCCTGAGTAGAGTATGTGGCCATAGAACAGTGACTAAAAAGGAATAGCAATAGCCTGTGGGTCCTGGACAACCAAGGAGCTGTGTGAAATCCTGGCATCATGTGGCACATCACAAATGAACCACAAGGATGTAATTCACAGGATACCTGAACCTAAATCAGTATCACTGCACTGGTGTGAGGTGCCTGTTGGGACACAGTCAAGAAAGAATAAGAGCCCATATTTAAATTCCTATTCTACTAATTCTGAGGTCAGTAACAAACAGATTTGGTTTTGTTTTTTCTTTAAACTCCTATGAGCTTCCAAAAACAGGGCACTGAATTTGAAAACTTTCACCAAGTCCCTTCAAACTGTAAGATCTATAATCCCAATGCACAAAGGAGAAAATCTTACTGGAGTAAGAAAACAGGTGTCCACAGGTCATCTCAAATCATGCTGGGAGAAATGAAATGAAGAAAAAAGATCTTGATTCCTAAATTTTCATCTATGACTTCTATGGTTTTTTTTTTTTGTTTGTTTGTTTTTTTTTTTGACTAAACTGTGGCTTAAGTAGTTAAGCCAAATGAATAGAAGTGAAACCAATAAGTCACACACCAGCACATTCTTATTTTTGTGGGGAAAGAAAGCAAATATATGCTATTTGATCATGTAAGAAAGATAAATCTACAAAGCTTCCATGGACAAAGCCCTATTAAATCAATAGGGGTTCTGCCCAGTGCCCAGGGAAACCCATTATGAGAAGCCAAATTATTTCTTTTTAAAAAGCTATCAACTTAACATTACAAATCATTTGCTATTCTCAAGAGATTTGCCTAGTATTGCAAAACTTGATAATTACTGATTCATGACTGATTTAGGAAAAACATGGGCTTAAGTAATCAGGCCAGAGCACTGCTGCTGACCACAGGACTGGCCGGAAAATGAGCCTTTCTTTCATTATTCCTTTCATGAATTCTTAACATTTTATAAAATTGAGCTTTTAGCATATCATAAGTGGTTCGATTTTTTTTTAAAAGACTCGGAATACATACCATAACCAGTGATGTGTTCTCAAGTACCTATATTATATCTTTTATGCAAGTGTCACTAACCTGAAACCCAGGAAGTCATGAGAAAGTGATTCCAGAAATCAGACCTGGTAATACACAGATTGTTTTCTGTGAAATATCAGATCTCAGACTCTTTGAAAGGACTCTACAAACACATAAACAGCTCTTCTATAAACTCAGAGAACACTGTATAAACTAGCAGGAAGAATTTAATTGCCATCTTGAGCCAACCATACACACCACAAGTGGTGCATACCTACACAGGGGCAAGGCACACTTCTCAGATGTAAGCTTTGCTAAACAATCACTTCATTTGACCTGTGGATCATAAGCATATCAGTAAATGTTCATCTGCTCATGCCCCTGGAAAGATGTTTGCTAGAGGATATGTAGATCTCCTATCTCTGAGAAAGAAAACTTATTGCCTCTGTGTTGGAATTGTTTTTCTACTTACAATGAAGAATATTTTCTTATTCTGCAGAGGAGTTACAGAGAAATTCATGCCAAAATTCTGTCATACAGATTTAAAGAGACTGCCTCTAAGAGCATACCAAATTTTCTTTTAAAATCTTTCCTTTTCTGACATTCTGCTTCTAAGTAAATGCTATCATCAACTTATTTCTACTATCAGTCCTTAATATGCATGTATCACAAAAATATATAAATTGTATAACTGTGTTCTAAGATATACCATCAATGTTCCTGAAATAAAAACAAAAGTCCAGTATTTAAAGAGTGGGGAAAAAATTTGGTACTGGGAATTTAACACTGGGTGCTTTACCACAGAGCCACATTCCCAGTCCTTTTTACTTTTTATTTTTTTGAGATAGGATCTAACTAAGTTGCTTAGGGCCTTGCTAAATTGCTGAGGCTGGACTTGAACTTGCCATCCTCCTATCTCAGCTTCCTGAGCCGCTGGGGTTACTGGCATGTACCACCATTCCTGTCAAGAGTAGAAAACTTAAGTAAGCATTTTATCTGGGCTGTTGGTACATCTACTTCTATAGACGACTGATGTGCCAGTTAGTGGAAACCTATTGCAAGCAACTTGACAATATATGTTAAGATTTTTTTTTTTTTTTTTTTTTTTTAAGATTTTTTTTTTTTTTTTTTTTTTTTTTGCGGTACTGGGGATCGAACTCAGGGCCTTGTGCTTGCGAGGCAAGCACTCTACCAGCTGAGCTATCTCCCCAGCCCTATGTTAAGATTTTAAATGTTTATGCCTTAGGTCCAAAAAGCCTATTTTAAAGAATTTTTCCATAAAATATTTTTTTTTAAATGAGACTAGGAAAAATCTGTGTGCTCAGATATTTACTGCAATATTATTTGTTATAGAAAAAAAAAAACAGAAAAAGAATGTTTTTGTTAAACAATAGGAAAATAGTTAAGGGAAAAATAATACAACTTCTCCATAGAATACTATAAAGCTATGCGATATATCTATGAACATTGCTAATAACAAAATGCTAATAATACATTAAAAAGCAGAAGATAAGTGTCTATTATAGATACATATAAAATATTTGCTTATCATATGCTTCTAAAACTAAACAAAAATTTCTCTCTGTAAAAAAGAGATAAAAGGAAATATTGGATTTTTTTTCTCCCTTTTCTTTTTCCTTATTTTGTGAATTTTCTTCAATGATCTCTTAGCAAAATATTTAAAATAAAATGAAAGGAATTCTAAACAGACCTGGGTTAGAAGTGAGGCTTGATATTCCTGATCAAAATTAGATTAGGACTGATGGAGATCAGATGTGAAGAAGGATTTTGGTAGAATTGAAATTTATTGAATTAATTCACAATTAATTCACTCAATAAATAATTATACACATTGAGTGACAGAGGGAATCATAGAAGTTACAGTTAAACCAAGAAAATCTTCTAATCCACATTATGCAGCAGCAGGAAGAAAGAACCCTGGGGATACTAAGATGTAATTTAAGAACTGGAATAATACAGCAATGAGAATTCATAGGAAGAGGAGTTTTCAACAGGACAGAGAATATCAGAAATGTTAATGATGCAGAGATGCATGAGTCAAGAAAAACAAGGAGAGGCAGAAGACACTGAATGTAACAAGCTACAGGCTATTCAGGAAGTGAAAGAAAGAATCAAATCCCAGAGGTGAGTATCGAGGAAAGGGAGGCAGTAGCCACAAGGGAGAAGGTGAGGGGGCAGCAGATTAGACCCAGGGTCATTTGTTTTGTTCTTCACATATAGGAGAGTCCAGCGTAGATTGGAGGCAAGAGGCAGAAGATTGGAGATGTGGAAATAGCCGAGAACCATCTGCCCTCTGCCTGCTCCCCACCAGCAGGGCTGCCCACGTGCCAGCATCTGGCCCTGAAGTGCACCTCAAATGGTCCAAAGTACCTCTGAGATTTTATCTCTAAAGGTCCCTCCACACAAGTCCTCTCTTCTGACCACATCATGCTGCTGCTACTCCACACCTATGTTCACCTGGTACTTCCCTACCTCTGGACTCTTCCAACTCTTTCGCATGTCCTCCCTCTCTGTTTTCCTTAACTGTCAGGTTCCAGGGTCCCTCCATGGTCCTTGTATTCATCTCCAAAGGCTACCATAACAAAGTATCACAAACCAGGTGGCTTAAGGACAACAAATATATATTCTTTAACAATTCTGGTGGTTAAAAGCCCAAAACCAAGTTATCGGCAAGGCCATGCTCACTCTGAGGGCTTACGATATTTCCCTGCCTCTTCCTATCTCCTGGCAATTCCTGGCAATCCTTGGTGTTCCTTAGTTTATACTAAGTGCATCATTGCAATATCTGCCTATGTCTTCGTGGCCTTCTACAGTGTGTGTGTGTGTGTGTGTGTGTGTGTGTGTGTGTGTGTGTTTTCTCTCATAAGGATATTTGTCTTTGGATTAGGGCCCACCCTGATTCAGTATGACTTCATTTTAACTTAACTAATTACAACTGCAAACACTCTATTTCCCAGTATTCTTGGGTTCTGGATAGTCAGGAAATCCGAGACAGGGGAACTATTCAACTCAGTACAGTCCTCATCCATTCTCCGTGGAGTGGCCATTCCATTGTGCTCTTTCTCCCTTCTGTACCCCAACAAGCCTTTACCTAACTTTAAGGTACAACTTAAATGACCCTTCTGTTCTTACCTCTCATCAGAAGTCAGCAGGGTCCTCCATAATCTATGACCCCATGAGACTCGGTTCAAATCCCAGTTTAAGGACATTTATCACGCTGTGTTGAGAATTATCCTTTCACCTGTCTGTCTCCATCACTGCAAGCTCCAGAGGACCAGCACCAGGTAATGATGCATTTATCTTGATCTGATCTGAATGAGTACCGTTATTAATGCACCCTGCCTTCTGTATCTGAATCCTACCCACATCCCAGATGTGGCTCAATTCCATTCCCCTCCCTCAGGCCACTTCATCCAGGCCATGTGTGTCTCCCTCCATCTCACTGGTTTGGCACTTATGACATGGTACTTTGAGCTACTGAAAGTCCCTGTCTTCCCTTTTGATGTACTTCAAAGCTTCTCCTCCAAAGCTTAGTCCAACACTTTGCATCCTAGGTGGTGCTCTGATAATATTTGCTGATTAAAAAATCTTTTGGGTGATGGAATCGTAGAGGAAATGAGAAGGGGCAATTGCAGGAGATACAGCAATTTTAGCTATATACAGGTAGGGTATATTTCCTCCCACGAAACTAAAAGGGTAAGAAGGGAAATAAAGGTAAATGATAAAATTCCTGAATAAGATAGACTCAATCTTATAAAAAAAATCACAGAAAAATAATGTGCTAAGTCAGACAAATGTTCAAATACAACCAAACCAGAACAAATGGAACAAATGAGTATTGATTTCCCATAAAGAGAAAAAGAAAGAGAAGGCAAGAGTACATGTAGCATATATAGCAGAACACTTCATGTACACATTTAACTTATGTCAACTTGCCTCTATGTGCTTCATGGAAAGGCGAGAGAGAAGAGCTGTGAAATATGGATACTTTTGTGCTCTGTCCCACTGAAGAAACCTTTGCTGCCCACGCACGCCTTTACGGCACACAGAGCTCCTCATGCTGAGGCTGGTTTTCAGGTTTAAAGATAAACTCAAGCAAATTTCTTCAATGATCTGTTTCTACAGAAAGGGAAACACTAACTGTACAGAAATTTCTGAGTGAGAAAGAGAGAGAGAGAGAATATGTGTCGGTATCCAATGGAGCACTATGTGTGACTTCATATGCTGAAACTTATGAGCAGCTTAAGAGACTTTTGAAGATATTGACTTTTGAGGATATAATTTTTAGACTGTGCATTGACTTCACCTCCTTATCCCTTAGTAAGATCTGACTCCACTGTTTAGGTTAAATGTCCTCTTCGATACTTAACCCTTCATGGTACTTGCTGTTTATACTGCTCGTTTGGAACATTCAGTCCTAATCTGTCCTCCACTGCTGTTAAATTACTGAATGTTCAGATGTAAATATGACCACCTCATCCAGCCTAAGGTGATGATAGGAAGAACATCTTAAGAATTTATACCCCAGAGTGTTCAAGGCACAATACCAAGAATAAAGCAAAAATGCCGAATTATCAAAAGACCATTTTATCAATGTCAATATTTCCATAATCAAACTCAGATTCTAAAATAAATAACTTGGCTAAAAGTGTGAATCATATTCCCTATTATGCTTTCTTGGGTACATCTACAGCTGTAAAATGACTGGCAGGAAGGGAGAGGCTCTTGTTTGACCCAAAAATTACTCATTACATATTAAATAATCAAATGTTATCATATTCAATAGAGAAGGGATGGAGAGGCTCAGTTTAAAGAGTAATAAAAAAAAAAAAAAGATAGCGTCATCGGCATTTTTCTAAAAGATAACAAAGAAGTCACTTGGGAAAGAGGCCCGCCTTCATTAGAGGCCTGGGAGGGAGCATCAGACCACATGAAGACCCACCTACTCCTCTAGAGAAAACAGAAAAGGAGATCAAAATCTCCCAGGACTCATCTCCCAGGATGAGGAGATGAATCAGGATTTCTTCATGTTTAGCTAAGTTATCATGTATCATCTCTAATTTAAAAACAACATTTTTTTTAAGTAAAATGAGCTTTCACCAATGATTCCTAACTCCATTTCCTCAGCTTCTTGTTTCATTCATAGAACTCAATCCAGAGGCAGCAGGGATCAGATGCAGACTGGGCAATTACTGGGTGTCATGGAATTAGAAAGATAAGCTATTTGGATGTTTAAACTAAAAAATAATAATAATAAAAACTCTCCTTTATTATTATTTTATTATTATAAAAGTAATAATGATTATAAAAGTAATAATAATAATAATAATAATAATAATAACTCTCCTTTAACTTCAGGGAGGGTTTGGGGACCTGGGTTATTCAGATAATTTGGCCAACACTCAGTATTTATCAGCAAAGACATTCTAAATGTGCTTTTGACTCTAGAAAATTATTTCAAACTGTTTCAACATGCTCTCTGATGAAAAGATGTAAGGTTAAATATCATCCCAGTTAAAAAGTAAGTTTGCTGCTATTTTTACTTTATTGGTCAGCTAGCTCCTTTTAACTCGCAGGTCAAAGTTTTTGGACATTAAAACAAATAAATTCACTCTGTTTTTTCAAGCATAAATGATATGCAATAAGCCTCTGGGAACAGAGGTTCCTCATTCTGGTTATGTTTTACTTTCTTGCAAACACATACTCATGCTTAATTGAACTGCCTCCAAGTGATTTTTAAGTATTAAAGGTGAACACAGTCCTCATTTTTCAAGAATGTTTTGGGCAGCTGTTGTAAAACAAAATGCAAATCACTTTTTAAAAAGCCCGATGTGAAATGTAAAAGCACTAGTTAAGAAATCACCTAAAGTTTAAACTTACATAAAAACAAACTAAAATGAATGATGGGTACGCACCTCATAACACTGAACAGGAAAGACATTGAGAACACTTGACAACAGGTTCAAATTTCCTGACCTGCTGGACAAACTCCCCTTTCCACATCTTTCCTAGATTCCATCAGATCCTGTTTTTCTCTCTACAATAAACCATGATTTATCTAGAATGCAATCAGCCAGAAAGTTAAAATAAACAGGATGGTACTTTCCTATGCTCCCCTTCCCGTTAATATGCAGGTGTTTGTTGAATGCCTACTATGTTCCTAACACTGTGATAGACATAGTAAACATCTGAAAGATATCATAGCTGTGCATTTGTGAGGGGGAAAAAATCACAAATAAATAAGTTTCCAGAAATATAGTCCATAAAACAACTTCCAACAACCATAAAAGTAATCCTGATTCACTCTTCTATCTAACTTGTTCATCTCTGACTATAGGGCTAAGCAATAACAAACCTCTACTAAGTGAAAAATACTACAAAACCCAGAAGCACCAGAGAAATTCAAGTCTCTCCCTATTCTTTTTGTTTTAAATGTATTTCTATTTGGGGTTTCTTTTTTAGTGTAATAATTCATGTACTCTATCAATAAAACTAAACTATTGCCCCACAATATAAGTTAGTGGAAACTGAAATCTCTTTTTATCCAATGCAAGGCCCAGTGTGGAGTTTCAAAGGATCAACAAACAATTCCTGAATGATTGAGATTGTTTCCACAGTGCAAAATTCATGTTATTCCAACATAGTTCTGAGACCATATAAGTTCCAATTGGAAACTAATTTTACTTCTTAGTGCCATAAATTTCTAGTTTACATGGAAATAATTCCATATAATAGATAATAGTAAGTTTGATTAGAATGTATCATTTTAATGTAAGAAGAAGAGCCCTATAATCTTCCATGTGTGTTATCCATGCACCCCTCTCTGAATTCTCACAGGCCCCATCCCTGGGGAAATAAAAAGACCAAGAGTCCCATTCCAAAAGAATATCTGTCTTTCTAATTCTCTACTAAGCCACCAATTATTACATCACAAGGAGGAAATCCAATATACATAAGATTCTGATTTTAGAAAAACAGAAAGAGTAAATGTATATTCATTCTTATGTATATATACATACTGAGCAAAAATATTTAGTCCTTTTTTAATGCCCCCATTTATGTATCCTGAGAATTTTTGAGAACAAAGATATCTTCCACAATGGATGCTGGCAAATAAAACAAAGTCCCTCCTCTTTCAAAGAGCACAGAGGAAATTAAGATACTTTAAAAAACACAAAACACTCATTTTCATAGTTCATCTTCCATATTATACAACTAACACATATGTTTATAACTTCTACTCAAAACAATGCTTTTCATTGATAGTAATGTTAGCCTTTATTATTCGGTTGTTAAGACAACTAACTAGTTAACTCTTTGAGAAAAAAATATTAAATTCCTATTTCTCATGTTTCACTAAGTTAAATTCAAAATTATTTAAATGTTTTATTTTAAGTCTTTAAATACTTAAGTATTTAAAGATTTAAAACACAGAATTATATAAAGAAAATATATATGAACATTCCAATATTCTTCAAGAGAAGTTCCTAAGCTTAACATCAAAAATAAAATCCATAAGAGAAAATGTTGATATGTTTGGCTCTATGAAATTATTAAATTTCTAGACATAGAATTCCAGCAATGTGGTATGCTCCAAGGACTGTTTTTATATGAGATACCTAAAAAAATTCTGAATGAAACATTTTAAAACTCTCTTTAGAACATAGCTTAGATAGCAAGTAAATAAAAGTATTCTTCAGAAGCAAAAATGATGTAAAAGCTAGATTCCAGAAAAAATAATCAAGCATTAAAATGTGCAGGTGCCTGCAGGCATTTTTTTTTTTTTAATTAGCTGATTTATAGAAGTTTGGGGCTTTCTATTTTAATGTGGAACAAAAGACAGGGTCAACAAAATTAACATTGATGTATTTCCATAAAACTGAAATCTTGAAAGGAGACATTCTTAGTGAAAAAGGTGAATTTTGAAAACAATCAACAACAACAACAGAAATGTCTTCCTAACCTACAAAGCAAGGACTAGATTCTGAAAGAAGAAGAAGTAGCCTGAGGACTCAAAACCACAGAGCAACTTTCATTTTGGTATAACGGAATTCGAATAATCCATGTGGTCTGATTTAAAAAACGAAATATTTAAGGTTAAAATAAATAACAGTGGTTCTTAATTTTGTAGTGCCCAGTTGGCTCACAGAATCAAATTGAAATTCTCTCTGTAGAAGGTACCCTCAACGACCTTACAGACTTCTCACACATAGAGTTCCAATCATTGTGTTCTCAAAAATAAAAATCATCAAACTATAAGGAAGCAAGACATTATGAAAAAGAGTCAGCTGAATAACCCAATAATTCAACTGGACTCACAGAAATTGAAAGTGATGAAGAAAAAAGAAAAGTATAAAAAAGTGGACAAGTTTTAAAAAGACAAAATATTACTTTTAGGAATGGAACTATCATAATTAATATTAGAAACTTGTCAAGTTAAATATTAAGTTGGAGAGCTGAAGAAAGAATCAGTGAACAAAAGGAAAAATCTGAGTCTCCATAAGCGTCAACAAGAATCAAAGATTGACAGATGCAAGAGTCATCAAGAGACAAGGAGGAGAAAGCAAGCAGAGATTTCCTAGGGCTGGGGTGTAGCTCAATGGTAGAGTGCTTGTCTGTCATATGCCAGGCTCTGGGTTAGATCCCTAGCACCACACCCCACCACAAACACACACATACACACACACACACACACACACACACACACACACACACACAAGATAGCAGTGTATCTAATATCACACCAAAAACAAAAAACAATAAAGAGAATGAGGAGATGCAACAGAATTGCTAGAATTGTAGCACAAATCCTCAGATTCAGGAATTATAACAATAAGAGATAAATAAAAATAAATCCATATCTAGAATGATGAGAAAGAGTAGCATACCTGAGTTAAAGACTCATTAAAACAAACCACAGAGAAAACAGAAATTATCTATAACTGAACAGGTAAAATGACCACTGACATCCTAGAGTTATAGTGGGAGCCAACAGATCATGGTAAAATATCTTCCACCTGCCAAATGACAATAACTCTCAACCTGAAATTATGTATCCAGAAAAAGTATCTTTCAAGATAAGCACGATGAAGACATTTTCAGATACACAAAAATGGAGAACTTGCCTCTCACATATCCTTACTAAAGGAACTTTTTTCCAAGTACTGGGGATTATACCCAGCACCACTGAGCCACATCACATCCTGAGCCCTTTTTTACTGTTTTATTTTGAGACAGGGTCTCATACATTGCCCAGCCTGGCCTCAAACTTGCAATCCTCCTGCCTCAGCCTCCCCAGCCACTGGAATTACAGCCATCCACTACTGTACCCAGTCTAAAGGCACTTCTAAAAGAAACACTCTGGAACAAAACCCCAAAGAAAGATGTGATATGCAGAAGGAAATACCAAGAGAAAATATAGTAAACCTGTGGGTAAATTAAATAACATCAACTGCAATGAAAACAATGTCTAATTTTGTGGAATTTTTAAAAAATAATAGACTAAAAATAAAATGAAACAATGGGATAGAAAAAGGCATTCAAAGCTAAGGTCCTTATATTTTTCAAAAGGAGTGTGTCCTTTGAACATCTTAAAATTAAATGTACAATATAAATTTAAAGTAATCATAAATTAATAGAAATAGTATGTACGATTAAAAACTAGAAGAGGAAAAGGTAGAATGAAGAAAACAACATAGCAAACCAATCCAAAAGAAGAGAAATAAACACAGAAAAAAGTAAGACAGAGAAAATCAAAGTTAAATGGTAGCAATGAATTTAAAACCAACAATAATCACTATAAATACAAACAACTATACTTTCTCCTTCAAAGAACACTAGGCAAACACTAGCAAAGGAAAACAAAACACTGATGCATTACTATATATTTATAAGTGAAATGACTGATTTCCATACAGGAAAAAAATGAAATTGGATCAGTACCTGTATCAGATAAATATCGTTACAGAACAAACCACTTCAAACTTAACCCTTACACCACCAATGATTCATTATCACTGACACATCTGCAAGCCATTTAGAATTCAGTTTAAATCAGCTAGGTTCCAGTTAGTCTGACTGACTGGGGCAACTCTCCTCCTATTGAGTCCAGTGGACTTGCTCAGACATATTGTCACAGCAATGGAAAAAGCAGAAACACACAAGGCCTCTTAAAGTCTGAGCTCAAAACTCATGTCTTTTCTGCCCATTCTTTTGTTCAAACAAGTCCTAGCACTGATCCCAGGTTAAGAACTGGGGAAATATCATCTAATTTTATGGGAGGAACTTAAAACCACAGGCAAAATGATATCAGTATGGGGAAAGATGAAGAACTGGGGTCAGTGATACAGCTACCACAGCACATGAAATTATTCATGAAAATTTCAGACAGTTAAGGGGACCATAACAATGAAAGCCAGAATTGTATGCCTTTGAGGGAAAAACAGAATATTTTTTGTGTCTTCAGGGTATAAGAAGAAGCAAGAAATCAAAAGTACAAATCATGAAGTAAAGCTTAATAAATTAAGTTACAACATCAAAAAGAGATGCCATGAAATGAAGAGAGGGCACTTTCACGAAGCTGATTTAGTATTGCTATCTGAATATATTTTAAAATACCTTTGATCAAAAAAAGAAAATTCAGATGACCAATAGAAAAATGGTCAAAAGTTTCTCTTTAGAAGGACATTCACAAATGTCCAAGAAATATAAGAAAAAAGTCCACAAAATAAAACATCCTCAAAATAAAAATGCAATTAGGTAGTATTTTACAATTTTCACTGATTTTGAAGTCTGAGAATAACAAATATTGATAATAATGTGGAATAATAAGAACTCAAAGTCAGTGTAAGTGTGCAAAATAATGCAACCATTTGAAAAATACAATTTGCCCTTCTTAAAAGCAGAAAATATGTATACCCTATGACCAAGCAATAAAAATCTCAGGAATACATCTGTCACACATATGCAACAGGACAGGGTTACTTGTTTTATTATTATTCAAATTATGTGTGTATGTTATTTATACGGTCTTTTATACAAATGATATATTTAATTTTTAAAGTAAAGTCACATGTACTATGTTCTGAGATGTTGTTAGGGAATTGTGTCAGTGTATAAATAGCACAGAATACACTTACAAAACCTAGATGGATAGCCTAGGCTATATGGTATAGCCTATTGCTCCTAAGCCACAGGCCTATACAGCCTATTACTGTACTGAATACTGTAGGCAACTATAACACAAGAGTAAGTATTTACACATTTAAACAGAAAAAATACAGTAAAAATACTAGGCAATAGTAATATTTCAACTCCAATATAATCTTATGAAACCACTGTTGCGAATACAAACCATCATTGACCAGGATGTTATTAGATGTATGTGATTGTAGATATTAAATACTTAAAATGTTTATCAAAAACATTACAAACCTTAAAAGACAATGACAAAGTTAAAAAGTATATCATATCTAATAGACAAAGAGTTGTTAGATTTTTCAAATCCTACAAATAGATTTAATGAAAAGTGGGTTAAACACTGAAGAGATAATCTATTAAAAATTATAGGTAGACCAGTAAATATATGAAATGGCATTCAAACTCACTGGTCAGTAATGCAGTATTAACCAGAGCAGTCATGTATATGATGTCCTTTCCAACTGTGAGAAGGTCAAAGATTAAAAAGAAAAGAGTATGGGATGAAAGATCAGTCCTGTTCAACAGGAGGAATTATTTATTAATGTCTTATTTCTGGAGAACAATTAGGCAAGAGATATCAAAAGCCTCTTATGCTCAATAACCTAGGAATATGCTTCTAGAAATTTAATCTAAGAAAATAGTCAAATGCACAAGATTTATATAAAGACACTAGTTAGAAAACTCTAAAACAAAATATAGTTGAAAACAATTTAAGCTGATCAATAATTAGGAATTGGCTATATAAATTATGGCAATCTACATAATATCACATTACAAAAACATTATATGATAGCATAGATACATAATTGTAGAAGAGAATGTGTTGACAGTAATGTTCAATGGGAGAGAAAAACAATTACAATGTAAGTAGGCATAGTATGACTTCATTTACTATGTGTGTGTATGTAACACATAAATATATATACACACATACATATATAAGTATAAATAGAAAGGTATTAAAGGATATACTTCAAAATGTTGACACTTGTTCCCTCTCAGTGAGATTTCAGATGATTTTAATTCACATGTTTTGGTCTGTCATTATTTTCTTCAATAATGTCTCCAGAAGTAGGACCATGGAAGCCAATACAAGAACAGTCAGCTATGCTAGGTGATGGAGCTCACCAGTGAAATAATTTTTAAATGCCTTATGGAAATATGACCACAGACATAACATAAAAGAGCCAGTAAGTCATAAAAATTAAAATTTAATATCAGGAGAAAATTCTCAGAAATTTAACAAATTTTGAGAAATTTATCGAGAGTTCATTGATGGCATGTAAAATATGAGCTCTCTATATAACATGAGGAATTTTTTAATGCCATAAATTGTTTTTACATTTTGCTTCCATCCTGGGAGTTTGAAATATCCCTTGATAATACACAGTTAATAATGTAATGAGAAGAAAAACAAAAGGAACCTAAGAGGCCATGGAGATTAGTAATAGAACCTAGGGACTTTCACCACTAGTTCATTGTTTGGAATGTAGCCTAGATCAACAATGACTAAGAATTATAACCTACACTTCATTCCCAGCAGTTGCATGATCCCCCCTCCGGGACAAGAAGTATTAAATCCAAAGAGCTACCTACCAAGGTGGCACTCCTATTAATCCCCTGCAAATGCTATAGAAATTAAGGTCAATTCTGAATTTTACCCATCTTCTAATAACTATACTTGTATGAAAAGAGAGGGATGAGGGAATGAAACCATCAGGAATGCATGTGGCTTAATGTTCAAGTCCAGTCATCCAGTTCTACCCTTCACATTAGGTATCCTAAAGCATGCCATAATGAGATCAATCCAAAGACATTTCAAATGTCATTTTACATTCAATATACTAGCATAAAATGTCCAATCTTTCAGGGCTGGGGTTGTAGCTCAGTGGTAGAGCGCTTGCCTTCATGTGTGAGGCACTGGGTTGGATCCTCAGCACCACATAAAAATAAATAAACAAAATAAAGATATTGTGTCCATCTACAACTTAAAAAATTTTTTTAAAGTCCAATCTTTTTGTTATATCCAAAGGAAGGCTAAACCTTCCCATTGGGTACCTCTAAATAAGTAATACCACCCATACATTTTATATTTTAATAGCAAAACATTTTCCTATTTGAGTTAAAAGTTTTATTATCAAATATGAACAATTATGCTGCAACTTGCTAATAAACATTCCTTATAGCTCTTTACGGCAAAGACCCAATTATTTGCGTCTGTTTGACTCATGTTGGCTTTCATTCAGAGGCTGAATTTATGTGGCGAGACCTGTTCTTTCCTAGAGATATGACTTTGAATGGTGGTTGAATAATGTTAAGTATACATGGCTAGGATCCCAAAATATGACAAATTGAGATGATTGCTTGTAGAAATTTAAATTCCACTTTAGAGCATCTCGTAGTTCCCAAGGGCCATCACAAACTGTTATTTATTCGTGACTAAATAAGACAAAATTAGTGGGTAGGGGGTTGGGGGGCAGGGGTGGGAGGTTATTGGAAGGATAAATCTGTCAGCTATTTAGGGTAAACATAACATTCAGAAGCAGTTCCTTCAGCTATAAAATGATTTGGTACATTTCTAACAGGAGACTTAATTTTTTGGAGGGGGGGCAACTTATCAAATGCAAAGACCTAAGAAACAGATTATGGAACGATTTTACAGAGTGATAAGAGTCCTTAAAAATTCACTAGTTTCAAACCTCTTTCCTACCAAAGTTCCCAAGAAAATTTTATAATCAGAAAAGAATGGGAAAGAAGACAAAATCAACTAACTTCTTAAAAGAAAGATGTTGCTAAAACTGAGTAAATTCCCCAGATGTTGGCCTTTTTCTTTTTTCTAAAATCAGAGCTCAGGTTTGAAATATAAAAATAAACTATGCTTAAAGTTCCAGGTGCTCTTTTAAAATAAAATATTGCTGGAGGAAAATGGGAGGGGGAGCTTACTAGTCTGGAAAAGCCTATAATAACAACTAAACCCTTTCCAGGCTTCTAGAGAGAATTCTAAAGACCAGGGACCAATCTGAAAACAGGATCACCACAGAAGGATTCAATTAACCACACTCTTGTTCCTATAACATAACATGATTCTGTTTGGTAATGCAAATGCTTTGGTGGCTGGGCAAACATGGGATGAACTCTTCAGTTACTTGTGGATGGCTGTAGAATAAATGAGTTTTCTGACTCTGGTTATGTCTACCACAAGTTCTGTGTACACCAAGTATTTTGGCAACCAAATGTATCAGGTTGTTTGTATGACAACAGGTATCTGGATAACATTTTTAAATAAAATAACTATTAAAGGGGGATATAATGAACATATTATGGTTCCTCTCACCATGGCCATAGTTAATTTAAGCCCATCTCTTTCATTTTTTTTTTTATCAAAAGACTTATACCTTTACCCTTCCTCTCTTAAAGTATAAATTTCATGATAGGTTATTGGAAGGATAAATCTGTCAGCTAAGACCGATTTGTGACAACTAGATTTTTTGAGTGATTTGATACTGTCTTGGGGTTCAAAAACAATCAGATGAGTTAGATAGAAAATCCAACATCTTAAATGTGGCAAAACCATAAGTCATGACTTATATATAGCAATAACTCTCCAGAGAGACTCCCTCTTGAAGTAGGTTTGGATTCCCTGTCCTATTTGACCATGGATGTGTCTTGACTAGGGGCATTTGACTTGAAATTCATTTCTCTCTAGAGTTAAGTTCTTTCAGGTATCAAGAGACAACCCTGACCACTTGAACAGTGACTATTGATCATTTGAACAGTACACAAGAGAGACCCACACATGCTTAACAGGCAGGCCCAGACCCATCTTGGCTCTGTAGGCCTCTGCCTCTTCTTCTGCACAGTGCACACAGTAACAGGTCCTACCTCAAAGCATTGCCATGATTAACCAAAGCCTTTTAAACTCACAGTTAAGCCTCAAAAAGCGTGGGCTCTTACTAAGCAACCAAGTTACATGCTGATAAAATAACTTAGTTGTAGGAATCTCTTACATTGCTATTTTAAGAATATTCTACTGATGAACACCTGTTTAAAATTTAAGTGTGCTTCTCCTTTTAGTAATGTACTTCTGTTTTCTTAATAAAGTTCAAAGCAGAAGCTTTAAATAATTACATTGAGTTTCTTGATCTAGGGATTATCTATTGCAGAGAAATCACTGGCAGACCCAGATTTTTGTGGTTTTAAAATTTATCCATTTGGAGGCCCTCTTTTAAAAGAAGAATATGACATTATCAACACAAAATTAAGGACAGGGTCTTAGAAATTAGAAATACAAAATTAGAAGACTGTGCAAGTAAGGCATTCTGAAGTTTCATTAACTTCATGGTAAATCCACCCCTGATAGCAGTTTTAACATCAGAAACATGATCTGTATTTCACTTTTAATACTTATAACCTGAAAGAAGATACTTTATATAGAAAAGTAGGCAACATGGAGCTTATAGAAGAGGTGGGCTGCTTTGCATAATAATAATATTTGCAGAACTCTGGTTAGCCAAATAATTTTTATGTATAAAAAAGCCAAAGAAACCCTATAGCAAATATCTTTTATAATGTCAAGAATTCTTATATGAAATGAGTAATCCCTTTTTAAAAATTAGATTCCCAAGAACTGTTTTGTTTATGGCAGTAACTATAATCTACATTTACATTCCCTCAATTAGTCATTATGAGACAGAACTTTGTAGGAATATATTGTATCTCAGACACACCATGATTCTTAAATGGAAGACATTAACCTTGATCATTAAAAGATACCTCTTTATGGAGGAAATATTTTCATCCCCTAACATCATCATCAACAACATCATTATCATTATTATTATTACTATTATACAATACTCTTAAGAAAGAGATTTACATTTTCTTCTGTAGCAGCCCATAAACCCTGACTAACCATATTTACTTCAGGTCAGCTTCCCCCCATTTTCATGCAGTTAAAAAAACAATTAAAATTAACACATGACAAGAAATTAACACACACTGTTGTACTTGATGGTAAGCCTTTCATTCATTATTGTAATCAACCTATATTATCATACTAATTCTGTACACTTAAGGACATATAAACTTCAAATGTTTCATAAAACAAATAACTTCTTAACAACCACTGTTTCCACTTCTTCATTTTTCATTCATTCTTCAACCTCTCCACACACACAGTGTTCTCTTAAGGTCAAAAATGGCTTTGTTTCTAAATCCAGTCTATGTTTTTCAATTGAAAAGAAACCTACTCAAAGCCCACCTCGATCCCACCATTAAGCCCAAGGGCCTAGTTTCAGACCCGGCTTATTTCTCCGGTCTCAACGTTCACACTGAACTTTTCATAACTGCCCTGAAGGCTAAGTGTTTTTGAAGTCCTACCCTGCCTTTCCTGTGGTGCAGGGCTCACCTCCTGGAAGCAGCCACCCTCTGACCTCCCAAGGCTGAGCTAGCCGTCTCTTCCTGCGCTCTCTGTTGCTTGCACATCACATCAACTCACCTGCCTGCTTAGAGAGATGTTTGACACGCCCTCCACACTGCCATGTCCTTAAACATAGGGTGGTAAATAGTACCTAGCATGTATTCTACAAATACTTGTAGAAAAACCAAAGGGCCAATAAAAATTCTAAAAAACAAATGAATGATTTTAAATATAAACAAATAACATGTAAAATAAAAAGTAGTGAGGATTTTGAACTTTCCCAACACAAAGAAATGATAAATCTTTTAGGTGATGATATGTCAATTTCCCTAATATGATCATTACACATTGTACCCCATAAATATATACAAGTATGTGTCAATTAAAAAATTTTAAGCGTTCAATAAATAACACATACACACTCATCGTTCAGATGGTTTTACATAGACTTTTCTTTCTTGAGACTGAACAAATGGTGCTCTACCACTGAGCTACATCCCCATATCCCCAGCCCTTTTTATTGTTTGCTTTTCAGACAGGGTCTCACTACATTGCCCAGGCTGGCCTCAAACTTGTGATCCTCTTGCCTCAGCCTCCCACATTGCCAGGACTACAAGAGTGTGCACCATGCCAAACTTTACATAGACACTTGACTGTTTTTTCTTTCTATTCTTAAAACTCAATTACAACAACCAAAAGGTATTTAATAATTTCAAGTAAAATGCATTAGTAGTTAGCCAGAACATAATCACCTAATTAAATCTAATCACCAAATTAAACACTGGTATCTCTGTCTAGTAGTAAAAGCAATGATTTAGTCTACATTATTGCCCATAAATAATTCAGTTACTGGGTTTTATTTTTCAGAGAACTTACTGACCTAATGGGCTACTCGAAGTTCAGACAGTAATGGGCTTTATAATGATTTTTATAATTTAGGAACAGCCTATTAATCAGTTTCAAGTTCTTTCTTTTATAAATGTTATTTTCACAAATTGGAGGCTAGTTAGACTTAATGCATTACTGCAAGTACAAATTATACAAGAAATACAAGTTCACTTTAATTTGCAAAGAAATTTTGAGTTTGTATCTTAACCACTCTGTGTGTTTTAAGATCTCACCATTGTCCAAATGAAATAGGGACTCCAAAGAATAAGGCAATTTTAGAATGTTCACTTTAAGAGATCTAATTGAAAAGACTCAAACATAAGCAAAACAGACTCATGAAAGGAACCGGATGAGCATTTGTTGAAGCTAATCACTCTCGACAAGGGAATGGGAGGAAGAGAGCAATTTTCCAGATCACACCCTCAAGGTGTGTGTTTTGTGAGATTCTTCAGCTAAGCTACAGCTTCCAAGACTAACCTAGCTGGTCATTCAGTAATTCATCTAACACATTTTTGTTGAGAATGTCTTCCATGGCTCTAACAGAAGAAGCAGTCATGCCTTTATGGAGCTTAGAGTCACAGGTAGTGAATTTTGACAGTAGCTTATTACTGTAAAACAAATAAACAAACTGAATTGCTTGACTCTTACCCTAATAATGTACCTTATCGCTTTTTATGATAAACTATTCCCCAGGACTGGATAATTATCTTTTGAGTGTGTATCATGTGTCTCAAAAGATAATAGCTAGTATTTTCAATAGATCCATTTCCATCTGAGGGAATAAAAAGTCCTCGACACTTTGAAATGGGATCAACTTCTCTCTTCTACTCCCCATCTGCAGCCCTTATTCTTTCTCTTCTGTGTTTCTCCCTCCAGTTCCTCTGTTGACTAATTATACCACCTGGTCTCTCGAGAAAGAAACACAAGAGTCATCTGGGCTTTCTTCCTGAACCATCACCAGGTCCTGAACTGCCCACTCCCTTAACACCCCTTACCTCTGGCATCTTCTCTCCACCCTTTATCAGAAAAATTCAAACAGGTTTCTTACTGCTGTGAACCTCACACCTCCCCTAAAAAATTTACCCATCATCCCTTCTACCAGCAATGTAAAATTTATAGCATTTAAGTCTGAGTAATCATTTCCCTTCCTAAACTCCTTACCAGGGTCATCAAGTCCAAGTCACTCCTCAGGATCCACAAGATCACCCTTCTTTGGATCTTCAACTTTACCTCCCACCATCTGCCCACACCTGCATCTATATTCAACCCTTGCATCTATGACTTTGATGACAAAACCCTATCTTCCTGTGAAATCTATCTTAAGCATAAGTTGCTCTAGTAATCTTTACTGCTCAGAATTAAGCATTGCCTATCTTCCCTTCCATATAAATTGGGACAAAGTAAGGACCTTCTTTATATTCCTCATATCCAGATCAGGGCCTTAAACATAGCAGGCTCTCAAAAAAAATTTTAAGCATGAGTGGAAGGATGAATAATACATGGGATAAGAATCAAGAAAACAGAATTCCATACCCAGCTGTACTCTTCAATGCGTGTGCACCTACCTACCTGCCTGTGTGTCTCAGGTAAATTTCCATAAAACAGAAGAGTGGAATTGAAGCCTTCAACTCTAAAGTAGAATAATAAAAAGAATATGAATGGTTTAAGAGATCAAAGAATTAAAGATATAGTATGTTTCTGTTTAATGTTGTAATGCCTTTGATAAGTATGAGAATATGGGAATAAGCAGAGTCTTAAACATGATCAACAGGGTAAAATATAAAAGACAGCAATTCAGTCCCTCTTAAAAGACTACAGAATGTTTGCTTCATTTAATTGAACCCTTAACTTGTTCAACTCCAGTTTCAATTCCTTTTTTAGAGAAAAGTGTGGGAACAAAAAGGAGAAAAATATCCCTATTTTCTATGACTCATTTATTGCCTATCTCATGTAGATATAGTAATAGTGGTCTAAGAAAAATGGCCTTCCTCATAAGCAAATATAAAAATAATTGAGGGGCTAAAAGCTGCTAGGAAGGAAAGACAAGCAGCAGATGATATGGAGGAGAGGAGAAATGTAAGAGTGATTAGGCATAGCAAATAAGAGGCAGCACATAGCACAAAAGCAAATTTTTTCAAATAAAATGCAAAAAGAAATCTAGAATTAGAAAATGTTCAAAAGTTCTTTACTTTGTGATAGAAGTTCAAAAATCCCTTCTATCTTCATCACCAATCAGTAGATCACTCTTGCAGATCAAAGTATAATTTGATGGAGAGATACATATGCCTTGTTCTCCACTGAAATTCCAGACATAGGAGTTTGTCTGATGAGCTAGCAGGGTGGACCTGATACAAGGTGATGTTTATTGGGAGACGGATGAGCATCTAGGGAAGATCCAGCCAGATCCACTAACAGACTTGGTCATTGTGGAAGAGAAGAGGATGTAGCACTGTACGGAGTGCAATACTGTCACCCAGATTTTTCCCCGGGCCAATGCCTTATATATTGATTCTGAAGGAAAGGTTCTTACGCAAATATAGACCTGAGAAGCTGTTTCTGCTATTTCATGTAAATATTGATGTCTAATGCAATGCCGTGTTAATGTTCATGTGACCCCCTCCCTTCTGCATGAGACCAGAACATTTTCAGAGTACAGGAGGTTTCAGAAAACATCACTTTAGATCCTCAAGAGCTGCAGCACTTCCATGGGGGCCACGGTGTCCAATGAAATACATCAGACTTGTCCTCAGAAGACCACCATGTTGCAAATAATATATAAATCATAGATAAAATAATATATAAAATCATATATAAAATCATATGAACGACTGGAGATCGTTCATAAAGAAAATCAAATATGAACTTTACAAAACATTACACATTGGGAAAAATGGTCAAAATAATTTAATGTTGAGCAAGGATAAAATAATATATAAAATCATATGCACAGGTGTAATATATGTGCTCCAAAATATGGACTTAGAATAAATACAGAGGGAGAGTATGTGTGCATATAATCAAGTCTGGAAACAAAGAAATATAACTATGTTAAGAGTTGTTGTTTCTTAGATTGAATTATATTCATTTTTGTTGTAATTTTTATGTTTTACAAAATGTCTATATTAAGCACATGTTAAGGTTATAAGTATCTTAGACCATTTTCTGTTGCTATAACAAAATACTTGAGACATGGTTATTTATACAGAATAGAGGTTTACTTAGGTCACAGTTCTTGAGGCTGGGATGTCCAGCTGCATGGTACCACCATTGGCTTGTTATCTGGTGAGGGTCTTCTCACTGCCTTGCAATATGGCAGAGGGCATCACATAGTGAGACAGCAAGTATGCCAGAGAGTACATTTTTATAACAAAGCTACTCTCTCAATAACCTATTAACCCATTAACCCATGAATGGATTAATCTACCCATGAATTCAGAGCTCTCAAGACCAGATCACCTCCCAAAGGTCCCAACCTCAAATGCCATTGATATAGGAATTTGTCAGTTAAGTTTCCAACTCATGAATTTGAGGGATACATTCAAAGCATAACAACAAGGAAAAAACATATACTGTTAAAAAGTCATTAGGAAGACGGAAGCTACACAATGTTCAGAAAGATTAAAAAGGTAATTATGTTGGCAAACCACTAAAGTTCCAAATCAAGGTTGTCAATTTAAAAACTTGTGATATTCCTTTGGTATGCTTCTGCAGAAGAAAGACAGGTACTATTTTGTCTAAAATATAGCTTATTCACACATTACTTTTAACTTAATGGATATGAGTTATTAATTAACTCCAACCTAGAGTTTCTGAAGGATTTTGAAAGAAGGCTAAGTGATAGAAACTCAGCATGTGTATAGAGAACGACTCCTTTTTTCTTCACTAAATAGTTCCTCGGAGAGAAGAGAGAATAATTCCTTAATATAACATAAACGTATATTCAAATTCAGCCTTCACAATACATGCAGGAGAAAAAAGAACCAGTCATTCATACAATTTGCCAGATATTCAGACCACCTGACTAAGCTATAAGAGTAGCTTAGTCAGTTTTCTGTTGCTGTAACAGAATAACTGAGACTGAGTAATGTATAAAGACAAGAAAAGTGTTTCTTTAGAATTCTAGAGACTGGGATGTCCAAGATCAAGGGGCAGTATCTGATGAGGGGTTTCTTGCTGGTGGAGACTCTCTACAGAGTCCCAAGGCAGTGCAAAGCATCATATGGTGAGGGACACATGCAAGAGACAGAGCCAAACTAGCATTTATAACAGACCTGCTCTAGAGACAATCCCTTAACCCATTAATCCATTAGTGGATTAATCCATTCAGGAGGGCAGAGCCCTCATGACCTAATTACCTCTTCAAGGTCCTACCTTGTAAGATCTCACAATGGAGATTAAACTTCAGCGTGAATTTTGGTGGGGACATCCAACCATAGCAAAGAGTAAACTTATGTGTCTGAGTGTGACCCATTGAACCATGAGCCATTTTATATCACATGTGTTCTTAACACAGTCTCTCCAAGCTACACACTCCATAAAAAGATGAGGAAGATGAAGACAGAAGTGTCCCTATGAAGTATCTTTACTGTTCATTCTGCAAACATCTGTTGAGTATCTGCCAAGTACCAGGATTGTGACATTGATAAAATTACTTATTTCAGTTTCCAGATACATAGGGGTCGGGCATTAATATGGGCTGAGGCCAACATCCTAGGAGCTTGCAGCAAAGGTAAACATGTGGGCCACTTGCTCAAGATCTACAGAGAACAGCATCAAGCAAAAATAAAGTAAAAGGTAATCTCTAGGCAAGATATCGAAATCAAAGCCAGGCTGTCCAAGTGAATTGTCTATCTAAAGACAATGTAAGCTGTGAAGAAGACTCCTAGCAGGAAGCAATGGGCCCGAAACCAAAACAGACATGAGAACTCTTGGCCAAGGAACAATTGGAGAAATATTGGAGGCAAAGGGCTTTCTGCATAAAGCTTCATAGAACCTGTTCTTGGTGTGGACTGCTAGAGAAGCAGACAAGCACAGCCCCTGCCTTCGGGATCTCAACCTGGCGGAAGAGAGATAGAACACCCATTTAATTCCACATCTGTACTTGTCAGCTCCACCCACCAGCCCCTAAGGACTGGAGACGGCCCAGGCAGCACTCAGGGTGTGCTGGATGGATAGATGATGATAATGAAGATTAATTGTGTCAAATAGACTAGGAAGGCTACAAATAAATCGAGAAGGCAGGGAAGAGGGAAGTGGAAAGTTCTAAAGATGGGGAATCAAGACATGTGGCCCCAGTCCTTGGCTCTGCCACCAAGTGAACCAGTGTTCACTTGAACAACGAAGGTAAACTCCAAGTTTCATGAGGAAGAGTGGATGGCTACTCAGATCCTCCTTTCCTTCTCTCTCTTTTTCACTATAAAATGAATTCACCTATTCTTAAATCAGACTGGAAAGCCCTTTCTGATCCTGCCATTCTTCCAACTGAATTGAACAAATTCAACAGTGTTTTATAACTCTTGGCCCTTTTAAAAATTAACTACGATGAAAGCATCTGCTTGAACAGAGATCTTAAAGGAAAAAACACTTAAATCCAAGCAATATCCTTGCAATGTCTCTCTTGTGGATATGTAAACTTTTAACCTTTTACCTTGAATAGAATTTCCACATTTGCCCTATTTAATCAACAATAAAAGTCAGATATGTCATTCCTTCTATTTTATCCCTTAGCAGCATACTATAAATCCTAAGTAGAAAGGGATTTTTTTCTTGCCTTTTCACATTCTACAGTGAGATAGAAGTTAATGCTAGTCTATCAAAATAATTTATGTTTTAAAATTCCTTAAAGAGCAGAGAGAGAATAATAATGTCCATCCCAGTTCTAGGCTTTGGTCTCAGGAGTTCCGCTGGCCTAGCATATGACATACTCAGGGGAAAAAGTCATAAATCTATCTTACTAATGCTATTATAAATTTTTTTTAAATTACAGTTGTCAACATACACAAAGTCTTTATGATTTTATTTGAACCATTGTTCCCTAAAAAATCAATTTAAATATTTTCAAGAGATTTTAAAATCTGTTTTGTAACCTATACTAGGTATCAAGATGTAGGATTAGTCACAGAAGGACAGATGAGGAACTTCTCCATTAGGCAAATCCACAAAGGGGAGGAAAAAAATATTTAACTAAGGTAAAATAAAGTTGGAAAGTAGAACATCAAAAATTCTAAAAATCAACAAATTATTATGGAAAGGTACCAAACTGGCAAAAGTGGAAGAATAATGATCGAGTGATTTAAATTACACATTGAAAGAAAATTACTAATTTTCAGAGAGTATTATTTCTAATTTCATGCTTCATAATATATTCATCTTGAAACCCCATCAGCCTTGATTAGACAAATGAAGTTTCCGGAAAAGCTAAGTTTGAAATAAGGAGGAAGGGATTTGAAGTCAAAAACAAAATAAAGCTTCACATCTGTGTCTGCATCTGAGGTTGCTCTGTAAGATCTGATAAGTTGTTAGAAAGCAATCTTTTTTGCAAGGCAATGGATTTACATCATACATTTTTATCTCTCCAAGGAAATTCTAATTACTGGTTCCAATCATTTCTGATTGATTTGACTTTTATTCATCCAAGGTATTCTCTGCTCAGTGATGAAATCAAGTCTCTAATAAAATTCCAAAATTTTCAGAACAATTTACAAGCTCCAGATGACTGAAAGTTTTCTCATGTTCATTTGGCGTTTGGGAACGGAGTTTCACTGAACATATTCTGAAGAATGATACATCTGGCACTCACTAAAACAACTTACCGATGACATACTTAAAACCAATTAATGTCGCCTAAGTGCAAATTTGTCAATATTCTTTGAGGTCCAACTTCAATACGACCCCCACCTATTCAGTGAGTCTTTTTCTAACACACACGCCACCAGTCCCGTGGGTTTGTGTTTAGAGGTTATTTTAGCAATTGATTAAATAAGTACACATTATCTGCTTTGTACAAGTTTATAATTATTTATGTATGTTATTTTTTTTTAAAGGAAAGACTTAGCATCTGTTGAAAGATCTCTGAAATTCATCCTTTCTCTTGGCTTTTTGGACTCCAATTCAGTGAGAAAAGACAACCTATAATCAAAGAATGTTAGCAACCATCTCTTCCAAGGAATTGTTTCAATCATAGTAAATATATCAGAAATCCATATGTGCGTTCACCATGAGAATATTTTCATGGATAATAATGGTAAATTTAGCTATTCAAAAACATTGAATTTTTTTAAGCATCAATATGATAGCAACCCAAGAAAATAATAACCAGCTTTATTCTTGCAAGAGTACATAATGGCTATTAGTCGTCAGTGATCATTTTTTTTCAATTATCTGAAGAATACTAGCATTTGGCAATGAACTTTTTCTGTAAAAGGAAGAAATTTATTCAGTCAGTCTGACTCCAGCCTTGGATTCTCCTTCAGCACCTTCATATGAAAAGATACTTTTACAAATCAAGTGAACCCAAACATTGCCTGGTTTGACCACAGGGCCAGAAATTATTGACTAATTTAGTGATTCATGTCTTGGTCTCAGCATGCCAGGGATACCCACTGTGGTCCTTGCTGGACCCAGTCAGCCTCCCTCACTATGAGCCACTCTTAGAAATGAGCCACACTGATAGGACGCATGATTCAGACACACATGCCAATGCACACTACACAATGTATGCTCATCGATATCTGTGAATCTCTTCTGAAACTGTGAATTTTTTTCCCACCAAAGAGATCTTGAAATCTTTAAAACCTTGGCTTCCCCTCAATTCAGAGTAATTTATCAAGGTGAATGTACTGCAATCTCCAACTGCATCCTGCTCAATCTGAGTGTCCAGCTTGCATCTCTGTGGCTGCACCCTGTGGAAGAAATCACCTATGCCTCTGTATGTCTCGACCATACTACGTTCAGTTGTTCGTGGTGGGGGTGGGGGGAGGGGGCATTGCAGAGAGACATTCAGAGCAAGAGTTCTGGCACTAGACAGCCTGAGGGTTCGAAGGTGAACCCTTGCTCTGCTGCTCCCCAGCTGTGACCTAGGGCAAGTTCCTTTGCTCTGGGACTCAACTTCCTGTTTAATATAACAGGGATGATGACAAAGCTATTAAGTGAGCACACATAAACTGATTATTATAGTTTCTGGAACAGTGTAAATGCCATATGAATATTAGTTATTGCTACTTATTGATATTAAGGAAATATAATTTATCATACTTTAAATTTTTGAAATTCAAAAAGTCAAGTATCTCAGAGCCAGTGATTCCAAAAATACCTTTATCTGAGAATATCGCTTATTATGGGGACACACATTTCCATGACCCAGTCATCAAGTTGTTGCAGCATAAGCCAATGAGTGATAAGCCATCATGATGAATAACAACAACAGTAATAGTTTTATGAGAGGAACTGTACTAAGGGCTCTGTATTTGTTTATTTGATACTTGTAAAACCTTGACAACACAGGAACTACCATCATCCCCTATTCTACAAATGAGGAAATTAAGGCCCGGAGAGGTTAAGTAACCTTCCCAAGTTCACACAGTCAGGGAGTTACTCAGTCAAGATTGAACACAGCCTTGCTGACTCTAAACCTCATGCTTCACCACCACTTCATTAAAGGATGTCTTAGAGTGTGTCTACCATTCCTCAACCAAACATTGTGGCTTTAAGAGATTTGATGTTATGACTAGCAGGGCCTAGGCACACGTTCGCCCATCAAGCCAAGGAAAAAAATTAACTCCATAACCCAGAAATGTTCTAAGCCAAACCAAGGTGCCTGGATTCAAAGATAGATAAATATCATCCAAAGAATAAAATGAAAACAGGGTTTGTGAGACGCCTCTGCTCTGGCCTTCCTCGTGGTTCACACCGGCTGGCCCGGAGCCTGAAGTCTTGACATCCTAGATAGAATGGGCTGTCTTCCAGTCAGAGGGGCAGGAACAGTCTGTGTGTGTCCCCTGTCTCATCAGTACACAGAAACAATTTAAACCACTACAAAAGGCAGTATTTTGCCACAGCACTGGACTTGAGGCCCAACTAGGCCTTGACATGCTTGTGCTCGCACTGGCCCTGTCCCCCATCTAAACTGTAGGCTTTAAAATTTTTCCTTTGGTGTGCACTTAGGAGCATCCAGTGGACGGGACCAGTCAGGACCTACACCATATGGTTGGTTTCCAAAGGAAAACCAGGATACTGTCACTAAAAGAAGAGAGAATAAATGAGAAACAGGAAAAATAATGTAATGACCTCAGAGAAGCAGGATATGATGGCAGCAGGTGAGATGCTATAATTACTTCAGATAAATACCATCAACAGGTATGCAGGGCTGGGTTGTAGCTCAGTGGTTGAGTGCTTGCCTAGTAGGCGTGAGGCACTGAGTTCAATCCTCAGCTCTGCATAAGAATAAATAAATAAAATAAAGGTATTGTGTCCATCAACAACTAAAAAAAAATTTAAAAAAAACATGTATGCAAAACTGACTCAAACAACCCAGGAGACTGCCAGGGCTCACTCCCGGTCACCTGTCCCATTTTCTTTGTGCTCTATTTTTCCCACTACTCATACCCTCAAGTTTGCCTGGGACGGAGAGGTTTCCCAGGACACAGAACTTTCAGTAAAAACTACGAAAGTCCTGGGCAAGCCAGGACGAGTTGACCCTATAAATCTCCTTGTAACAGTTCCATCTTTAGTGCCCTCTTAGTGAATTCATTTTTTTTCCCCACAGGTTTCAATTTTCTCCACACCATGGAATATTCTTAACTAGGTTTGAACCACAGGACTTGTTGACTCAATGACTCAATTAAAAACCTATGTGGGAGAGGTTTCAAGATGGCGGACTAGAGGGTGGTTGCATTTCATGTTGCTCCAGGATGCAGGATTCAAAAGAGGAGATAGTGAGAGACTTGGGACCAACTCAAAGCCGCCGGGTGAGTCTCTCCCACTGGGGAGGCGTCCCGGATGGGGTGGTAGCCCCAGAACGCAGGGAACTTTGTGAAGTAGAGTTACCCGGCGAGACGCCCCTCCCCCCACTAGAGCGGAAAACACGGACAACTGGGATCATCGTAGAGGAGGCGGCTCAGCACAGTGCTTGACTCGGAGCAACCACTGGGGCTCCGGGCGGCTGCCTGAGGAGGAGCAGCGTGGCGAGCTGTTTAGACTCAGAGCAACCGCTTCTAAACACCAGGGATTTGCCCGGAGGAAGAGGAGAAGCGCAGAGGGTCGCTTGGTCTAGGAGTGACTGCATCAGAACTACAGGCGGCTGCCTGAGGAGGAGCTGGGGGGCGAGCTATTTGGACTCAGAACGACCGCTTCTGAACACCGAGGGGTTGCCCGGAGGAAGAGGAGAAGCGCAGCGGGTCGCTTGGTCTACGAGTGTCTGCATCAGAGCCACAGGCGGTTGCCAGAGGAGGAGGCGAGTGGTGAGTTGTTGGGACTCAAAGCGACCGTTCCTGAACACCCGGGGGGCTGCCCCGAGGAGGAGGAGGAACAGGGTGGGTCACTTGGACTCGGAGTGACTGCCTAGGGCTACGGGCGTTGGCGGGAGGAGGAGACGGGAAGTGAGTTGCTTGGACTCCTAGTGACTGCATCGGAAACCTGGTGGCTGTCCGGAGGAGGAGGTGTGTGGTGGGTCTCTGGGTCTCTGAGCTATTGTACGGGGCTCCAGGTGGCGGCTCAGAGGAGGGGCCGCATAGCCAGGCGATTAGGTGCAGAGCAGGGTACCAGGACCGGCTTCTTGCTGGAAGAGCCGCACAGAGACACGCCTAGGGGTGGAGCGAAGTTTCCAGGACTACAGGCAGATTCTCTGAGGAGAGGCAGCCTAAGGAGACTCGTCTGTGAAGGGTGAGGCTCCCAGGCCCAGGAGGTAGGGCCGGGCCCCTGGAAACGTTGCAGAGGAAGACAGCCCAGCCCAGGCGGCAGTTGTACATTGAGGGGAACCTCTAGGAGGGGAACTGACCAGCGAGACCTCCCCACTGGGTGAGTCTTCCCTGCCGGGCGAGGTTTTCCCACAAGGACGGTAAAACCAGAGACACAGGCACAAACAGGCCTTGCCTCAGCCTGCAGCCTAGTTCCCCTTTGGATGACCATTGGTCAACAAGTGGAGGCACCTCTGCCCACTATCAGGGAATATACCCCACCTGAGGGTCACCATCCCTAGAGAGGCAGCTTCCTTGTGGAGCACCACATTATCAACTTCCTCCAAGACTTCAGGCTACTGAAGGATAAGAGGGGATATACTAGCAATCTTCAGGGACATTATAAGTCAATAGAGGAAATCTGCAATATCTTAATGACCCACTGAATCCTGAACAATATGAGAAAACAAGGGAAGAAAATGCCCCAAACAACTCTAGATGTTACATCAATAAAATCCAACGACAGCATGGCAGAAGAAATGACAGAAAGGGAGCTCAGAATGTACATAATTAAAATGACCAGAGAAGCAAACGATGAGATGAAAGAGCAAATGCAGGCATTGAATGATCGCACCAATCGACAGTTAAAAGAGCAAATACAGGAAGCAAAAGATCATTTCAATAAAGAGTTAGAGATATTGAAAAAAAAAACAAACAGAAATCCTTGAAATGAAGGAAACAATAAACCAAATTAAGAACTCCATAGAAAGCACAACCAATAGGATAGAAAACCTGGAAGACAGAACCTCAGATATTGAAGACAAAATATTTAACCTCGAAAACAAAGTTGAACAAACAGAGAAGATGGTAAGAAATCATGAACAGAATCTACAAGAACTATGGGATATCATGAAAAGGCCAAATTTGAGAATTATTGGGATTGAGGAAGGCTTAGAGAAACAAACCAAAGGAATGAACAATCTAGTCAATGAAATAATATCAGAAAATTTCCCAAATCTGAGGAATGAAAAGGAAAATCAAGTTCCAGAGGCTTATAGGACTCCAAATACACAAAATTACAAAAGACCCACACCAAGGCACATTATAATGAAAATACTGAACATACAAAATAAAGACAGAATTTTAAAGGCTGTGAGAGAAAAGAACCAAATTACATTCAGGGGGAAACCAATAAGGATATCAGCAGATTTATCAATCCAGACCCTAAAAGCTAGAAGGGCCTGGAACAACATTTTTCAAGCTCTGAAAGAAAATGGATGCCAACCAAGAATCTTATACCCAGCAAAACTTACCTTCAAATTTGACGATGAAATAAAATCATTCCATGATAAACAAAAGCTAAAAGAATTTACAAAAAGAAAGCCAGCATTACAGAACATTCTCAGCAAAATATTCCATGAGGAAGAAATAAAACACAAAAAAGCAAATCAGCAAAGGGAGGAATTATCCTAAAGGAATAAAGGAGGAACCAAGTTGTGTCAAAAAATTAAATAAATAAATAAATAAAATTTTAAATATGAACCAAATGACCGGGAATACAAATCATATCTCAATAATAATCCTGAATGTTAATGGCCTGAATTCATCAATCAAAAGACACAGACTGGCAGATTGGATTAAAAAGAAAGATCCAACAATATGTTGCCTGCAAGAGACTCACCTCATAGAAAGAGATACCCATAGACTAAAGGTGAAAGGATGGGGAAAAACATACCATGCACATGGACTCAGCAAAAAAGCTGGAGTATCCATCCTCATTTCAGATAATGTGGACTTCAAGCCAATGTTAGTCAGAAGGGATAAAGAAGGACATTTCATACTGCTTAAGGGAAGCATAAATCAGCAAGATATAACAATCATAAACATCTATGCCCCAAACAGTGGCTCATCCATGTATGTCAAACAAATCCTTCTCAATTTTAGAAACCAAATAGACCATAACACAATAATACTAGGTGATTTTAACACGCCTCTCTCACCACTGGACAGATCTTCCAAACAAAAATTGAACAAAGAAACCATAGATCTCAATAACACAATCAATAATTTAGACTTAACAGACATTTATAGAATATACCATCCAACCAAGAGCGAATACTCTTTCTTCTCAGCAGCGCATGGATCCTTCTCTAAAATAGACCATATATTATGCCACAAAGCTAATGATAGCAAATACAAGAAAATAGAGACACTACCTTGTATTCTATCAGATAATAATGGATTGAAGTTAGAAATAAATGAAAGAGTAAAAAACAGAAACTACTCCAACACCTGGAGATTAAACAATATGCTATTATATGATGAATGGATAACACAAGATATTAGGAAGGAAATTAAAAAATTCTTAGAGGTAAATGAGAACAAAGAAACATCATATCAAAATCTCTGGGACACTATGAAAGCAGTACTTAGAGGAAAATTTATTTCATGGAGCGCATTTAATAAAAGAAGTAAAACTCAACAAATAAACAACCTAACACTACAGCTCAAAGCCCTAGAAAAAGAAGAACAGACCAACACCAAAAGTAGTAGAAGACAGGAAATAGTTAAACTCAGAGCTGAAATCAACGAAACTGAAACAAAAGAAACAATACAAAAAATTAACAAAATAAATAGTTGGTTCTTCGAAAAAATAAACAAAATTGATAAACCTTTAGCCACACTAACAAAGAGAAGACGAGAGAAAAACCCAAATTACTAAAATTCGGAATGAACAAGGAAATATCATAACAGACACGACTGAAATACAAAACATAATTAGAAGCTATTTTGAAAATCAATACTCCAACAAAATAGAAAATTTCGAAGACATCAACAGGTTTCTAGAGACATATGAATTGCCTAAACTGAATGAGGAGGACATACACAATTTAAATAGACCAATTTCAAGTAATGAAATAGATGAAGTCATCAAAAGCCTACCAACAAAGAAAAGTTCAGGACCAGATGGGTTTTCAGCCGAGTTCTACAAAACCTTTAAAGAAGAGCTCATTCCAATACTTCTCAAAGTATTCCATAAAATAGAAGAGGAGGGAACCCTCCCAAACTCGTTCTATGAAGCCAATATCACCCTGATACCTAAACCAGACAGAGACACATCAAGGAAAGAAAATTTCAGACCAATATCCTTAATGAACATCGACGCAAAAATTCTCAACAAAATTTTAGCAAATCGCATACAAAAACATATTAAAAAGATAGTGCACCATGATCAAGTGGGTTTCATCCCAGGGATGCAAGGTTGGTTCAACATCAGGAAATCAATAAATGTAATTCACCATATCAATAGACTTAAAGTCAAGAATCACATGATTATTTCGATAGATGCAGAAAAAGCATTTGATAAAATACAGCACCCCTTCATGCTCAAAACACTAGAAAAAATAGGGATAGTGGGAGCATTCCTTAACATTGTAAAGGCCATCTATGCTAAGCCCATGGCTAATATTCTAAATGGTGAAAAACTGAAAGCATTCCCCCTTAAAACTGGAACAAGGCAGGGATGCCCTCTTTCACCACTTCTTTTGAATATCGTCCTTGAAACTCTAGCCAGAGCAATTAGACAGACCAAAGAAATTAAAGGGATACGAATAGGAAAAGAAGAACTCAAACTATCCCTGTTTGCTGATGATATGATTATATACTTAGAGGAACCAGGAAATTCCACCAGAAAACTGTTAGATCTCATAAGTGAATTCAGTAAAGTAGTGGAATATAAGATCAATGCACATAAATCTAAGGCATTTTTATACATAAGTGATGAATCTTCAGAAAGAGAAATTAGGAAAACTACCCCATTCACAATAGCATCAAAAAAAATAAAATACTTGGGAATCAATCTCACAAAAGAGGTGAAAGACCTCTACAGTGAGAACTACAGAACACTAAAGAAAGAAAGTAAAGAAAACCTCAGAAGATGGAAAGATCTCCCATGTTCTTGGATAGGAAGAATTAATATTGTCAAAATGGCCATACTACCAAAAGTGCTATACAGATTCAATGCAATTCCAATTAAAATCCCAATGATGTTCCTTACAGAAATAGAGCAAGCAATTATGAAATTCATCTGGAAGAATAAAAAACCCAGAATATCTAAAGCAATCCTCAGTAGAAAGAGTGAAGCAGGGGATATCACAATACCAGATCTTCGACTCTACTACAAAGCAATAGTAACAAAAACGGCATGGTATTGGTACCAAAATAGAAAGGTGGATCAATGGTACAGAATAGAGGACACGGACACAAACCCAAATAAATACAATTTTCTCATACTAGACAAAGAGGCCAAAAATATGCAATGGAGAAAAGATAGCCTCTTCAACAAATGGTGCTGGGAGAATTGGAAATCCATATGCAACAGAATGAAACTAAACCCATATCTCTCACCATGCACGAAACTAAACTCAAAATGGATTAAGGACCTCGGAATCAGACCAGAGACCCTGCATCTTATAGAAGAAAAAGTAGGTCCAGAGCTTCAACATGTCGGCTTAGGACCAGGCTTCCTCAACAGGACTCCCATAGCACAAGAAATAAAAGCAAGAATCAATAACTGGGATAGATTCAAACTAAAAAGCTTTCTCTCAGCAAAGGAAACTATCAGCAATGCAAAGAAAGAGCCTACAGAGTGGGAAAAAATCTTTGCCAATCATACTTCAGATAGAGCACTAATCTCCAGAATCTATAAAGAACTCAAAAAACTCTACACCAAGAATGCAAATAATCCAATCGACAAATGGGCTAAGAAATGAATAGACACTTCACAGAAGAAGATGTACAAGCAATCAACAAACATATGGAAAAATGTTCAACATCTCTAGTAATAAGAGAAATGCAAATCAAAACCACCCTAAGATTCTATCTCACCCCAATTAGAATGGCGATTATCAAGAATACAAGCAACAACAGGTGTTGGCAAGGATATGGGGAGAAAGGTACACTCATACATTGCTGGTGGGGCTGCAAATTAGTGCAGCCACTCTGGAAAGCAGTGTGGAGACTCCTTAGAAAACTTGGAATGGAACCACCGTTTGACCCAGCTATCCCACTCCTTGGCCTGTACCCAAAGGAATTAAAATCAGCATATTACAGAGATACAGCTACATCAATGTTCATAGCTGCTCAGTTCACAATAGCCAGATTGTGGAACCAACCTAGATGTCCTTCAATTGATGAATGGATAAAGAAACTGTGGTATATATGTACAATGGAATATTACTCAGCCATAAAGAATGATAAAATTATGGCATTTGCAGGCAAATGGATGAAATTGGAGAATATCATGCTAAGTGAGATAAGCCAATCTCAAAAAACCAAAGGAAGAATGATATCGCTAATAAGTGGATGATGACACATAATGGGGGTTGGGAGGGGTTAGTGTTAGGGTTAGGGAGGGGGGCACGAATGGAGGAAGGAAAGACTGTATAGAGGGTAAAGAGGGGTGGGAGGGGTGGGAGGGGTGGGGGGAAGGAAGGACTGTATAGAGGGAAAAGAGGGGTGGGAGGGGTGGGGGTGAAGGAAAAAAATAACAAAATGAATCAAACAGCATTACCCTATGTAAATTTATGATTACACAAATGGTATGCCTTTACGCCATGTACAGAGAAACAACATAAACAACATGTATCCCATTTGTTTATAATAAAAAAAAACCTATGTGGGATCTTGAGACTTCTGATTAAAAGATAAATATTAGAGAAAACATATAATAATTTTTCGTGTATGATATTTACAATGTAACATCTGGCAATGTAATTGGGAACACAGGGCTCCCATATTAAAGTTATTATTACTTTTTTTAAAATGATTTTGTTTGTTCTAATAGTTATATATGACAGGAGAATGCCTTTGGATACATAGATGGAGTATAACTTCTCATTCTTCTGGTTGTACATGATGTAGAATCACACGGGTCATATAATCATATATGCACAGAGGGTAATAATGTCCCAGTCATTCTACTATTGTTCCTAACCCCATTCATTCTCTTCACTCCCCTCTGTCTAATCCAAAGTACCTCTACTCTTCTCTAGCCACCCCGCTAGTGTGAATGAGCATCCGCGTATCAGAGAAAACATTAGGACTTTGGTTTTCTCTGATACCGTTACTTTTTAAGTTACAAGAAGCCAGAGTTGCCTTCTTGAGGCAGTGACTGTTAAAGGGAAGAGTCACAACTTAAATCTTTGTAAATTTTTGAAATCTCACACACACACACACACACACACACACACACACACACACACACGGTAGATTGAGAATCTGCTCCAAGTAGAAGTAGATGAATGCTCACCTCACCCAAGGACAGAGGCTAGGCATCTCTCCCCATACATACCTAGGCCGGTCATTTTGGAGTGCAGGGCCCAGGTACAACACTTGACAGGATCTGAGTTCCCACAGAGGGAGTCTTCCTCAGCTAGCAGTGAGCACATTTTCTGCGACAAGGAACACCTGACTCAAACTGCTTGAACTGTGAGGAAATATACTGCCTGACAAAGCTAGAGTGCAGAAGTAGAGCAGAGTCCATTTTTGAGTGGCTCAGAAGTCATACAACGACTTCCATGGTCCCTAGGCGTCCTTGCCCTTATGGACCCCTTCCATCATAAAAAATAATTAAAAATAAAAATAATAATAGTAATAATAAATTATATTTTATAACCACAATGGTATAAATATAAATAAACCCAGGAAGGATACATTTATTTCCTCCTTCTGATTTTGAAAGAAATTAAATTATTAGGGCTGGGGATAAAGCATAAGGCCCTGGGTTCAATCTCCAGCACGGCAAAAAAAAATAAATAAAATTATCACGGAGAAACCCTGAAAGCATCAAGAGCTGATTGCATTACTTTCAGACTAATCAGGAAACACCCTGGCGTTTGGAATGGGCACAATACCTAAATAATATTGGGTTATGTTGGAGAGGAGGAATGGTCTACTACAGCCCGCACGCCAGAAATCCTGGTGTCTAAAAACAGTCATTCACATGTACTTGATATCTGTCATGAGATTCTCACTCAATCCTTAGAACAACCTTAAGAAATAGACTGATATCCTTCCTATTTTACAAAAGCAGTAACTGAGGCATAGAAATTGTAAAGAGTTTGCCCAAGGCAAATTTCTTAAACAGAACAAAAAAGGATAAAACATAAGGAAAAAAGTAATAAATTGAACTTCATCAAAATTAAAAATGTTTCTTTCAAAAGACAGAATTAACATATTGAAAAAACAACAGACTAGGAGAAAATATTCAAAAAACATATTCAACAAAGGGCTGGCAGGAAAACTATTTCTTACAAAAACTCTTACAACTAATAAGAAGACAAAAGAAGTCAAAGAAATAAATAAGATTGACATGGGCCTTACAGAAAGGAAGATATATTAATGGACAATAAGCATGTGAAAAATGTTTAGCACTCGACATCAGAGAATTATAAAATAAAACCATAATGAAATAGCATTTACACAGCAACAAAATGACTAACATGATAAATATCTGGCAATATTTATATTGGCAAGTGTGGTCAAGGATGTGGAGCAAGTGGAATCTCATATATGGCTGGTGGAAATGTAAAATGGTACACTTACTTTGGACAACATTTTGGCATGTTCTTCTACCATATAATCTAGCAATTGTACTCCTATTTACCTAATAGAAAACATATATGCCCACACAAATATTTCTGTGAATGTCCATATTGGAGTATAGCTACACAATGGAATACTATGCAACAATAAAAAGGGATAAACTTTTGAAACTCCTAACAAGGGTGCATCTCAAAAATATGCGAAGTGAAGGAAATCAGACCCAAGAGATTATATATTCTATAATTTAATTCATGTGAATGTCTGCTGAGAAAAGGCTGCAGAAGAACAACAGTGTAAGCAGGGAGATCAAACAGGAGACTATTAAAATAGAGGTAGAAAACAGTAGTGGCTTAGACCAGGATGTCTGCAAAGGAGATGATGGGAAGCTGACCAGTTCTGGATATATTTGAAGGTGAAGCCAACAGTTTTCTGAAGACTTGAATGTGAGAAAAAGAGAAATCAAGGATGACTCCATGGTTCTGGACCACAGCAAATGGAAAGATGAAAGTTCTATTAATTGAGCTGGTGAAACAGGTGGGTGGAGTAGTTTGGGGAGAAGATGAGACCAACAGATGTGATCAGTCTGAAATGTCCATTAGTTGTCTAAATGAAGATAAGTCCACAGTGGGATATACAGGAAGAGATCCAGGCTGCAGATAAGGGTTTTCACCTCATTTTTCTGGAGAAAAGACTGAAGACAGGTAAAAAAGAGTTCAAATGAAACTGAAGAAAACACCTGGATAGATCTTTTACTGAACAAAAAGCAAAGATTCATTTAAAAAAAAAAAAAGGTTTAAGGGGAAATGATGTACTAGAATTTTGGTAATAAAAATCTTGAATACAATTAACAAAACTATAGGCTCATATGAGGTTCAAGGAAGGTCAGGGAGCTCCTCTGGGCTTGCCCGATATTGCAAAACTTTTTGCCAAGCTGGCAAGGTCTGGGTACCTACTTGGCAACTTCTCTCTTGCAGTCCCTATCACCTTCTCACCCTTGGTGACACCTGTGCTTTCTGTTCTTGGGTAAGTTAAGTTCTTAACCCCTCCTGTTGGCAGGTAATCTCTGCATTTGATGGTTTGGTTCTTAAAAGGCACAGCTGCCAAGGAAGCAAACTATTAATCTGACTTTAGAGTTGCAGCTTTCAGAGATAACCCCAATCTGTGTGGTATGATTCAACGAAAAGCAAAAATAATTTTTTTTCTCTCTGTCCAGATTCCTAAAATTCCACCATTGGTTTGAAAGGGGGGAAAAGCAAAATATCCAACTTTGAATAAGCAGCATTGAGGACTCCATCAAGTGAACCAGAAGAGAAAAGATAAACTGCAGAGGAGAAAGGAGACTCACTGAAAAGCAAGGGTTGAAAAATCAAAAGTAAACTTCCCCTCACAATTTGGTTGGGGTGAGTTCTACTGGCCCCTTCCCAACACCTTGCACATAGTAGGCCACAGATATTTGTTGAATGAATACATGAATTCTCATTTTTGTTTATTTGAGGAAGCAGACCTTTTCCCTCAAAAAAGAAAGAAAGAAAGAAAGAAAGAAAGAAAGAAAGAAAGAAAGAAAGAAAGAAAGAAAGAAACAGGAGGAGGAGGAGGATCTTAAAAAGCAAAAGGATCAGTTCTATGAATAGGCTTAATGTACTCTCAAAACTGTGGAAATTTTTTTAAAGCAACATTTGAAACTTTCTAGGAGAGATGTTTGCCCCTCCTAGGACACAAGAAATCGCCCTGTAGGCTGTGAGCATCACCAAGGCTGATTCAAAAGCAGGGCATCACTTCTCAGATGTACCCTCTGAGGCCTGGGGTCCGGGTGAGTCAAGAAACGCAGCAACTGGCAGGGTAGGGCAGGCTCTGGGCGGCGTAGACCCGCCTTGGGGGGCGCAGAACCAGCTGCGCGGTGCGCTGCCCCGCGGGCTTGCAGCGCTTGGCTGGGCGCTTGCGCCTCCCTCGGCTCTCTCCTCCGCCCCGCTTCGCCCTCCCCCTTTCCCTCCCTTTCTCCTCCTCCTCCTGCCGCCGCGGCCGCTGCCAGACCTCGCCAGTTCAGACCCACCGGGCTGCCCTCCCCTGCGCACTCCCCTCGCTGCCCCGGCCCCGAGCGCAGCACAGCAGCGCAGGTAGGAGCCCCCGACGGGAAATCGCACCAAGCACACCCAGCGCCCCAGAGGCTGCGCGCCGGGGAATAAGGTGGGGTGACCTGCGAGGTGCAGAGCGCCCGAGAACTGCCCCGGACTGCGCAAAGTCTCAGGCAGAAAGGGAGGTGGAGGTGTGCAGTCTAGGAATGCGATCTGTCGGCATGTGCGAGTAGTCGGTGACATCTGTTGGGATGGGCATGTGTGTGCGCGCCGACAACCGACCGGCAGGGTTTTGCCTGTAAACGTGATTTTGAAGATTTCAGGAGACCCGTGTGAGAAATTTAAGCTGCACTTGGATTCCACGCGAGCTAAAATAGAAGCTGGAGCGCTAAGCAGCTCTGACGGACAGCCGCCTGTTAGCTTATAGTTGAGAAACGGGACCTAACCTGGCTGGAGGCGCCAGGGCCCTCCGCCCCGACGTTGGTACCCTGGGGCTGCTGCACGTTCTGCAGTTCCGCCCCTAGACAGCCCGGATCCTGAAGGTAGCAGGTCGGGGACCTAGGGATTGATAAGATACAAGGGAATCAGTGGCATTGGGCTGCTCCTCTATACAACCTGAGGCTTTTAAACAAAAGCTGTGCGCAGAGAACGGCGTGGAAATGCACTTTGAATGTGTGTACGGGAGGATGTGGGACGCTCTAGTATTCTACTAGAACTGGGAAGAGATTGCTCTCCGAATTTTGTTTTGATATTTTGTTAAGAAAAAAAAAAAGTTTGAGGCCATGTAATTCATATTGATTCGCAGGTATTTTTGCTGAGCTATGCAAGGAACTGCACTAGCTGGAGGTGAGCATATAGGGAAATCCTTAAAGTTCAAGGGAATAGAGGTTTACTGCCCCACTTCCACCCCTGGGGGAGGCGGGATTCACCGTCGCCTTTAAAATTGATTACTTTTAATTTTTCTCTTCAAGTCCCTTTTTCTGGAACCGGCTGTGTAAGTGCAGTATAAAATACACTCTGAATGTCTTCTTAATATGGATGAATGGAGTAAAGAGAAATGCAATTCTGCAGCCGTTTTTCAGTCTTTCCTGCCTCATTTGGTGGCTACCGGGAAGGTTGAGGAGGGGGAGGGGAAATAAGAAAGCAAATGAGAAGTTCGGTGTTGTAGAGCCTCTGCCTCCCCACCCTCCTTGACTTGCCGGTTACTTCACTGCTGAAGTCCCCCTCCCCCCGCAGCAGATACTAAACATCGATTTGTCCTGTGTTTTCTTTGAGATTCACAATGTTGAAAGTCCTTTTCCTAACTATGCTGACTCTGGCCCTGGTCGAGTCACAGGACACCGAAGAAACCATCACATACACGGTAAGGGGTGATGGAATTTGAGATAAGAGCGTTCAGTGGGATTCTATGACACAAGAAAGATTTTACCCACCCCTGCCATTGAATGCCGGCTCTATTCTGTGACGGGTAATAAATTAAACACCACTTTAGTATGGTTCACATTTAAGATTTGTTGTGAATTGCCCAGAATCCTTTTAAAAGTTCATTTAGATCACCAGTTGAGATAAGGATCAAAAATGTAATGATTTGTATGAGGACAAAAGAAAGGAAACCCTTTTGAAACTGAAATCAAAGTAAGCTACATGTTTCCAACACATTTAGTAAATTAATGGATGTAAGGAATCAGGAAACTTGAATTCCCACATACATGCAAATGAAATCAGTAAGTACAGAATAACATCAAGTCAAATAAGAATGTTAAACATGATATAAGCACAGCATCCCATTTGTGCATGTGACTTTTGTCATGGAAGCAGCCTTTATTAAATTTATAAAGGCTATATATTCATTTACAGTATAACTCACATAAGTACCCTACAGGATGCAGTATTGGCTAACGCAGATTTAAAATGCAGTTTGTACAACTGTGCTTTGCATTTTCTATTAGTATCTCTGATATGATATTTCCAAAGTGTTTGATTAACTAGTTAATGCATGAGTATAACCAATATATAATAAAATGTTAAAATTATCATCTGACCATTCCCACTGCCAAAAATAGATATGGTAAGAACAGGGCAAGACAGAACTTACCTCACTTGAGTGAGGTGAGTTTGCATCTCTGTTTTGTGTTTTGTAGTTTTCAGTCAGTTTATGAAGTGAATGACATTTGTCCTGGTTCAGAAAATGAAAAACACATTTTTCTATTTGCTCCCAACTTTAAAAATTAAGTAATCACACTCAAAAGAATGCAAAAAAATTTTTTTAAACTTAAAAGTGATCTAATGTCAATTACTGATAATAAACATTATCTCACTTTTTTTTAATCCCTGAATGTTAGTATTCATCTGGCAAATGTTTCTTTTTGTTGTTCAGATCAATTATAAATAAAATAGCATAATATAAATATTTTGTTAACTTGATGTTAAATGCAGTTGCTTCCTCTGCTGAAGATAAATAAAGCAAGAGAAATTAATGCATGTGCTGTTTATCTTCAATGAAAATGTTTTGTTATTCAAGCTAAACTTACTACCTTCTCAGGGAACTAAAATTTAATTTGCTTTTCCCTTTTGTAATCATGTAATAAAAGGTTTTATTGCTTTTACAATTGCTTATTTTATGCCCTTCCGTTTGCTAATCACCTAAATCTAACTTATTTTTAGTAAATAAAGTTTCCTGTGGAGTAAGGACTGTAGTTCTAAGACTACTAACAAGGGTTCACTATTATTCTAACAGATTTTCCAGATATGATACCCTTTTTGTGCTAAGATTAGTTCTATTCTCTTTTGAATTAAGTATGCCTAGTAATCCATAGTTAGAGGACATAAAGGACAGAGGTACCTATATAAGTACTCCACTATGGAGACACTATCTCCTTTCACCATCGCAGTAAAGTAGGAGGTAAGTGGCATCCTGCTTGCCCTGCTGATGACAGAACTGAAGACCAGAAAGTGTGCCTCACGTCTACACAACCAGCAAGTGATAAAGCTAAATTCAGTCTAGGCTTGTTCAATAATAGGTCCACATCAAATGTTCTGGAACTAAATAGCTACAACAAACTGCAAGTCCACTACTTACCATTCAGATTATTCAAGTGAACTGCCATCTTTGCCTGGTTTGAAAGATACCGTTTGGAAGAATGGGCTTGTATCCACAACACAGCCTCATATTCCCCTTCCATATTGGATGGAGGGTTTAGTCAGCTACTGCACAAGCATCTCTCATAACTATTCAAAGAATTTAAGTTGCCAGTTACACCTGTAATCCCAGCATTTTGGGAGGCTGAGGTAGGAAATCACAAGTTCCAGGCCAGCCTCAGCAACTTAGCAGGGCCCTCAGTAACTTAGCAAGGTCCTATTCCAAAATGAAAAAATGCGATGAAATAAAAAGGGCTGGAGATGTAGCTCAGTGGTAAAGTGCCTCTGGGTTCAATCCCCAGTACCAAAAAAAAAAAAAAAAAAAGAAAAAAAAATCATAATTTAAAATTTTTTAAGTTTATTTGTTTACTAAGAATAGTCAGCCTTCTGTCCCAGGGAATTTACCCTGGGAATACACTGTTGAAAACTACAAAGTTTCTAAGTAAATACAAGTAGTCTTATACAGTTTATATAAATTGCTAAAGAAATAGAAAAGTGAAGAGGTGATTAATGTCGGTGCTGGCATGTTAAAGAAGATAGAACTCTGTGCTGGTTCTTGAAGGAGTTATGACCTCAGATTGATCCAAAAAAGGCTAAAGGGCCCTTGAGTCAAAGAGTGTGACATCATCAAATACTGGGGCTGAAAACAGCAACAATAAAGCCTGGAGGGCATAAAGGCAGATGGGCTGAAGCTGGGGTTGGAGAGAACCTGGAGACAGTAATAATGACTTACAGAGGTGTGAGGCCCACTATGAGCCCTTAGTAATCAAAAGAGCAAAAACCATTGTCATGGGGGCTTCCGCAGAATGTAGAGATCAAGAACCTTGTCTCCTCATGAGGCCAGAAAGAGTAGGTAGAAATGGGGCTAACGTGGTAGATACAGGAACAGACACAAGCAGGCAAAGCTTGAAGGAAAAGAATTGGAAAAGTCAAAGTTGATGTTCATGCGTCTTGAGAAAGGTGGTGTTACCTTGGAAGTATTGGAAAAACTAGAAAAAATTAGTCTGGGAAATAACATGAGTTTAGTTATCATCCTGGTAAATTTCAGGTGTCAATTAAACAGTTAAAAGGATATCTCTGCCACCATTCAGCTAGCTATTTGCCATACATCTGTTGTTGAATGAGGAATTCTTGGCTCTGTTAAAAGGATCATGTTTGCTTATTTGTTTACTCTATTTTTGCACAATCCTTCCTGAAGCATCATCCTTACCACGACGTTCTCAAGTGAGCAACTGATCAAATTGTTTCTGGAGCATTAAAGTTCTGCAGGGACTCTAACCACCTACAGCAACATTTCTCAAGATGTGGCCCATGGATGACCTATTTGGGAATCACCTGGGATATTAGGAATTCAGATTCCAGGCCTCTGGCCCAGACCTATAGAATCAGATCCTTTGGTTTGCAGAGCCTCAAAATTCACATTTTAACAAGCACCCTAGGTGATCCTAAGGCATAACAAAGCTTGAAATTCAAGGACCTTCAGGGTAGAATCTAGTTCCCTCTATCCCAAGGAAAGGCTTCCTGGATTTGATGGAAACCTCACCCCTGACTCAGAAACACTTGCAGCCCTTTCCCTCTTACAATTCTGTGCCTTTGCTCACAATGGTCCTCCTTCCTAGAATAGGAAAAATCCTGCTCATTCTGTAAGACCCAAGTCACTTGTCACCTTCCCTGTGAAGCCTTCCCTTCTTCGCTGTTCATGCCAACCCTTCAGCCCTGAGCAGAGTGCCTCACCCCTTCTACATACACACTGACATCTTGTTCCAACTTGTCCAACTGTCTGTCTTCTGGCCCTTGAACTGCTTGAAGGGGCAAGGTGTTCATCATCTTTGCATCTACAGGGCCTAGGACAATCCCTAAGTGCTTAATAGATGACTTGTTCAGGGAGTGCACATGAGAGGACCTATAGGAAGTGAAGCGAAGAGGAAGGATGGGTGTGAGAAGAAGCTAATCATGGTGAGCAAAGCCAGGTGCTTGATTGCTCAAGAGGATTTGGAGAAGAGGAAGATGTCAGGGCTGGTAGGGGTGAGTAGAGAACTTGGTGAATTTTTTGGTGAAATTTTCAATGTGGGAAAGGGGGTAAATAAAAGAGTAATCAGAGAGATTGGAGAAGATTAGTCTCAAGACAGAGAAAAGGATTCAAGGGAACGCTGAAGCATATCTATGCATAGATTTATCTTTAACACAAGGATGGCTAGAGAACATTAAGTTATCCATCTTGTATATCTAGGACTCCAGCCCAAGGATTGTTGCCCATGAGCACAATTTTGAGTGTCTTCTTAGGGAAACAACTAATTGTTTTCTGGCTCCATCTTTGATGTTTCCTTTGCAGCAATGCACTGACGGATATGAGTGGGACCCTGTAAGACAGCAGTGCAAAGGTGAGCTGGCTTCAAAGACTTCCATCTGAACATAGCTTCCTGTCTCCATCTCTTGTAGTGCTCTTGCTGTCCTGCTCATATTATACTAAAGGCATGTGCCTATAGTTACATGTTCCTTTTTCTCTCTAAAAAGATTGCTGACTTATTTTATTACTGATCACAGATATTGATGAATGTGACATTGTCCCTGATGCTTGCAAAGGTGGAATGAAATGTGTCAACCACTATGGAGGATACCTGTGCCTTCCTAAAACAGCCCAGATTATTGTCAATAATGAACAACCTCAGCAAGAAACACCAGCAGCTGAAGCAGCCTCAGGCGCAGCCACCGGGGGTATGGCTGCCAGTAGCATGGCAACCAGTGGAGTGGTGCCTGGGGGTGGTTTTGTGGCCAGTGCTGCTGCAGTCGCGGGCCCTGAAGTACAGACTGGCCGAAATAACTTTGTCATCCGTCGGAACCCAGCTGACCCTCAGCGCATTCCCTCCAACCCTTCCCATCGGATCCAGTGTGCGGCAGGCTACGAGCAGAGCGAGCACAATGTGTGCCAAGGTGAGCGTGACTTACTATGCTAACATGAACGTTCTCGCCCCTGTGCACCTCGGGTAAGGATGCCAGCAGTGGCTCATGTTTACCCAGGGCTTCCAGTGAGACACTGTGTAGAGTGCTTTGTCCATGCTGGCATATTTAAACGTTGCAATAATCCTAAAAGGTAATTGTCATTGGTGTTATCGTTTTCCAAATGAGGAAACTGTGGTGCAGAAAGTTCATCAGTGGTTCCCTCCCTTAGCTGCTCCTATTTATAGTCACTTAGGAACCTTTAAAATTTCTCAATGGCCAAACCACACCCTAGCACCATTAAATAACTGTCCCTAGAGGTAGATTCCAGGCATCAGTAATTTTTAAAAGCACCCTATGTAGTTCAGCATGCAGCCAAGTTTAAGAACCAGAGGTCGCACAGGTGGAAATACAGAGCTGGCTTTGAAATCCAGGCAGGAGGCCGCCAGAGTCACAGTTGTCAGAAGTAGCAGTCAGGTGATTCATCTGGAATTTGAAATTGTGCTCCATAAATGTCTCCCATTGGTTTCTCAAGCTTTCTTGTCAGTGACTTATTTTCCTCATTTAGGAATAAAGAAGCAGGGCTCCTGCCTCACTACCTTGGAGGGAGTCTTCACTGCTCACATTTATTTCTTTTAAAATTCTCATTTGAGCACATTTTGCTTCTATCACTTGCACCATGGCACGGTCTGCTTGGGCTTTTCTGTTTATTTTCACAGAGAGTACACATCACTGTGTATTCTAGAAACAGCTGTAGACTCATGCTAGCACAGTGATAAGAATCTCAGGCTTTGAAGACATGTAGGATATTAGCTAACTGGACTGTGCTAAGGGATTTTGTTTCCTTTTTCCTTCTTAGCAAACCCTTTCAGAGCTGCCTGATTTGGAGATTGTGTTAATGAGATGGGGCTATAGGAACCCCCCACCCTCAACTCCTTTCACACTGCTAGGAGCTAACTGGGCAGAACCCATGTTATGGGGCTCATTGTCACCACCACATAAGTGCACAGTACATACACACTGCCAGTGGAAAGAGCCCAGGAGTTCTCACCTCCCAGCTTCTGAGTGAGGAAGAGACCACCTTCCTCCCTCCACGCAGGTGGGATCCTAGAAGTGCTGCGTTCAGTGGAAAGCGCATCTCCTTGTGCCCTGAGAGCTGCCCTGTTTACCAGTGCTTCGTTTTATCTTCTGTATAAGAGACACTAGATTTTAAATGGCTTATAAATGAAGTACAGAAATCTATCATCCTCTGACTTTTCTTATTTCATATTTTGTGTGCAAATTTTAAGTTACCCCACATCGGGAGCTAACCCATGCAGTGATGGTGTCCCTTTTCAGAGGGAGCATCATTTGAGCATCTGTTTTGTGTTACTGTCATGAGTCAGAATTCCAGTATTGATGATGAATGCTTCAGCATCTGCTTGATATTCTGATATTTAATTTAAGGATTATGTCAAGGAGATAAACTGATGAGGTTATTCTTGTATATGTGTATTTGGGTGAATATGGATTAAAATTACCTTGAGTTTATTTAAGATTTACCAACTTTTAATTGTTTTTTTTAAATATATAATTAGTTTGGAAGATTTGGTAGTATGTTTCCTGAAATTTAAAAAATTTTGTTGGATTTCAGTATTGGCTTTTATATTTTGGGTTATTTTTAGCCTTTCTGATGTTATATATTTCAATGGTATTTGGGAGATAAAACAAACAAACAAACAGATAATGAATGGGTTCTTTATTGTCCAAAGTGGTTTATAGTCCATCCTTGATATTTATGGTGGAATTTAAGAATAATTCCTAAAACTGCATGAAGGAGTTCTAGAATGATATATATTCAAGACATAAAATATCCATTAATCACAGTAGAAATTATACTTTGAATAATGAAAATGAAATTCCATTTAATTTTTTTGAATATATTTAGACTGCCTTCCAAAGTTACTTTTAATATATTAAAACACTTCTAATTCTCCTTCTTTGGGATTTTTTTTTTTTTTTGATTTTTTTTTTTTTAGTTGTAAACTGAAACTATTAAGGACCTGCTTATGGAAAATTTAAATACATATTGGTTTACTGTGTGCAAACAGGGTATTTCCAACCCAAATAGTTCGATATAATTGAGTTGATTTCTAAATTTTCAAGTTGGGGTCTGTACTATTGAAAGCAGGGTTAAAAGTTTTTCGGATGACTTAAGGCTCAAGTTGGATTTCTTCCCACCTCACGATTTTACAAAGTGCCCATAAATGTGGATTTACTTAATTGTTGATAAAGGGGGGTTATTTCATATGATAGCAACAGAATAATCTGTCTAGGGAATCTGACTAACATAAGTCGAGTCACACTTGTGCCCATTTATTATTGAGCTAATCAAACATTCATTCCAGCTTCTTCTAATTGCCTACAGATGTATGACATTCTCATTCCAGGCCAGCAGCACAAAATAATATTTTATAACCAATGTGAAAGTGTGGGGACCTCTGCTTAAAACAATAATGTGCTCCAAGGACCTATATTCCTGACATCATCATGCAGCTTGAGGAGCCTTCTGTTTTAATAAAGATCTCCACTCTCTTTTAAATGTTGCATACTTATGCCCAGTAAACCAAACACATTTACCATGGTTGGCTGGATGAGAATAGTGAATGCCTACTTATGAGTCATATTTGTGCAAAAAAAATTTCTTTTTTCCACATTTATTTTTCAACAGGTACAGTTTATCATTACATAACCTAAAACTGAGAACATTTTTTTTGTGTGTGTAAGGGCTGAGATCTGTATTGTGTCTCAGTCTTAAAATCAACTTTGCCTTTGAATGCCCTATACCAATCACAGAGTTCCTACTAATTTAAATAATGTTAGATTTTTTTAATGAACTCTATTTTATAAATATGTCTTTTAACCAGCTATCTGTGTCAAGAGTTTAGTGAAAACATAATATTTTTATTCCTTTTCATGTATTTCAGGGTTCTCAGTTTTTTATACAAAGGAGAGGTTTGAAATACAACATAATATCCAAAGAGCAAATCAGAGTCGACTGTTTTGTTTTCAATTTTTACCAAATGATGGTGATGGCAGGGGAGCCAGTCACACTGAGAGTTTCACATAACTGGTGTTATCATTGACAGCTGTAGAACTACATGACAATCATTTCGTTGTTACATACTTGGAGCCATGCATATATAAAGTTTTAATAATTAGTTGTTTCCATGAGATATAATCTGCCTTAAAGACAACAGATATTCATCTATGCCAAAAGGAAGTGGTATGAATAGGGGATGTCTTATAACCCATTGATGGCTCATGCTTAATTTTCTACATTGTTATTACAAAGTCTATGTAATCTTTCTCAAAGGAAATGTAGTGAAAAATCACGAGCTCAAGTCAAGAACAGATTTTTTTAAATCATATATAACTTTCTAAGAGCCCATTTTTGTAGGGTAAAAATCATTTGGGAACTGGCAAAAAGGAAAAAGCATCCAGTACCTAATTTGCTTAATTGAACCTTCAAAAAATTAGATGTAGGGCATTTTGCATAGCTAGTAATTAAGCCATCACCAGCCCAGTCAAGATTTACAGATATGACTATGGACATGCTAAAGAAATCATGCCATCAAGAAATGAACTCAGTACAGATGCCTAATGAAGCTGATTATAGAGCCAAATCCAGAGCACACTTCCTGGCTTATATTATATAAGGTGTCACTGAGAGATGTGAAAACATACCCGAGGGGTTCCAGCTGTCTCTGTCTGCCAGGACTGACCTGGTTTTAAAACTGCAAGTCCCATGGCTCTGGAAACACCTCAGACCAAGACAAATAGGATGGTTGATCCCCCTAGCATACATACCCTAGGACCAAATCCCATGCAGTTCAGAGCCAAGAGTGAAAAAGTGCTAATATTAGAGTCATTAGTTCAAGTTAAGGCATTGTGTATCCAGTATGACTATTGTTTAAATTTGTTTTAATCTTTCAAAGTCAAAACCAAACTTCATAGATTTTTTTTCATTACTTGGACAGAGCTTTCCTGTGCAGTTGTTGGGATCCCACTTGCCAGTTTGCCAATGAGCAAGTCTCCACATTGTTTTAGACTTTGCACAGATAGGATACCTAGACATTAGTACCTACAGACTTAGATACATGTCATACTAAAACCAGCTCATCTTTTCACATTTCCACACTGCCAAATTAAGAACCATACTTCAATTATAAATTTTTCAGTTTACTGAAGTTTTTATTTTTTTCAACTCTTGGCTATATTTTCAATGATTTTATTTTCTTTTTATAACTATTACCTGTGATAGAGGAGCAAGTAAAACATTTTTGTCTAAAACTTGTGTGGTTTTTTTTTTTTTTTGGCCCTTTATTAAAGTCTTAAGAAACAATAAATTATGCTCAGCTTAAAAAAAAAAAAAACTCCATTCTTGGTTACCATCTATTATGTTCTGCACATTTCTTTATAAACAGAAGGATAACTAAAATACTATTCTGAAAATGAAAGAAGTTGAAGTTATTATCTATACATCTACTTTAAAAAAAGAGAAACTTGAACTAACATGTTCAGCCTCCCAGATAGGAGGGATACCTTTCTTTGACTTCTTTCATTTTGAATTTAAATTGTCTCATATCCAAAAGAAGATTTATAAATTATAGTGTAATCAAGTATCTCAGCATACCTGGCATTGTCATTACCAATTGGCTTTTAAACACTGCCCTTTTGTTGATCTTACTAATGTTATTAGGGTCTCTGGTTTTTGTAAGGAAACGCCTAATTTTTGTTGCATATAATTATACAGCTTTGATCTAAGAAAATAGATATTTTGCAAAAAGAAGCTATAATTTTATAAATTACGATATTAACCGAAAAAATGCTTAAAGCAGAAAGTAAAATGGGCATTTAACCTACTTACATTTCTTCATTGTTTTTAGATGTTAACTACCTTTGAGTACCTGAAAATTCTCTAAAGCTTTGTAAATGAATAGAAGTTAAATTTTTAGGGAAAACTTAATTTTTTTTAAGTAAGCTGATGCAATGTAATGGGAGTGATTGATTTACTCCTGAAAAATCTAGCATTGTTTCATAATTTACTTTCCAAAATACCGCAGACATTGATTTCTAATCAATTTGAGACATTTTTAGCATGCCTGTGAGAAAAATATGCGTATCTGATTCATACACAATCAGGAAGTGTCCTTAAAATTCCTTCTTAAAAATTGAATACATGCTGGGCAAACTGGTACACACCTGTAATCCCAGTGACTTGGGAGGCTGAGACAGGAGGAGTCTAAGTTCAAGGCCAGCCTCAGCAACTTAGCAAGACCCTGTCTCAAAATAAAAACGGCTGGGGATTTAGCCCAGTGGTTAAGTGCCCCTGGTTTCAATCTGCAGTACAAAAAAAAAAAAAAAAAAAAATTGAACGACAACCATTTGAGGTAGTAGAAGAAATCACTATAATCTCTTTTCTGCAATAAAAGATTGTACTATTAAACACCCCAACTTAGCAGTTTCCAAAGTGTGTGCTACACCAGAAGCATCAACTCATCTAGCAACTTATTAGAAATATGGATTCCTGGGTCCCTCCCCAGACCAACTGAATCAGAAACTCTGGGGAGGGATCCAGTGATCTACATTTTAACAATGATTCTGATGCCTGCTGAAATCAGAACCAGTACCCTAACTTGATCTTAACTTTGGGAAGCTACATTCAACTATATAAATCAGGGCAGGGTCAGAGCACTTGACATTGGATAATGAAGAGAAAGCATAAAAAAAAATGTTGTTCTGTGGGATAGAATAGAAATATATTGTTTCCCTTATCTTACTTTTCTTATTGTTGTTACCAGTACTCTGAAATGGGTGGTTCTGAAAATGAGTGGTTCTGAAAATGAGTCCTGGTTAGGATTGTATCCCTGAAGCAAGGACTCAATACGTATAATTTCAAGGAAAAGGCACATCTGAAAAACACAGGAGAGATTTGCATCTCTCTATATATAACCTGCAAAGATGACATAATATAACTATCCTTAAATTGCCAGTAGGTGAAAAGTTGTACTCTGGCTGTGGTAATGATTGATGCTCAGTGTTAGTTTTGTCTTCCATCAGGATCCCCCTTAAGTTCATGGCACAAACTTGTGATATGAAGCAATGCCATTTAGAGGTTCAGTTCATATAGAGCTACAAAAAGGAGAGACATTGACTCTGAACTTGGTCTTAAGGCATCTTTCAGTTACCAAAGTGATATGGGATCTTTCTGGTATGAGGTGTTAGTTGACCATCTTACTACATTTAGACTCTGTGAGTCATCAGATTTTTGAAAGGGTATTCACATTAGTGTCTTCTGTACAATTTAAACTTGATCAAAGATATAGTTCCCATCAAAGATGAGAAGATTCTTGTTAAGTCTAGTTAACACTTAATCTGTGGAATGAATTTCTCTCTCCTCATAGAATCACAAAGAAGTAGATTAGAGTAGAATTGCAAGTCTGGGTAACTTCAGGAATGTTCACTGGTACTAGCTCATTATTTCTTTCTCCAGCTGAAAGTCTCAAGCTTATATTCTCTAAAATCAACAAGTTGCCCTTTTGTAAGACTTGCCTTTGCACTTGTTGAATTACTGGCATAATTTTATTCTTTGAAACCAGAGAGTAAACAAAATTTGTCCCAAATGTGTTCAATTTTGCACGAATGTACAAATAAGTAATTCATGCCACATCTGAAATTCATTAGTATGCTGCTTTTTCCAGGAGGTAACCACAAATTGCACACTCAAAAATAAAACTGATCAAGAAAACTGCATTCAAACACTGGCAGAAGAAAACACTGTCACTGTAAGAATTTAGACATGATCACAGGTTTTTGGTTTAAACCTAAATGATTAGTAAACATTTGAAAAGTGAAGAAATGACATGAAAGGAAGACTGAGTGCCAAGATATTGGCAGCAGCATGGATAGTTTATTATTGTCAATTTCATATGACCACAGATGAATTGATGAAAAAGAACACCAAAGCATTCAGTTAGTGTTCAACACTGTCAATCAAGTTTGAGAACCACTTTCTGTTGTGGTTTGATAGAGTCAAAGTACGAGGAAAAATAATTGTCATGGTCCTTAGGGGACTTAGCATAATCAACACATGAGTTACCAAATAGCAATAAAACACACAACAGAGCAGTAAAGTAACACATGGGACATCACAATGACTTCTAAAATTAGAAGTAAAGTTTGTGACACAGGTAATCCCACAAGTTTTTATTGAAATACATATTTGAATGGAAAAAGAAAACATGTCCTAGAAATGTGATCAAGTACAAAAGTCTGTTTTCTTCCTGGTATGGAGAATTTAGGAGAAAATAATAAGTTGATGTGGAAATTAAGATCCTTACATCAGAGTACATACCCATCCCATGGCCAGGCAGAACTAGTGAGAAGCATTATATCCATTCCTTCTGTCCTAGAAGTGTCCTCCCAGAGGAGGTCCCAGGGACACTGTGCTTCTGATAGGAATGCCAGCAAGGAAAGGTGGGGACACAGACCAAATCAGAAAGTAACTGTGCTGCAGAGCCCACATCTATGACTGGTTCCACACTCAGTAAATCCCCCCAACAAAATAGTAGTGACTTCATCTAGCCTTAGCTATACGTCTTCCAGAACTGTTCTGTTCTATTTAGTACTGAAAAGACACTCAGAAATGTCTTCTGTTTGTTTGTATAAAAGAATGGTTTTTAATCTTCAGAGAACTCAGACTTAAAATCCAGCCATCCTGGAAAATGAGCCATTGAGTATCATGTGTGTGTAAGATTTATCTCCCAGCTCTATGCATTATAAAATTTCCATGTGGCCCATGTGTAGGTTATATTAAAAGACCATTTTATTCCTTTAATGATGGTCTTCTATGCCTTTTTCCCATTTGAAGCTTAAGCCACTTGAAAGAATTCATAGAATCTACTCTTTATATCCTTGATTATTAGGTTCTTAATAAATATAGGTAACTAAACAGGTTGCTGTTATTCCTGGAGAGTGACTAGTAATTGAATACACTGGAATTCTTTTTATTTTATGATAAGGCATTTAACCAGTGAATGCATCTTTGTATCAATATATCCTTCCTCAGAAAGCTCATGATGAATAATGAAAATACACAGTTTGGGGAAATGTTAACATGTATTATATTTGAAGATAAACATAAGATTGGAATTATTTTTTAAGTTTTACTTTTAATTGGCCAACAACTGGATATATTTATGGGGTGCAATGTGGGTTTTTGATAGATGTCCATCTTATCCTGGAGGTTTCCTAGGACTAGAGGCAAGAAATTATCCTTTTAAAATCTGTTTTTAGAACCCAAGAAAGGCATTTAGTTGAACGTAGGTACTTTAAGAAGATCTGGTCCCAATGTAGGAATAACTGAATTGCTAGGGAAGTGAGAAGGAAAACCACAGCTCTCAAGGGCCCAGGACAAAAGAACTTGACCCACTGAGGGACCGTGAGTTGATAACTGACTTATACTTGAAGTGTAGGTGAAATAAAAGTAAAGTAGGGAATGGAACTGGAACCTGCCATAAAACTGTGTACATGGCGTTCCATGTACCTAGCTAAAGTGAGATTCAAGACAGGAGTTGGACCTGCCTTTGTGCATGCAGTTAAATGTTAAAAAGGCTCTGGGGACTGTGGCAAAATAAGTTTTCACTCTGAACAGCTGTGTTTGCAAGGAATCTAATCCTGATCCCCTGAGAGAAGCCACAGAACACAATTCAAAATAGGAAACAGCTCAAGGAGGCCTGTTCATTGCCCTCCCTGGAGACTTGGTCTATCAGAACCTGGATTAGGGAAGAATTTTTATCAGTAATGACTGGATTTCACTTGTGAAATATTTTGGCCACAAAGCCAACCTGTTGTACTTGCACTCACACAAGTCTGCCATTAAATTGTTAAAATTTTTAATATTCACTAAAAACTTAAATATCCCAATATGTTCTAGTACACAAGAATCACAAAAAGCAGTGTATGTCTGTTTTCAGAGTTGATGTTGAATCCTTAGAATTGTTGATTTGAAGAGGCTTCTTAGAGAATTAGTTCAATTTTACTCATTCGTCTAAAGTATGTGAGCAATTTGGTATCTGGCACCATTCAACTTTGCAAACTCACCAATGAACTTTTTTTCTAATCACTACTTTTCATAATTTAAGGTCTGAAGAGATGCTGTTTTACAAAATGGTTTTCTCGTCTGATTCATGTTCTTTCTTGAGTAGTTGGTGATATCAGAAGACCCCTTCTCTAAAAGAGAAAAGAGCATCCCAGAAGAGATTGTTAATAGACACTTTGGAAACTTGCCTATGCAGGATACACACCCCCTCTCTTGCCTGAAGTTAGTTTATTCCAGCTGTTTATACTCACACACGTGTACACATTCATGTACCTACTCAAGTGCATACACATGATAGGCACAAATTTACACTCACCACTATTTTTAGTAGGAAAGTAGCATATACCAAAATTAAACTGATCAAAATTGATAGACTTCCAAATTAAATTGAAATGCATTTCTGCCCTCATTATTCCTGTAAAATTAACACTGGAAACAGCTTTCTAAATGCATCTGTTTATCTCTCGCAAAAGAACAGGGCACCTTGGACAGCTACTACACTATTTGCTCAACAAAGAATTGTATTAAACAGAATAACACACAGAGTCAACAATGAAACCACTAAGGCATAATCTCTGAGACTTTGTCACCTTACACTTCCGCATATCCGAGTCATTTCATTACTAATCTTTCTGACAGATTTACCTGGATTCCATCGTGACCCACCTTTGTATTTTATACTCAACAACTGAATTTTTAGCCCAATTAACTTTTTAGATAAACCATCATAGAAAGGAAATAATAACTTATCTGGGACTAACATTGAATCACCAAGCTCTTTCATTCTTCAGACTTTGGTAAATTATATAGTAAGAAGGAAGTTCAGAATAAAACTGCACTCATCAAGCAAGGCAGAAAATTCCAGTCATTCATGATGAATTAAACTTCACAGTAAAAGCCCTGGGCCCTTTTTGTTAACACAGTTCATGACCTGGTATATCGTAAGAACGCTAATCCAAGGAGGAAGCCAGAGAGAAACATCCTCCCACACAGACTGGTAAAGATGCTTTGTTCTGAACTTCAATTGTGTGACCTCCCTCCTTCAGTGATTTCGGGAGGAGAGCTAATGATAAAAAGAAGTTAAATGCAACATGGGAATTTAATAGTGGTGCAATTTAAGCTGCTAATGATAGCCTTGTAAAACCAGGAAAGATTGTTTGGTGAATAGCTCAGTCAAAAACTTTTGTTAAATAGAAAAATCATTGTAAATTGACCTCAACTCTAAGTAAACTACAAAAATCTTCTTGTTGATATTTTAATTTAAATAGAAAAATGATTTGTGTAACCATGCCAGAAGAGTAGCTTCCAATAAATCTGCTTATCACAGACGGTTAATACCCAAATAGACTTATCAGAATATCATTCTATTAAAAAAATGGGCCTGCCATTTTTAAACCTGGCCACAAAATGGTAGTAGGGTTCTAATAGATAATTTTTTAAATTCTTGGAAAATATGATTATAATATCAAAATTAGGAATAGGGAGACATACACATTACCAAAACTATCATGTGAATCAATTTCAAAATGATTTTAATTGTGTATTGCTCTTTTTAGAGTACAGTTTCTAGTCTCAGATTTATAGTGACCAGGATACAGTGGTAGTGATTAGAGAAAATAAGGAAGATCTCAATAAGGAAGATTGCACTTGACTTAAAATGAATAATGTTTGAAATTTTCTCCAGAGCTTAAAACAATCAAGCAAAATTCTTGAGAAATGGGTAAAACTATCTGCAAGCACGGAGCCTGCCTATTCCTCGGTGTAAATCTTGAATTAGGGAAGAATTGGTGCAGATTCAAATTCAGACCAAGACTTTGCCATACATTTGAAGAATCTCAATGTTTTAATTGTTCCAACAGATGGCACAATATTATGTCAAAGCTATTGATCAACAGAAAGAAATATTATACTTTCTCTTAGAACAGGAGGAATAACTTCTCTTCTCTGTAACAGTTAAGTGAACCTCTGCATCAGTCAAGGTTCTCCAGGGAAACAGAACCAGTAGAAGAGTCTTTAAATTCAGAATCAAGTTTAATATATGTTTGATACTCTTCTGTATGCCATGCATGATAGACCAATACCTCTCAAACGCTAATGAGCATACAAATTGCCTTGGGGTCCTATTTAAATAAAGATTCTGACTCAGTATGTCTGGGTTGAGAACTGATATTACACTTTTCTAACAAGTTCCTGGATTTTGCTGATGTATGCAAAGTATATCTTCGAGTAGCTAATAGTGTGCTTCCCACCAATAAGCTGATACATCTAATGATTCTTTATGCTTCCTTTTCTGTGGTAGCAAAACGAGGTATAATCTGAGTAGAATTAGATATGCATGCAGTGATTTTTCAAAAATTTATTTTCCTCCTTTGGTTAGATATTAAGTCTCTCTAATATAAATTATATTGTAATAGCTACAGCTGTAATACACAGATACTTCCCTTGCTTACTAATTAATAGAATTTTCTCCTGTAGTGGAATGTGTTTATGCTTGAATGCTCAGGAGGATTCCAGAAAGTAGTCTTTGGCAGCAATGAGTAGTAGAAAACTCCATGAAATGAAGCAAGAGACAAAGATTCCCATCTGGCTCTTCTCCTAACTGATTCATTGACTGTATTAAAATAGTTAATCTCTCTGGTCTTTAATTTTCTCACCTATTATTCAAAATAAAGAGATATTCAGGCATGTCTGTAATCCCAGCAGTTCGGGAGACTGAGACAGGAGGATCACAGATTTGAAGCCAGCCAAAGCAGTTTAGTGGGGATCTAAGCAACTTAAAGAGACCCAGTCTTTAAATTTAAAAATAATAAAAAAAGAGTTGGGGATGTGGCTCAGTAGTTATGTGCCCTTGGGTTCAATCCCTGGTACCAAAAAACGAAACAAAACAAAAAAATAATAATAGTAGTAAAAAGATAAAGAGTACATTTTGTCTCGGTTTTAAGCTTGTGGAAGCAGAGGAACAATATGGTCTTGATTGATACAGAGAGGGCCTTAAACTATGTGTATTGATGACAGTTCTTCTTTGTCTTTTGGATGGCATTTCTATAAGGAAAACATACCAGGGCGAGTTGAAATCCGCCCTGAGAAGAATGCAGGTGCATTCTGTGATTATAATAGTATTAATGACTCAGAAACAGAAAACTAGACGGTTCTAATGACCTGAAGCTTTATTGACAAAGCAGTTCACACCTAGTACTGGTTGTTTGCTAACAGTCTGGGCCAAGTCACTGGTGCCTTAAAAACTATATCACTGCAGTCTTTCCCCCAGGCACTGACATGAACAGTTATTATGGTTCATGACACAGTCCTGGACTCCATGTCAATCCTAGCTCAGGAAGGAGTTATTTTAATGTCAGTGCACAGTAAGTGTACTTTTTGCAGGTATTAATACAAAAACTCCTTTAAAATATAAAAATGCCAGCACTAAATATGACCAACCTTTTTTTTTTTTATTTTCTTGATTTTGAGTTAAGCTTTCCTAGCTTTACTGAGGACAGGAGTGCTTTTCAACAAAGAACAATCTATTTAAAGTCTACAAGGTTGTTCATTTCACATTTTGGAATATCTTTCGGTCTCAACCAGGCTTACAACCCAAACCGTGGGTTTCGTTTGAGCTTATGCATAATTATTCATCATGTATCTTAAGGAAAATTATGTGTTCATTATCTGTTGATGAATAACAAGTGACCCCAAAATTTAGCAGCTTTAAACAATAAGTTCAGTTTCTCTGGGTCAGGAATTGAGTTGTGATTTAGCTAGGTCCCCTGGATTTGGGTCTTTCAAAGACTGCAGAGATCTCAAGGACTAACTGGGAAGGATTCGCTTCCCAGATAGCTTATTAATGGTTGCCAACAGGACTCACCTCCTGACTCAGGTTCTCATGAATTCTTCCACCTACAATTCCTTGTGCATACACTTCTCCATAGAGCATCTTCTAACATGGCAGCTTCCTTCAATAGAATAGGTAAGAGAGGTAGCAAGAGAAGGTGCCAGCGAGAGAGAGAATGCTAATTAGATGAAAGTCACTGTCTTTTGCAACCTACTTGAAAAAGTACCAGCCCACCTCTTTTGCCATTTTCTGTTCATTAGAAATAAGTCACTAGCTCCAGCCACACCCAAGGGTGTGAATGCCAGGAGACTGGCATCATTGGGAGCCAGGTCAGAAGCTACCACCATAATCTTTAATTAAAATTCCCTCTAAATTCACTCCAGCCCAATCTTTACAGTTAAATATAGAATTTTAAAGTATTCCCAAAAGCAAAATATGAGTTAAAAGCAAAGTGCACGCCCCGCTCCCCAGCAATGCCAGACAGAGACTGGATAACTCATTTGGAAACACAGCTTGATGGGTGTGGTAAGCAGTACAGTGAAATCCTGTCCTAAAGAAGAAACGGAGTGCTTCTAACAGCTCATTTTGTGTAGCACACCCTCTTCTTCTTCATTGACCTAGGACTTCTCTGTATCTCCTCCAAATTCATTCCTGCGTAATTGTATCTCCTTTGATTTTAAAATCTTCTTTCATTAAAATATTTTAGTTCACTTTACAAATAAACAATATCCATGAAACAAAAATTGTATGAGCAAGCACAAAAAATCCCCTTTCATTTTGCAGGTTAACATGTAGTTATGTGCCTGATACATAAAAAATATAATAAACACTATTCTTACTTTATGTTAACTTTTGCTCTAGACATTATGATATCTGTGTGTTTCTTAAAGAATCATGGCGGGGAAATGTTTCTCCATCTCTCCCAAAGAAATCCCTGCTCTGTTTTGGTCACTTGCTCCTAGATTCATCATCTTTATGTTTAAGTATGTATAAGTCTTCTTTTGCTTAACACAACCAATAAGTAGATTGTGTGTAAGAGTTAAAAATTCAGAAGCAAAAAAATTCCATGTGAACTATTTTGTGGTCCAGAGGAGAAGGTATCTTAATAAGAGGCAGGAGGTGATTTCTGTTTCCACAAGAGAGCACCAGAAATCGAATAGCACTCTAGGGAAAGATAAAAGATGTACCAAAAAGAAAATTTTAAAAAAGTGAAGGTAGAAACCAAGCAATTGAACAAAGTATTGGGGGACCTATAAAATCAGCTGATGATGTGAAGGGATGGCCACCAGCCACACTCAGTGTCTTCCAGAATAGTCTAGTAGCCAGATTGCTAATTGACCAGAATGGAGAAGAGGTGAATTCAGCTATTAAGAAGCATAACTAAGCTGGGGATGATAGTACGTGCCTGTAAAGCCAGTGACGTGGGAGGCTAAAGGCTAAGGCATGAGGATGGCAAGTTCAAGGCCAGCCTCTGCAATTTAGCAAGACCCTGTCTCAAAATAAAAAATACAATAAAGGGCTGGAGATATGGCTCAGTGGTAGAGTACCTCTAGGTTCAATCCCCAGTACGGAAAAAAAAAAAAAAAAAAAGGAGGAAGAGGAGTATCTAAAATCCAAAAGAATATTTGGTAAAGAATATTGAAATTGTCCATTCTTAAATTGCTTTTAAAAGTACATAACATAGCTCTGCATGAAGTAATGTACATTTTTCCCTTTGTTCACTCTGTTTTCCAGATTTGTCCAGGTGTTTCTGATGCCAATAATAAAACTCTATGGCCTGTTGAGTGGGTTGTGGGATAAGTGGGTGCCTCACAGCCGTGTAGAGGCCAGCCTCTGGCCTTGGGCCTAGAGCATCCTGGGGAGGCTGGTTTGGTCCATGATCTTGCTGGAGCAACCATCAGAGGGGCTCCTGGTAGGATCTGGTTTCCTTTTACCATGAAGCCCAGAGAGAAGTAAAAAAACATTAGACTCATAAGATTTCCTCATATTCAGCAATCCATTTGCTAATACATTCTCTTGACATAAGTAGTCCCACTAAATGCCTCTTTCCTCATCACTAACTCTAAAATGACAGTTTAAGGATTATCTCTTCTGCCACTTACCATGAAACAGGGCTCCAAACCAGTTTGTTATAGGTCTGAGCTTAACCACAGAGCTCACAACTGAGTGGTTAATCAATCATTCTATGACTAAATCCATCTGGAACAAATTTGAAGAAGTGGCCATGTAGGTTTCTTTGGTGTGTGTTGGGGTGGGGGGGAGACTAAACTAAAACCAGAGTTGATCTTTTCAAAGGTTCAGAAGGAAAAAAATTATAAAACTCAGCAGTGGCTTTCTCCCATCCCCAGAACTCCTGCCTGTTCTCTGAGTAAGGTTTGTTCTGTCTTTATCCCACTTGTATTGCATTTAATCCTTCCGAGAGGCTGTCTATGGATGTACAGGAACAGAATCTACTTCGCAGAGAATGAGATCACAATCTCTCCTATGGCAGAAGGAAGGGGGGACATGGGGTAATCAGATCCACCATAACCTCATGCCGCTCTTCAATTCCTCAACTGAGGGATTATGCAACCAAAGGAGACTGTTTCCAGCCTGTACTTTGTTGGATCACTACTTTTTATCTTGTAGATATTAAAGGATAATTTAAACATTAAGAGCCTTGGTTTTTAAGAACTCCATCTTTCCCTCACCAGACCCCAAATTGTTAGTGTGAATTTGGGATATATTTCTCCATCTATACCCTGAAATCTGTACCATTCACACATGCTCTGTTCAGTTTGTCGTCCTCTATTCGTGGCATTCAGTTAATGTATCTGCAAACTGTGCTAGACACCAGGCACACTACCTTTCTAGCAAGGACCTTTCAGTCCATCTGAAAAGATAGATATGATTGGGTTTTTAAAAATTAAATGATACAAATAATTCAACTCAATGATCAAGTTAACAAACCTAACTGAGAACATCCATTCCCATATAGTCAATTGTAAATGGTGGTTACCCTGAAGAAGTCAGAGGAGGAATTGGTTGCTACAACCAGGTGCCTAGTTAGGACTTTTCAGAGAGTGGATGGTCATGAAGGATGTGACTAAACCTGAGAAGAGTAGGACAGGATTTGGTGGGTGGACGCCCTGGTTAATCATATATATATATATATATATATATATATATATATATATATATATGAACACATACACACACACACATACATATATACACATATACACACACACACACACACACACACACACATATATGTGGTTAATTTTTTTAAATTAGCCTAATAAAACTGTGGGTGGGGTAGATAGGGCAGATTTCACTCTGACTTATAGAAAAGTAAGTTTCTCAGGAAAGAATTGATTACTCTCAAGTACTGTATATGCAGTAACAATGCCAATAAGAGACAGAAAATGAATCAAGGACTATTTTCAGGATCATAATAATTAATTTAAACCTATTTCTAACAAGCATACTCATTATTTTTGCATGTAAGTGCTTCTCCTGAATCAACCAGTGATTCTAAACAAGTTCAGCTCCAAGAAGGGTAAATGGTTTATGATATTCTTTAGCAATGTATAATTGCAAAAACACAATGATCTGGACTAATGTATTATAAAGGTAAGCCTTGATTGCAAATTAATAAGATCATGGAATTTCAGCTCCCACACCCTTTGAAATAACCAGTTAGGAGCTAACTTTAAACCCTTAAATGATCTTCTGAACAATCAGCCTTTCTGCCTTATGCCCACATCCATTAAGCTGGAGAATGTTCATCAGTTGTAATGTATAGTCAAAGAAATATGGAGCAAATCTCTAACTAGAAACTACATCTAAAAGTGGGCAGTTAATAGCAGTTACTAATACAATAATGTTATTTATTTTAACATTAAGACTATGACCCTCCAAAATGCAGTGGACTCAACCTAAGTAGAGTCATGCCTTGGTTATTGGGTTTTTGCCCTTATCAGAAATCATGGCAAAAGGCAATTATGCATACGCCCCTGTCTGTCATACTTCCCTACCATCCATCTGCAAATATAAATAAGAGTGTTCTCATAAAGAGAGGAGAGCAATAAGGCCTCTGATATGTCTAAGGGAAATGAATTTACCAGTTAAAAATTGTCTTCATTTAAAAATAAGAATTTTAAGGTTGGGGTTGTAGCTCAGTGTAGGGCACTTGCCTAGCATGTACAGGGCCCTGAGTTTCATCCCCAGTACTGAAAAAATGGCAGCAGGGGGAGGGGCAGAATAGAATTTTAAAAGGGAACAGAAAAGGAGCAGTGGTTTGGGAGTAGGAGTGAGACTGGAATGCTAAGCAAACTTTATTAGCAGAATTTGAGAACATGAGACTATGTAGAGAATATGTTTTAAGAACGTAAGAATATGTAGTTTATGGAATAATGCAAAGGCATTTTAGCTGGATTTAGATCTCACTTCACTCTCAACTCTGTAGCTGTTGTTTTCTTAAGGCCTCCCCACAGATACTTGGCAAAGGTAAAAACATCTGGTTTAACTATTTATTGACCGATTTAAGTTTTCATTCCGAAACACTTCATAAGCAGTAGCTGTACCTGTACTTTAACTTCTCAAGGGCAAGTCATCTGGAGATGATGTGTTAGTTGTCTGGATCTACTTTTTTTATTTTGTATGAATTTGGAATAAGATTGAAGGGGGGATTTAACCTTACTTTGTTACTTAATGTTGAGGAGATGGCATGAAACAGACTAGGTACCCTGTTGCTAGATCCCTACACATAATTTCAACATGTGAGATTATTCAGCAAATGTGAACTGGGTAACTACTGTGTAAAAAGTATACTAGGTGCTGAGAATACAAAGAGAAAAGTTTATGGGGCCTGCCCTCAAAGAGCTCACAGTCTAGGAGGAAGCAGACAGTGATAAGAATGCAGCATTTTGAGTCCCATTCTAGGGACTTCTAGAAACCAGGCCTCAGTCTTAAAAAGTTGTGGAAATTCGACTTTAGAGAGCTGGGAGGGAGGAGGGAAGAAATGTTCCAGACAGAGTTAGAAACATTTGCTAAGATATTATAAGTGGAAGACAGAAGAAAGGAACAAGTTGTTTTGTATAACTTCAGTAGAATGTGAGAGCAGGCAGGAGTCAAATCAAGAAGGGCCTTGCATGTCATGTTAAAAAATTGGGGTTTCATCCTGAAGATGATGAGAAGTGACATAATCAATTTTCCTTTGTATGAAGTGAAAGATGTCCCATATCAACTTGTAACTTACATATGCAAATCCAAATGAAGTCATGCTCTTTGCTCACAAAAGAATTAAGTGCATGAAACACACCATTTACTTTTAAATTTATTTCTGAATTATAATTTATTAATGAGGTCACATAATTTTACTATACCTAATTAGGACTGGCTTTATTTTCCATTTACCGTAGTGCTACAAAGGCAAATTAAGTATGGATTTTATTCTATAAATAGCCCAGTTCTGTTCATAAACTTAAGTTTTTATCAGACAATGTAGGAGAGAAAATATCCTAGCTCAGGGAAAAGCTGCAGACATCAAACCAGCCTTAAAAGTCCACTCAGCATTTAGTGTGTTGTTTCAGGCCATTTCTAATTTCTCTCCACACAGTCTATAACTGTAAGTCTTAAAGGACTTTTACTATGTAAGGTCTGTTCTATTTTAGAGCCTGTCCTAAAACTTTTTGGAACACTGGTTTGAAAAACAAAATAGAAATTCAGCCTTTGCAGAAGCTACAAAGAGATTCTGAATATTGACCTTAATTGACTGAGCATTCTCTAACCTTATAAAAAAATTATTGTTGTTGTAGTGACAATTTAATTGTAAAACACTATGGAAATATCAAATATTATTTATCTTAAGTGTTTTGCCTCTTTACAATGTATCAATACTAGAAATTGTACATCAAGTCTAATGGAGAGCTTAATTGCTACCTTCAACTAGTTAAGGCTATAAAATTATATAGCCACTGATAAGTGCCAAGGTTTATCCAGCTGCTAGTTTCCCAAAGGAAAATCCCAGAACTTGTTGATTAGAACAAAACTTGTATAGGACTATAAGCCAATTAGAGTTTCATGACACACAGCTTCATCCTTGGGTGACTTTAAAGATGTGGTGGGGAGTAGTCATTGAGAGCCTCAAGTCAGTTGACTTTCCAAAGATAGCAAGTGTGCTTCTACTTCTCTTCTGTAACAAGGATAAATCATAGATCTTGCTGTCCCAAAGGTCAGTTGGAGCCTGTGTTGGCCAAACCTGGGAAAAGGAACTTAAAGAGATAGACATAAGGAGGATCTTGAAGGGGAATCGGTCCTGGTAAGGTAGAGGAGTTAAGGGAAAGCTCACAGACAAAGACAGACAAGTGACAAGACTGTCTTGCACATAGCAGTGGGCAGCCTGGCTGATGTGGAGGGCATGTGAGATACAGTGGTGACTTGGAGCCCAAGGAGAGACTACTTGTATGTGGAACCACCTGTAATGTTGCAGTGAAGGTTCAAACCAATCACACAGCACCATCTGCATTTTATTAACATCTACACACAGTCACAGACAGTTCTTGGATGCCTGAGAGCCTCTCAGCAACACAGCCTCACTAGGAAGGTGAAGATCCAGGGGCAGTCCTACCAAGTCCCTGAGGGTCTCACTGGAGAGCCACGACCCTGGGCCAGAGGAGAAGCACCCTCAAACCATTCCCCAAGAAGCAGCGCCCATGGCCTCCAGACCAGTAGAAGGGAGTCTTCTACTGGCAGCAATCAGAGCTGTCCAGTTGGAAGAATGATCCCAAGTGTGATGCAAAACTGAATGTAAATTGAATGTAAAGTAGGAAGAAGAAAGAAGTCAGAAATGCAGGATGGAGACAGATAAGTCGAAAGATAATACAGGAGTCAGTGTGGTCACCTGCTAATTTGTCATACTCTCACCATTAGCCTGAAACCTTTCCTCAGGCTTTAAGTTCTTTCACTTTTCCTGCTAATTCTCTCTGTTACACTCTTAATATGGGAACAAGAGACAATCATATATGCGTATATAATTTACCTACAGCTATAATGAAAGCATTTGGAAGGGGTCATTTGATGTTCAAAGAAACCAGAATTAACTTTCCAAAAGAATACTTTTCTAATATGCCATGATTTTACTCTATTACTAGAAAAGCATTTAAAAAACAAAAACTGGCTCCTGATTAAACTCTCCTATGTGATGTGACTGCAAGGATGCTCCATTAAGTACAGGCACAAGTGCTGTAGATTACCATTGTGTTTGCAACCTGCTTATTTGAGACGTCTGGCATCCAGTGAATCCAATCCATTCATCTTAGACTCTAACTCTGAGCCTGTCCTTAGAACAAATGGCCAGAAATCCTTATCCTAACTTTTATGTCATTATTATGGTGACATTTGAAAATATACCCCTTTTGTTCTCTAGTTCTGAGATGATTTCATTATTGCCTTGAAAGATGGTGACTATAATGTCCTATTCTACAGGATCATGTCTTTTTCATAGCTAGAACTTGCTCACCCACTAGTTCTTTCTTGGATTTATACATAATCTCTAACCAGAGCTCTAGTTAATGCCATCTTGCTAAGCAGTCTTTATAAACATTAGCACTCCATTGCCACGACAGGGTCCTGTAGTCATGAACAGTCCTTTCCCATCACAAAACATTTTGAAATTCAAAATATGCTAGATTTGTTTTGTTTTGCCAGATCCTTTGTGTTTGAATATTTGCAATTTCCGTAATGAGATATAGCTTCAAGAAAGAAAGGCTGACTGCCTGCTTTTGTATCCATTTGTCTGGAATATGTCAAAGGAAGGGAAAGTCATGCAATGCTATGATGTCCTTCCTGACTGGATTTTGGTCCTGATGGATCCTATTCAAAACATGACAATAAGCAAGGAAACCAAGATAGGATGCTTAATTATATGCAAATACATGAAATTTCTATTAGAAATCATGACTTTTTGCAGTTTCTTGATTCCTTCCATCTGTATGCATCAGAAATATCATCCTGATCTATTACCAACTTAGAGCCTTTTCACTCTAAGAGCAATTTATTGAGCATTTTACTAAGGAAGAGGTGTATATTACAGTGGTTAGTCCTCACCATAGCATTATGAATTTGGTATTATCCCTGCTTGATAGATGTGGTAACGAGACTTGGAAAGGCTAACTAACTTTCCCAGGAGATATAACCAAAGTATATTACTTGGATTTGAGGAGACCTATTTGATTCTAAAACCTATGATCTTACACACTTTTCTGTCTTAATGATTTTTCTGCCAGTGAGCTATATAAGAAAAAAAATTATTCTGAAGTTCTCAGACTTTCTAAAAAGATCAAGTTCTCACTCAAATTCTGATTCTTTCTATAATAAATTATACATAAGCATTTATTCTTGTTTTAACAAGACTAGGAAAAAAGCTGGCATAAGCAACTATGGAGAGATATAATCTCAAATAAAATAATTTAGAACTTAAAAATACTGGCAGTGAGAGAATAGCCTAATACCTCTACTTCTGAGAACCATAAAAAGAGATCTGTATTGAAGGTCATTCACAGGGGACCACCTTACCCCTATCTGGCAGCTTCACAGTCGTCCACATTAACCACATATGTGCCTGAACTCAGAGGTTTTTATTTAGGGTTTCCATGAACAAATTATTACATTTCTAGGGAAAAATTATCCTAGCCTGATTTTAAAATTAACAATATGAATTGCTCAGTGTTTCCATTTTCTTCCAAAATGAAAACTTGGAATGTGACTCCATGGATGTGCTGCATACAGTAACTATGTAAAGTACACATAAAAGAGGTCTGAGAATGCAGGGTTTCTTTTCCCCATTGGTGTTTATTCATGCCAAGAAATTCTCCTGAAGACTGGCTTAGCTTGGCATCTGCCTTCAGCATATCAACTGTATCGCTGGCACAGGTCCATATGCCTTTGTACCCTACCGACTTAGAAACCACATACAGGGCATGTTTCCCCGTGAGACTTGTTTCAGTTTACATTGCCAAACAGACATTAAGCTGCTCCAAATTCCTGACAAGTATGTAACTTTACAGGTACACAGTAGTTCATTTAAACATTGAAGTGAACTTTCTATTTGTCCCACTCAGCTAACAGAACCATTTAATCTGTGGTCCAGGAAGGTGAGTCCATTTTTAGACTTTGCTTTGATCCTACAGATTAGAGGACAGAAGTTTGCCAAAAAAATGAAAAAGGCAGGAAGAGGAAATAGAGACCTGTGACCCACGTCCCATGAATGCAAGAGCATGTTATTCAGATTTCCCAGGATTGTACATTGTCAGTTAAGAGGGGAAGAGAGATTAGAGCTAGAAAATGAACGCTTTTTAAAATAGCACTTGGGAATTCATCAAAGTAACCTTTAATTCAGATTCTTGAAACTGAAAGAGATCTCAGAGACTATATAGTCCAACCTTACTGTGGAAATGTTACATAAAATGCCCCAGTCTCACTTAAAAGCCCAAAGACTTTTCTCAGATATACCTAGACTTGTAATACTCATAGGTCCGTCATTTTATTGAACAATATTTTCTTTGATCCCATCAGGTTTAGGCCTTCCTTCAACGAATACTCAGGAGTTGTTTGAATGCTCTTCTCTCACAATACTGAAGGCGTTTTAACACAGAGAGGGGGAAAATATCTCAGTCTTTGCCAACACAGTTTATTAGCAAATTAAATTTAAGTATGCATGATATTCCTGGGTAACTTGGAGAAAATGCTAACTATAGTATGAATTTGGAATAAAAACAAGAAGTCTGATCTTTCTTGGTTAATGGTACTTTATCAAAGATCTGGGCACAAGCTGATAGTCGCTTACATTTAACATTTTAATCCCTGAATAAACATGATGAAGAGTGAACAGTCTTCCTTCCTGAAAAATCCTAATATAGGACAAGGAATAAATAAGTTAAAGACTTCTCAATTGCTTTGCTGCTCAAGGAGAAAGGAGGGAAGAAATAGCCATTTTAAAAAATAGATATTTTAGTTGTATATGGACACAATAACTTTAATTTTTTTTTTAAATGTGATGCTGAGGATCCATCCCAGTGCCTCACACATACTAGGCAAGTGCTCTATAACTGAGCCACAACCCCCAACCACTTTAAAGATGAAATCTTTTCTTGCTTCATTTTATCATGAAGCAAGTTTTTCAGGTGTTAAAGGATACATTACAAAAGTGTTAAAGTTAACTTCACAACTATACAATGATAGATGTATGTGTACCATATATCAAATGAAAGTATAGATATTCCATTTTCTTAAATCCTCTCAATTTTCTATATTAGGGTAGATGCGGCAGCTGTTTTTCCATTTTTTTTTATTATCAAAATTATCAAGTTTAGAGAAAAGTTAATTGTACAGTAACAGTGAACATTGAACCCCAACATCCAGGTTAAAACTTCATTTGCACACTGCCACATTGGCCTGCAGCACCTTAACACCATTCTTAAACACAGACAACTAACCGAATTTCCACCCACTACTAGGCTTCACCTTGCACTATTTGCATATGTTCAGAGATAGGAAGCACATTACTGCCTAATACACTCAAACAACTAATATATTTTTGCTCTTCTCTCACAATACTGAAGGCGTTTTAACACAGAGAGGGGGAAAATATCTCAGTCTTTGCCAACACAGTTTATTAGCAAATTAAATTTAAGTATGCATGATATTCCTGGGTAACTTGGAGAAAACATGGAACTAAAATTTACTTTCCTTGAATTTCTACTCATTTATTCTAGTTCCACCTTTTGGGAATACATGATGGAGAGTCTCTTCCCTCTTTTCTAAGCAGCCCTTCAAAACCCTGAAGTTCACTCTTAGAGCCAATTATGACTCTTGTGGAATGAGCAAGGGAGAAAGATAGGAGCAAAGGAGGGTCTCTAGACCTTCTTATGTACTGGCATTTGTTCCCACAAATTTTGATATGTAATATTTTCATTTTCATTCAGTTTCTCCTACTCTCCAATTTGGATTTGGCCATGTTCTTTAAGTCATGGATTGTTTCAAAGTGTTTGCCTTCTTTTCTAAAACAAGGGTTGTTTTTTCCCATAATTTTGTTGCTGTCATTGCTGTTTTTGTCATTGTTTTTATCTTATTTGCACACTAGAGAACATAGTTTGTATGTTGCAGTTTACTTAGACTTGCCTTAAGGCTAGCATACAGCCATGTTCTTTCTTCAGTATTTTTATTGGTGCATTATAATTATACATAATGATGGGATTCATTGCTAGATAGTCATAGATGCACATGACATAACAACATAGTTTAGTTGATATTCTTCCCCAATATTTCCCCTTTCCCTTCCCTACTCCCTTTCTGTATTTTATTGGCCTCCCTTCTGTTTTTCTCAAGATTCCCTCACCTTTCTTTTCTTTTTCCTCTCTAGCTTCCATATATGAGAAAAAACACATGGCCCTTGACTTTATGAGTGTGTTTAGCCGTTTCCTTTAATGTTGCCTCAATCCTTAGAAAGGTTATGTATTCCATATAATTTTATACATGTATATGTGTGTGTATATATATATCAATTAGTTCAAAGTTTTTATTCATGATAATTATATTTCACTTCATTTCTGAAAATGTAGGCTTATTTTCTCAGTTCCTGGGAGAAATGTGTTAAAATCTCACCAAAATTGTGTTTTGTCTACTCTTCTCTTTAACTGAATCCACTTTTGCTTTATCTATATTAAGACGATGTGATTAAATGCATTGAAATTTAGAATTTCTATATTTTCCTGGTGAACTCAAATTTTCATTATTTTGTGGTACTCCTTTTATTCTTTAATGATCTTTATTCCCGTGAAGTCAACTTTGATATTAAAATTGCTGAACTAACTTTCTTTTATTTAGTGTTGCATGGTATGTTTTCCAACTATTTTAATTTCTGTGTCCTGTATTTAAATAATATCTCTTGAAACAGCATATTTGGGTTTCGTTTTAATTAGTCTGACAATTTGAGGTGGTTTCAGAGAGTATTTAGTTCACTTATTTTTAATGCAACTACTGGCATGTTTAAACTTAAAACTACCATTCTCTATTTGCCTTCTATTCGTCCTACACATTTGCTTCTTTTTTTTTCCCTTTCTTACATTCTTTGTAAATTGATAAAATATTTTGTATGGTTCCATTTTCCCTTCCATTACCTTTGTAGTTTTACATTCTTGTATGCTTCCTTTAATGTTTTTCCTGGGGATTACTTGAATGTTCTTCCATGACTTATCAAGATCTAAAATAAATTAGAAGTTTTAAACCTTGTTGGACAATGTGAAGACCTTAAAATATGTAAACTCCATTTACCTTCTGGTCAATCTATATGCTTTTATTCTCATGTATTTCAATTCTAAATATTTTATAAATCTCCAAATATGAATCACCTACTAGTATTGTTTTGCATAGTCAGTATTCATCTAGATTTATGCACATTTATCCTTTACTCTTCTCATTATTGTGCTGAAATTTTATACCAAAAAAAAGAGAATAAAAGAATTTAGTGCCAATTTAGTGAATCCATCTGCAGCCACCCTTCATCCTACCTCTTTGCTTCGTTTGGAATTCAGAAAAACATTTGGGGAACATAGTGCAGAAATAACATAAGTAAGATGTGATGAAATGGGCGGGAAAATTCACACAAGAGGGCAACATGCTCTGGAGGCAAGAGGCACAAAGACATACTTTATTGAAAAAGCTTTAGGCAGTTAATGAGTTGGAGAAGTATTGCCAAGTTACACTCACCAAATTTAGTAGTATGCCTCAATTTAGTGGGCATAAAAGCTGCTTATTGATGAATGAACAAATATAATGTAATTGGTCTCATATAATTAGGAGGTCACCAAGCCATGCTTGTTATAATTGGCATTGCCATAGTCAGGGGCTTTTGTGACCTCAAGTGATGATTTGCCTGAAGGAGTAAGCCAGGAATGTGTATGCTTTGGGCTAGGGAGACTGTCTAAGCTGGCTGTAAAGCCTAAGGAAGGAGGCCAAGAATCAAATCACAGTGCTCACACAAGGCCTGGTGCTCAGTTGAATGTAGTCCTTCTCCATTCAGTTCATCAGTCTCCAGGGTTTGATATGGGACCAAGGAGGCAGAGAATGGGGGAGAGGTAAGGTGAAATGGTGAGACTTCAGGAAAACACAATTGAAATGTCAATGCAAAGGCATCCCATATTAAGGTGAGGTCATAATTCCTCCCAAGCCTATTCAGTTTAAAGCAGAACCCCAGCCTGTATAAAATGATCCTGAACATTCACACAGAGGGTCTTTAATTCCTAGTACTGAGCCACCCTGGAGCAAAAACTGACAGCACTGCTTGTTTCAAAATACAGTCTCATTACAGGTTACAGATGATTGGTTATAACATCCCAAATTCCCGGCTATCTCTCCCCAACCAGTTTTTGATGGATAATTAAGTAAAGAAGACAAAGAAGAAGAAGAAAAAAAGGAGAGTTTAGCTGGGTATGACATATTCACTGAGATGCCAGAAAATAACCACAGATACAAAACAAGCATTTATCCATAGAAAACATTGTTTCCTTAAGGTTCCAAAAGCAGTAATCTTCACTTTGCAAGTATGTGAAAGAAGCTAAAAAGAATCAACATGAAAGTCTTTGTTTTCTTGCTTGTTCTGTTTCAGCCTATGACTGGTTCATTTGGTTGTAGTACAGATGAGTCACAGATTGATCATTCACACACACCAGTTGGTTTCCTTCCCACATTTATGAATGATATGTCTAACCTCATCCAGTCATCTTGCAAGTGAAAGCTATTATCTACAGAGGAAACTAGAGGAGTGAGGGTCCATTTTCAATGCAAATTCTTCATCATTTCTTAAAAAGCAACTCCGGTATATGTAGCATGATGTTTCCATGTGGGAACTGCATATTGCAAGATTCTAATAAAACACAGTGCAGTGCCAAGGACTGCCAGGACACTTGATTTGTCACTCTCTAAAACAAAGAAAATGAACTATAAAGGAGGTTGATATTTGTTGACTTTGGTGATATTTTTGTTTATCATTTGAAGCACACCAAATTATTAACAATATGTTTCGCCAGAACTGATAACAATCTCGAACTATAAATCTACTGCTGGCCATCGATGAAGACAGTTCTCTTCTGTTACTTAATATCAGTATTTATTTTCTCCATTAGAACTGCTTAGCTTGGGTGAATTCTAGCTGATAATTTCAGAAGGGCGAAAAGCTAACTAGAACTGGGCATTTGGCCCAGATGAATCTGATTCCAATGCTGTGAAGGAAGCAGCAAGGGAACTAGAAGGTCTTTGACAAAAATTGTTGATAATTGGCTAAGGACTGGGAAGGGAAACAGAAAACTTGGAGCATTATGAATGTTATTCTAAGTAAAAGAAAGACGCAAGGGGGGAATCAAGGTGCTGCAAGATTAGGGACCCTCTCTTTGATGCTAAGAAATTTAAAAGCTATATGGCTACAGGAAAATCTCTGCTATCTAGTACTCCTAGGAAGTAAGTCTTTCTGAAGACCTAAACTACAGAACCAAACTGGAAATCTTGGGTTCAAACCTCTGCTTTGTGTTACTGAACCTGCATTTCAGTAACCTCCTCCTTCCTCATCTGTTAATTGTGGATGATGCAATCACCCACAGGACTGGGTTTTGTAAATCTGACTCCCTCATCAAATAATGGATCTTTTCATGCTGCACAGCATTTATCAATTTCATACCAATTAATTTTAGAATTTTAATGAATTATAAATGTAGCTATATAAAATATTATATACTTTATTATGATGATTTCAGTCAACATAAGTTAGTACCTTGATTACTCAGGTTATAATTCTCAATTGCCATTAATAAATAGGGCAATAATAAAACAACACCACCCTCAGCTCTGCTAAACTTGTTCCTACCTACCAGGATTATATTGAAAAATAAAATGAATATTCCAAGTTACTATAAGACCTTTATCTAGTAAGTCCCTTTTATTTTATTTAGAAAGGTTCATTGATAACTATATCACATAGCTGTAACAATAAAAATCATTTCAATCCCCTTCCTTCTGTTTCAGGGCACATTCATAACTAGTCTATAGTGGCTTATTCAAATGTACTTCTGAATTATTTCTTAACCTAAAACAGCACAAATTAGAACAGTCTAAATAGCACTCAACAGCATTCAAACTGCAGATACTTTTTGCCCATAAAAACACACTGAAGTGACTCCATGTCGTGGTAAGTTATCAAATTATGGAAAGAACATTGCAGAGATTAAAATGTTGCATAAGAGAAAGAAAGCAGTATGAGTCAGGGGTTTGGGAAATATGAGTCAGACTGAAAGGAGGGAGCCAAAAACAGAGAGAAAGAAGGCTTATACAGGAGCTTAATGGACACCACAGTGATGCGGACACCATTGCTTCCATTAGCTTGGAGAAACCAAATATGTGGATCCATCAACTGAGGGCCAGTGTGATAAAGAAGCTAAAAGTGACAGCTGAGCAAAGATTAGTCTGGACTATTTAAAGCAACTAAGGTTGCCAAAGTCAGCAAGAGAGGGACCCACAAATAGTATAAATCACTAGAAGGGAGACCATGGGCACATTTTTGAAAAATGAGGGAATCACCAAATATTGCCATTAGCTATTCATAATATAATATAATGAGGAAATATGTTGTGATATTTTAGGAAGCACATCCCATTATTTTATTCTTTGGTAATGTTAACATTAGGCTATGACTACATAGTTCAGGGCTGCTTGCTATGCTGTTCAATCTAAACTCTCTGATCCCACCTTTATGGCCCTGAATTTTGTTCATGACTTGAACCTACTTGTTCATGAGCAACCTCTGCCAGGCACTGTACCAGGCCCCTTACACACAGTACCTCCAACTGTGCTGACTTCAGCTCCTTCCATTCTCCTCATGCAAAGCAATTTGGTCTTATTACTGTTTTCTGATGTGACTGGCCTTCTCCTTAGAAACAAACTTATTTTCCTGCTAATCCTCATATCTCACCTTCTTCAAAATGCAACTCAGAGCCCACCTCCTCTGGCAAGCCTCCTGCAGCTGCTGACCTCTGATACTGCTTCATGCCTCATGGACTCTGCACTTCTGCACTCAATTACTTTACATTATTCCCACTAACTGATACCTTGTTGATTTTGCTGCATTTCTCAGATCTTGCCTGTTACACTCTTACAAATTTTAGTTCCATGAGATAAAGCACTGACCCTCCTTTCCTTAAACTCTAGGCATCAATTCCCAGCAAACAATAGTGACTCGTCAATTTATTGAACAAATACTTACTGAAAGTTCACCATATTCCATGCACTATCCTAGGCTAAGAGTACAGAAAGAAGTCATAGATTCCATCCTCAAAGAGCTTGATTCCAGGGCCCAGGCATACATTGACTGTCTGAAAATCCAAGTAAGCTTAACTGTGGAGAATAAATGATAGATAATTTAAAAACACAACACAAACTCCTCTCCACAGAGTATTTGTTCCTTCATTGTTAGGAAAATTTTGACAGACTTGAATAGTTTCCCTGATGAATAAAGCATTGTTCTTGTCTATGCAGACAGGCCCCCAGTATAGGCATAGGAAATGGATTTTTGCCTATACACCACAGAGGTGCCTGCAAAAGGCATTGTTTGTGCTGGCTGAATTCATGATTTTTGAATCACATTGAATTTTCTGATTAAATAGAAATGCCTACAAGTAGAAAAGACAAACAAGAGAGTTTATCAACATATAATGACTTTGATATGGCTTTGTAGAGCTGTGTAAATGTGCAATAACAGGATCTCAAAGTATAATTGTTCTAAATAATAAAAGTATATTGTTTAAGTAAACTAATAAGTGGATATTATAATAGATGATAGTTCAAAGAAATGCAGTTCATCGGGAGACTTCAGCACGAGATAACCTACTGAAAGCAAGGAAGAGGATATTTTACACTGTAGTCAGAGAAGCCATAAGTGGAAATGCAGTTAATAGCTGCTTTCTGGAGCCAGGTACGGTACCACACACCTGTAATCCCAGCAACTCAGGAGGCTGAGACAGAAGGATTGCAAGTTTGAGGTCATCCTGGGCAATTTACAAGACCCTGTCTAAAAATAACAAACTAAAAAGACTGGGGTTGTAGCTCAGTGGTAAAACACCCCAGGGTTCAATCCCTAGAAAATAATACTAATACAAATAATAATAATAATAATAATAATAAAATTTTAATTTTTTTTTAAAAAGCCTGCTTTCCTGATTCTCAGAGATTACTTTTTTGATGATTTTGTAAGTCCAGGTAAGTAGAAAGTATAATCACCAATGTTAGGTAAGGCCAATCCTACTGCAGTAGGATTTTGCTTGTTTCATTTTATTTTTTGGTACTGGGGATTGAATCAGGGGTACTTTACCACTAAGCTACGCCCTCAACCCCCTTTTAAAAAATATTTTTTTTGTTTCAAGACAGAGTCTAAGTTACTGCGGCTGATCTCTGATTTGTGATCCTCCTGCCTCAACCTCCTGAGCTGCTAGGATTATAGTAGTGCACCACCATTATACCAGTTTTGCTTGGTTTTTGAAAAAGAAAAGACCATAGTGAGAGTAACAGTAGTGGCATTTCAGGATTGTTTGTTTTTATTAAATTACTTTAACTTTTGTTTGTTTCTATTAAATAACCCTTCTTGGGAACTAAATTGACATTATAGTTGAAGAATAGCACAGGTTGCTGTATTTAAAACCTATTTAACGATGCGTTAATTCCACTGGACATGTTAGCCTATTTATCAAAGAGAGTTAGAAATGAACAATGTGAAAATAGGAAGGAAATTGTAGGACATTCAGGAATGCAATGGGGTGGAGGCAGTTTGCAGAGATGTCTCAAAAAGAAAAGCCTCAGTCACTGGTGAGACCTCCCTTAGAAATGCAGCAGCAGCCCATGTCCTTGATCTTCTGCCAGAGTATGCCGAGGAAATCTGCCACATCTGAATCTAACATTGCCATATCTCTCAGGGCTGTTATCACTGCAAATGCTGGCAAATGTTCTTGACATAAAACAATAGGAATTCTGCTGTCATTTCTGCATTAACCAGTCATAAAACTCTGAAGAAACCCCAGTAGAAAGATTTTCATCAAGTGCATATGAGAAAATAATAAAAGACACAAAAAGGAGCAGATAAATCTCACGGCAAGATTGTTGAACCATTGCATTATATCCAAAAAGCATAGTTTGCAATCACTGATTTGAAACTAACAATAATAGTAATAGTACTAATAAATTTCAAAACAAAACCAGAAACATACCAAGAAAGCTTAGCTAAAACTTTATAACCAGGTTCAAAGAATTACATAAATAGATGCTTTCATTGGTTGTTATCTAACAGTCATACACCACTCAAGTATTTTTCACCTCCTGTCCCTCTTTCCTGTGGAAAGAATCTCTGTTATCATTTCCATGCTCAGCTAAGTGAAGCTGTTATCTGAGGACAAACCTCTTACAACCAGATCTCCCTACATTATGATACTGCATAGTGTTTAAATGCAACAGTGCACCTTGAAAACATGGAAAAACAAAAGGGAAAAACATAACCACTCTCTAAGCTTCTGAAAGGGAGAGCAGAGATTGAGAAAACTCAGATTATTGGTGATTTTTTTAAACAATTGATACTTGGTCCACTATTTCTACTAAAGCACCCCCAGGTCTACCACAGTAATGATTTAAGACCCCCTTATTCTCAGTTTTCATGCAAAATGTGTCATCTCAGATTTATGTGTCATTATGATACTCTTAATGACACTTAGAGTCTTCAGTTGGAGAATGTGATAATTGTGTGATGCTTTTATTTGTTCTGTTTAACTTCATGATATGGGAGTTTTGAATGAATACAAAGGTGATATATATATATTAAAGGTGATATATTATAATATAATATATATGGCAAAATTGAATTCACTTATAAATGACTGTAAACCTGAATATACATACACAATTTTACATCACATTTTCATCTGAAACCAATTCCCTAAGCTATTTTATGTACAGCTGAGTTGTTTGTCTTTTGTTTTTGTTTTTGTTGTTTTTTTACTTTTCTAGAACAATGACCTGCTTACTCCTTCAGGAACATTTGATGAAATAGTCTCAGAAGTAAAATGCTTTGGGAAATTGTATATATTAAACTACACCAGCCTATGTCTCCTAGAGAAATATGATCTAATTGAATCCTTTGCATATTGAATTTGCAATGAAAAATTTATACACAAATGTTACTCTACCATTTGCAAAAAAAAAAAAAAACAGCAACAGGAGATGAAATGTATATTATGTATAATATTGATTATATCCATTTACTGGGCAGATTTTTTAAAGCCTTATAAATAGAAATCATCTCAAATATAACATATGGGTGGAAAAACCAGGCATCATTTAACTTCTTCAAATTTTAAAACACACTAAACTGCTATATCCTACTAGATGCACCCACCTAGTCCCTGTTTAACAAAAGTATAAATAATCTCCTGCCTACCAGGGGAGTGGCACGTGGTGGGTAAAGGGATGAGGATGGAGTGAGTCTTTGGCTGCATGTTCAATGTTTTATTTCTTAACAAAACAAAAGCAGCTGAGACAAGCATGGCAAAATGTTAGCGTTTGTTAAACCTGAGTAGTACACACCATTATCAATGAAGTTATTTTCTGAATTCTCTGATTTGTAATTTAAAATATTTCCAGTATAACAAAAGTGTAATGCTTTAAGAATAAAGTCAAAATTCAATTTAAGAAAAGCAATGGCAAAATGGAAGAAATGATGACATCTTCACAATCTACTAAAATTCTTCATGTTGTGTGTCTTGGACAGACATCGACGAGTGCACTGCAGGGACACACAACTGCAGAACAGACCAAGTGTGCATCAATTTACGAGGCTCCTTCGCGTGCCAGTGCCCTCCAGGGTATCAGAAGCGAGGAGAGCAGTGTGTGGGTAAGTCCCACGGGGCAGTAAGCAGAGTCCTGTCCTGAGCATCTTCAGGCATTCACAACAAAGTACCCATATCCACTGGAGAATGATAGTAACAACACTTCCTCTTTCACTGACTACCAATCCACTCTCCCTCTAACAAGAACAACTAGCCTTAAAGGTTGAGCCTGTCCTAAACAGCAAAGTGTTATAGCAGAAATCTGTGGTGTAAATTGGACCACAGGGGCAACCGAGAAAGTAATTTTAAATGAGGGGGTATCGCACCCACACACTGGTGATGGGGCTTTGGTCACTGCTGCATAGTGCAGCACAGCACACCAGGCAAATGGTGAAGTTCAAACCCCAACTCTGCCCCACAAGGCATTTTGAGGCATTAGGCAAACTATTAAGTTCTCAGCATCTTTCCTTGTTCAGGTGCCCTGTGGAGACAGCAGTGGTTCCTACCTTAGGAGCTCACGCACAGGAGCACCCACCACAGACTGGCCCTGTGTGGCGCAGCTGTTTGCCATCATCACACAGAGACTCCTTGTGTTGCCAGCCTGTGCCAGGTGTTGTAAGTGCAAAGCCAAGCATAGTACCTGCTTCCTTGAGGGTCTGAACCTGTCTGCTCCCTGAGGACAAGAGCAAACTCCTATTCCATTATTCAATCCCAGTTCAGGCTCCTCTAGGAAGCCTTCCATGATTCATCCAACTATAATTAGTCACTCCTTCCTCATCAAACTATGATAAAGTATCCTTTTATAAATCTCCAATCTGTTGCAGACTAATACTTCTGTAAGGTATAATAAAAAATATTGTGGTGTTATCAAATTGCTATTCCTAAACATGTGTTTTCAGTTTCTAGATTGATCCAAATAGTCCATGGATCAGCAGTACTCTGTGTAGCACAGTGCTCCCTCTGTCCCTGGTACGCCTGTCTATTATTGGTCATATTATTACTCCAGGGGGAAACTTGTTTCATGCCTATCTTCCATACTAGGCAGATGTAGATTGTATGTCTTTATCAGCTTGTGTCATTGCTGGCTCCAGAGTCCTCAAAGAGTGTCCACCACAAAGAGGATGCTCTGAGTGCATTTTGAATGAATAGAAGAACACAGTGTAAGGAGGCCAACTGGCAACTAGTGAAGTAAAATAAAGCATTCTGGCTCAATAGGGAGGCCCAGCAGTAGCCCTGAAACTGTAATTGACTCCCTCTGTTCATTTATTTGCATACTGCCTCTCACCACAAGCCAACAAAGAGGACTTATTTTCTCTTAGGAACTGAGAGCGAGGATGTGGGGACAGGCAACCAGCACCAGTTTTCACCCACGAATGTAAGCTGTTGATATTAGGTTGTCAGCAGTGAACTCCTCGTGGTCTCTGGCCCAGTTCTGTCTGCCACAAGCTGTTCCTAGATGCCAGGGTTGGTGCCCAACCCTCAAAGAGCACCCAGGGTTTGCAGCAGCTGAGCCATGGTTTGGGAGAAGAGTGTGGGGAAACTCCACAGACCCCAGAGCTTTGCCTATTGTGTTGATAAAATAAACATTCCAGAAGAAGGAGCTAACCCATCTTACTGCAGGACAAACCTAGTAGAGAGGAGCATATGGTCACAGTCTTTTGTAAGAAAGTAGGAAGAGACCTTCACATCCCAGTCATGTGTCTGCCCCGCTATTCCTCTCACCCACAGAATCAAGTCTACATCCCTCAACAGAGCATGAGTCTTCCTCATTCTGATCCTCATCCAGCTCTGTCGCATCCTTCCCCACCAAAATAAAATTACACTCCAGTCTTCTTCCACTAATTATATATGTATGGCGTCACAATTCGGTATCCCCACCCAAGTTCTTTCCTGCACCAAGAACATTGCCTCCTAGCAAACTCCTATTCCATTATTCAATCCCAGTTCAGAGATACCTCCTCTAGGAAGCCTTCCATGATTCATCCAACTATAATTAGTCACTCCTTCCTCATCAAACTATGATAAAGTATCCTTTTTTAAATCTCCAATCTGTTGCAGACTAATACTTCTGTAAGGTATAATAAAAAAATATTGTGGTGTTGTCAAATTGCTATTCCTAAACATGTATTTTTAGTTTTTAGATTGATCCAAATAGTTCATGGATCAGCAGTACTCTGTAGGCCACACTTTGTGTAGCACAGTTCTCCCCCTGTGCTTGGTACACCTGTTTATTATTGATCTTATTACTCCATGGGGAAACTTGTTTCATGCCTATCTTCCATACTAGGCAGATGCAGATTGTGTGTCTTGATCATCATCATGAACCTGCAGTGCCAAACACAGTGTTACCATATAATGATGGTTGATGAACGTCTACTGGTTGAGAAGACATGCACCATTTATTTATTAAATAGTTATTGAGGGCTGGCTATGTGCCAGGAACTGTTCTAGTTACTGGCTATAGTAGTGAACAAACAGATTGTATAAAATCATGACTATTAGAAAGTACCATTTGTACAATTGGCTATCAATACTGGTACCTGCCTATAATACTAGGAAGCACTGTGCTAATAGTTCTCTTAATTAGCCTTGAATTTCCATTCATCATTCATTCAAATAATGATTATTGAGCACACACTATGCCAGCCCTTGTTCCACATATTAAGCAATTGTCATGATCAGACAAAAACCCCATTGTTCTTTACCTCAAGGAGAGGATACAGGTTTTATTTGGCCTGCATTATAGTGAGGGAGACAGACAAGAAGCAGATAAACATAACACAATGTCAAGTGATGTTAAGGTCTACAAGGAAATCCAAAGCAGGTTAAAGAAATAGGGCAGAATAAACTATTGTATATATGTGGGAGAATGTGAGGTGGTGACATTGATCAGACAATGCTTTATTTCAACATGCAGGTTAAATCAAAAGTATTTTGCAGTTTATTAATAATATCTCCCATTTATTTTTACCTGCTATGATCTAGGAACTTTGCCTACATATCATATAATCCTCTCAGCAATTCTATCATATTTTTTGCACTATTACTTGCAAAAGAGGAAATGGAAGCTTGAGAATTATGATCAAGCTAGTAAATGCCCGAGTTAAAAATTCAAACTCAGGTTCCCTGAAGCCACTTGAGCACACTGCCTCTCACATTTTTAAAGTACCCACACAGCCCAGCATTGTTTTGTTTTGTTTACCAAAAGTCAGGGTCAGTATACAGTGTTACATTGTACATGCATAATTATTGTTTTAAATGACACATGCCATATTGGAGTTGTCATTAAGCATAGTCATGAATTAGTGACATTTTTAAATGCTTCTAAGATATTAGTCTTATTCTGCAAGTACTCAGTTGAGCATTTTATGGTTGGAGAAGGAGACAGGCTGGAACACTTCATCAGTGTCAGCAGGGTCCTCCCAAGAGGTGACCTGTTGAGCATCCTTTCCTTCCACATTCTTCTATTTGACTCTCACAAAAACTTCCTAAGATACACATGGCAAGCATTCCTTTCACTGTGTGCAAAAGAAACCCCAAGACCTGAATGTTTCAGCAACTTAGCCCCTGTCACCAGCCACACATATCCCATAATCCCTTTCTCTTAGTTTCATCCTACATCGCTTAATTCTTTTTTTTTTACCTCATTTCATAACATTTTAAGTCCCCACATGGACATTCTCATACGTATGTGAAGTGGTCTTAATTACTTTTTTCTTTTAAGTCTCAGCCCACCTAACCAGGCTTATTTATCACACACTGAGGTATGTAGTCTGTTCTTAACATCTTCTTTAACTGCAAAAAAACACAAATACCCTAATTTCAACAACAGAGGGATTAAAAAAAAAAAAAGGCTCTTCCCTACATAGGTTTTCTAGATAATCTTTGCTGAAAATTTGGTAAGTCAGTAATTTTTCTCTCTGTGTGTATGCTGGTCACCCAGACATAGATGAGTGCTCCGTGCCTCCATATTGCCACCAAAGATGTGTCAACACTCCAGGCTCGTTTTATTGCCAGTGCAGCCCTGGGTTTCAGTTGGCAGCAAACAACTACACCTGTGTAGGTAAGTCTTGGGGAGACTGCCATCCTAACTGATTTCTGTCTTCAAGAAAAAGGAGACCCCATATCAAGGTGCACTATCTCCAGTCTCTGTCATTCTTTAATGAATTGGTTTCCATCAACTTCCCTTGAGTAATCATTTAATGCTGAAAGGACGATAATTAATCTGTTTCTCAAAACACATCAACATGGGAATGGAAAACTTTTTGAAGCTTGGTTTTCGTTCTTCTCTGTAGGTGTATCAATTTTTTTTTCAAATTCAAGATCGATTGATAAACACACAACAATTAGTCAATACAGTGTGATATAAATGCTAAAGGTGCCAAGGGGGTTACTGTAAGTTCAAGTACATAAACTTCCCACTGAAAACGCATCTGATTTTTACTTGCTGCTTCTCCCCCTTCCGAATGCAATGTCACAGCACACAATTATAAGATTGGCATGACATGGAAAGAATCTAGTGCAGGAAAAATGCCTTTTCACAATATTTTCAGTGCCTTAGAGCATTGCAAAACTCTGTATGGGTCTCAAAGGCTTATGTTATAATTGTAATGGAATTTAACAGAAACCATTTAAAAAGTAATAAATAGCACAGATAAATCTTCACTACAGCATGCTGAGAGACCATATCAGTATGAGTGTCTTATAACAATTATTTATAGACTTAGCATTTTGAATCTGAACAACAAAAGAAAATAGATACTGGAATGTTTATTTATTAGAAGCATTAAATTCTTTTGGGAAGATTTATCAAACATCAAACTGTCATACCTAGAAAAAATATTCTGGTATTTCTAAAAGAAGTATATTACAGACCTTTGAAGTTGTTCCAACAAATATGAAACTGAATGGATACTCTCCAATGAGCTTCTGCAGGGCAAAGAATTCAGCTAGGGATTTACTCACTAATCATCAGATGATATAGGTACAAAAGAGCAAAGATGTTTAAAGACATATGTGTATCTAAAACCTTTCCCTTCAGATATAAATGAATGTGATGCCAGCAACCAATGTGCTCAGCAATGCTACAACATTCTCGGTTCATTCATCTGTCAGTGTAATCAAGGATATGAGCTAAGCAGTGACAGACTCAACTGTGAAGGTAAAATATTTTTGAAATAATACGCAGTAAGAGTCCACCATTGTCATTCATATTCTTTCTCTGAGTGTACCTGTTGATGAAAACAAATTTTTACTCACAGAAATTCTATTCCAAAATCCAATTCATATAGTTTAACAACGTTGGCTTCTTAATATGTTACCAAGAGAAAAATATGTTAATATGTTAAGAAGAGAAAAAACAGAATAACTGAAATTTTAGATGCCAGCTGGGTCTAATTATTAGAAAGGATGTTCTAGAGTGTTGCTTCTCAAAGTGTGATTAAAAAGTAAAAAGAGGAGCCGGGCACAGTGGAGCACGCCTGTAATCCCAGCGACTCGGGAGACTGAGGCAGGAGGATGGAGAGTTCAAAGCCAGCCTCAGCAAAAGTGAGGCACTAAGCAACTCAGTGAGACCCTGTCTCTCAATAAAATACAAAATAGGGCTGGGGATGTGGCTCAGTGGTCCAGTGCCCCTGAGTTCAATCCTGGTTCCCAGTACTGGGAAATTGTAAAGGGAAATAAACTGATACTGTTAGAATTTGACCTTAAGCTTTCGATAAAGTCTGATATTTTGTTTAGAGTTCACAATGTTTTTATTCTCTTTAGCTCATCTAAAAAGTATATCACCAAAGTAGTGACATTAAAACTTTTCAACTCTGTGTCCTTGCTCTTGTCCGATTCAACAGACATTGATGAATGCAGAACCTCAAGCTACCTGTGTCAATATCAATGTGTCAATGAACCTGGGAAATTCACATGTATGTGCCCCCAGGGATACCAAGTGGTGAGAGGTAGAACATGTCAAGGTAAATTTGTTTTCTTATATGTGAAGTGTTTGGTTTTAACTGGGAAGAACCTGGAGGAAGTTGCAGGATTCTCTACTACGGATTTTCATTTTTCCCACTTTGAGTACATAATTTGAGTTCTTTCTGTCCCTATTCGTCATGCGATAATGCACATCTCATGAAGCTGAGACTCCATGTTAGTCTTGACCTTCTTTGGAATTTAGAGTCACAGTTTTTCTTTGTAAAAAATGTAAACAGTTTTAATAAAATGTTAATATCTCTACTAACTGGCATATACAATCTCTTCCAAGCATCTACCACAAAAATCAGTTATTAAAATGTTTCACCATGAGTTTGAGTTTAAAGCCTCAGTTTAACATGTGAGTTAGAGATAACCTCAATCCAGTCTTAATTCTCTAAAATACCAAGATTATAAATTTTGTAGTAATTTAGGTGCTGAGAGAATCATCCTAATATGTATTAAACTGTACTTAGATTCTTCAGAGAAAAAAAAAACTAGTAAGCCAAAAAATAACTAATGACCTTGTACCTGCTGCAAAATAAATACTTAGGTGGTCTTCACACCTACACACAGATGCGAGAGGCAACCATCTACAATTGTATGATTTTAGAGTCTTTCAGGAGGATTTGAAAATGTACACCCTCTTCCCCCTACCTCCAATGCTGCATGTAGTTTAAAACTTCTTCAACAGGAAAAAGACTGGTAGATAAAACCAAACATGTAGATAATCCTGAGAGAGCTAGTGTCAACACTTAAATTTACACAAAACAGTGAAAGTGTAAAAAAAAAAAAAAATGACAACTTGAGGACAGAAAAATCTATTTGAATTTGGCTGTTTTGCATTCTAACTATACAATATTGAACCAATCAAACTTCTCTAAGTCTCAGCTCTAGCTTTTAGAAAAAGGAGATGGAGAAATGAAACAATATAATGTGAAAATAATTCATAAACTATGAAGTCCATACAATTCAAGGTATTTTTATGGAATTTGCTCGGCAATGTCAGCAACTAATAGTAAGTCTTTTCTAGAGGCTTTTAAAATCAGAATTGGAAAGCGCACACACAAAGCCAGTAAGCATCTTGTTAAGAAAGGAGAAGATCAAGGAGACACTGGGAAGTCTCAGTCTATATCAAAATTATACAGGGAAATAGTAACTCAGAGGAACATCCGTGACCTAGGATTTTGTAGTGTGAAACTAGACTCCAGTCACTAGTTATGTACATAATCAAAATGTCGTTCATTGCATAATGAATATCTTTATAACCTTTTCCAGGTTACTAGAAACTCTGTAAATGTTAATTGTGGGGAAACATTGCATTCCAATGGTCTCACTGAACCCTAATTGAGACTTTTAGAATGAATATTACATGCAGGAAAATGCTAGCCAATGGGATATTTTAACCAATTTCCCTGGAGTCCTTCAAACAAATGTCTGTGTGTTTCTGATCATAAATGGAGTTGATATTGAACAAAGACAAAAGCAAATTAATGTACAATAGGATCTTATTTTCCTGATCTATATATCCAGAAACATATCTGTTTTAAGGTGGAAAATGCACTAAAATTACAAATGGGAGTTCATGAGTGTTGTTATATTGAAGATATGTATCTTTGGAATATTTGGTTGAGCCAAAATATTGTAGTGAAAGAGACTTACATTCTTTTAAAGTATCAAGCAATTGCTTTCCCCTACTAAAACCATCCCTCTTGAGCCTTGTCCATAAGAACAAAGTAAAATTCAGAAGGTTTGAATTCTTACCTTCCTGGAAGGGCTTATTCGGGGTATGAAATAACTGTTCTCATTTCCACAGGCTTACAAAAATGAAAACAGTATGTGTGTGTGTGTGTGTGTGTGTGTGTGTGTGTGTGTGAATGCACGCATGTGCATTTTTATCTAAACAGAGACAGAAAAAACATACACGCAGACACATGTTCCTCAAATATTTTAATACTGTTAATTTCTGAACCTTCCAGAACGGTTAAACTGTTGATTATGCTAGTCTCTACATTACCAGAAGTAATAACCAAAGTTATAGCATAAAATTTCCTTTTGCTGTTTTTGGACTCTGTATAACAAACCAGTCTTCATTTTCCCTCTAGCTAAACAGCACCTTTATTTCTCCAAATGGTAAAAAATGCTGAAAGGGCAGGTCAATTGTGATTTCTTCAAAGAAAGTTAGGTTTTCTGCCTTCAGTCATAGCCAGTCCAAGAAGACACTTCTTGTGGCTGACTCTTGGAAACTGCATAACTTTTCCAGTCCCCTCTTGGATTCCAGATAAGTTTAGCCAGTTGGAAGCCAAAAGAAAAAAAAAAAAATGCTCCAAAAACAAGGCATGGAATTATTCTTCCTTAGAGAAACTTACAATGGAAAGATGCCTGTCACTATATGAATTTGAATCTGCCACTTACCCCTGCTTTGTTTTTTCTCCATGTCAAAAGGAGATAACATCTTCCTTACCTATCTTCACATAGTTTATGTGAGGAGCAACAAGGAATTTACAATAGGATTAAAACAAACAGGCAGATTTCAATAATGCAAAGCAGAAAGGAATAAAGGTGGTAAAAGGGGAGCACCAGGTCTGAGAATGCAAAAGAGATCATATCCCAGCTCCCAGCCCATGCCTGACTTGCAGCATGGATTCCGTGGAATGAGTAAATGAATGAATGAAAATATCCAGTGATAGGGAAGGCATGATTCAGAAAAGGTTTACATTGGATAAAATATAAATCACATTCAAATGTAAAGGCTTAGGGATGTGGATATTAATTTAATTGTTTCCATGGTTATAAATGCAGTGGCTTGCTAAATTGTTTCAAATCTCACCTGGGAGCTCCTAATCTAAAATGAGCCTTGGTCTAGCCTAGCCTACGTACAGCTGGGACTCTCCCCTTTGGCTCTTTGGCACCAGTCCCTTCTTCTTCTACACAGTCCTTAAATATCTATGTTCTATCCCTGCCCCCATTGTGAATCAGCATCTGCAATTAGAACAAATTTTTAAAATTTTCTACAAGGTGAAACACCTCACAGTATCACTTCTGCTGTGCTTCCTTCCTCTGGACCGTGGAAACCACTCTCAGAGAGCCATCTATCCCTCAGCATACCTGCTTCCTAAAACTACCTTTCTAGATATTTTCTGTCTCCTAAGCTCCAGAGACAATCAGCTGCCCTCTGCATAGATTTTTCTTGCTGCTTTCTCATCCTGGAAAGCCTTCCCCGCCCTAGCAATGAAAAATTCATTTAACTACCATCCTTCAAAGTCAAGCTGAGATGGCTACTTCTTTCTTTCTTCAGCCTTCCTTAATCTTTCAGGCAGAATTAATCAATTCCACTTCAAGTCCTCCTGTGTACTTACTTATCTCCTATTTAATTCCATTTTGTTTTATAAGTAATTTTTCCCAGCTAAATTATCATCTACCTGTGGGCAGGAACTGGTGAGGTGTTTGGTTGGTTGGTTTTTTTAGTTTTATATAAGTCAAGTCAATGGTTAGCATTTGACTTTGAATTTAAGAGATTGGTACTTGATAAAAATATCACAAAATGATACATATTAATCTGTGCAGAATGGCTCAGCTACATCTGTCCTGAATTCAGTGTAATGAATTGAGGTCCCACCCAGTCTTGGGTCTAAAAGCAGTCCAGATTCCTATATACCTCTTCCTTGAAAATCAGAATCTGCCACTTATACAATTTTCTTGATTAATATACCTTAAACCCTATGTCTGCAGATATCAATGAATGTGAGACTGCCAATGAATGCCGAGAGGATGAAATGTGTTGGAATTATCATGGTGGCTTCCGTTGTTACCCACGAAATCCTTGTCAAGATCCCTATATTTTAACATCAGAGAAGTAAGAAACATCAGCTTTTGAAAGTGAGCCTCTTCTGGTCTTCCCCAGCCAAACCAATGAATGCTTTTTTATTTGTCTCTACAGCCGATGTGTTTGCCCAGTCTCAAATGCTATGTGCAGAGAACTGCCCCAATCCATAGTCTACAAATACATGAGCATCCGCTCTGATAGGACTGTACCATCAGACATCTTCCAGATTCAGGCCACAACTATTTATGCCAATACCATCAATACTTTTCGGATTAAATCTGGAAATGAAAATGGAGAGTTCTACCTAAGGGTAAGTATCCTGAAGCCAGCTATTGAGAAAGGTGGAAGTTTGTCGTGTCGTATTCACATGGAAGGAAAACTAACATTTAGAGTTTTGTGTGTAGGCATGTGTAGGGACCTCCAGTGGACCTTATTTCACTTAATCCCCCTGGTAATGCTGTAAGACAGATATTAGTATTGATTTTTATTTTTTCCAGAAGGAAACATGACATGTAGAGAGATTAAGTAAAGCTTCCCTAAAATCACAACCAAACTACAGACTCTAGTAGAGTTGTGTGTAATTGCCAAAACACAAGTCTACAAATCAATGACACATAGAAAAAATAACTTCTGGAGAGTTTTTCAAAAATCATGAATTCCTTATTGCTACATTTGCAAGACAGTTTACATTCACAGCAAAACTAAAACCTGTCAGTCTCAGAAGTGACCTACCCCAGTGCACAGTATGAGTCAACACAAGTACCACTGTCTTCTGGGCAGACAGTGTGGGCTCACCCAAGTCTTTTCTCTGTCTTTTATTGCCTATGTGAAATCTCATTTCTGAATTCTGCCATTTCTCTCTTCACAGTGTCTCCTGGGTTACCTCTGCTCCCAAAGCCCCAGTTTCTCCTTTAAGCTAGTTTTTCACCTCCTAAATCTCTCCAGAGCCTTCCAAGCTGATCTCCCTGACTCCAGTGCCTCAGCCTTCCATTCTCCCCTGCAAAATCTCAGCAAGTTCATTTTAGGTTAAAATCCTGACACATTTTAAATACAGCTCACCACTTCATGTGAAACATGATGGCACCCCACCAAGCAGTTTGCAGGGTTACCGTAACTGTTTCAAGCTAAGGATGTTATTCATCCAGTTACGGTTTTTTCAAAACTCCTTTGGGCACTCTTCCTTTTTAATCAGATTTTAAAGTCAATATTTCATTTTGAGAATATGAAAGCAAATTGGGAAATTCATCCTTGTGGTAAAGTTTACAGATTTTTAATGTTTACACGTTTATCCTGTTCTTTGATATATTAACTTCCTTTCCAGCTCAAGTAATGTGATTCTCTTTCTTTGCCAGTAAATTAGAAATGATTAATTTCTCATGACCAACTTCTGAAGAGAAAAACCCAACCCAAAATACAATCTATTACTATCATTATTTTTTCTATTAGGAAAAAATAAACTTCTTTAGCATTTGATGTTTTAAATTTGAGATGCACTAGGTATTTGTAAAAAGTTTCCTGTAAATGAGTTTTACACAGTTCAGATAATACCAATTAAATAATTCTAGCCCAAACAGACAATATTATCAGTAATCCCGTGGTAATAACATAGGCTCATCTCAAAATCTTCTTTAAAAATAATTTTCCATTTTGTACTCTTAACCACAATTTTAAAAAATAAAATTTCCTAGTAGAATCAGCTGTTAAATAAAGTTCCAACATGGTTTTTCTCTGCAATAAACAAGACACTTTCAAAGTTATTTTTATTCCGTCTGCCTTTATTGATTTTTCAAACACAAATACAAATCCTTTTTCTCATGAATAATATAAAACATCGCCAATTTTGATAATTCCAGAGTTAAGTCATTTTAAATTACTTGAATAAAAAAGCAATTTTAAATGATAAAATAGACACTTCAAGACTATTTGTCATCACATAATTCAAAAAGTACTTGGATCAAATTCTACAAAATTTCTCACTGAAATTCCACTTATGCAGAGGGTGTTGATGCCTATGAATCAATCATTAGTCCATAATTAAGCACCTACTATGTTCTTGGCTCCAGAGTGAAGAATTAAAAAGACATGTAATACACAGTTCCTGATTTCAAAGAACTCTGGCTACAACTGTGCAGCAAAAGTTAATATCTATGAAAAAGAAGGAGCCAACATTATACTTAATTCCATGGTCTAAAGACATCAAAAAAATTAATAGATAAAGGAGGTTTCTTGACAGTCATGAGTGTTGACCTAATGCTTAAAAGGATATATAGGATATAGGATTTTATTTATATTCCTTTTGGGGTAATACTGAGAAAACCTCCCTCCCTAGAAATGGGGATATATTATAAGGAAATAGTATACAAAATTGAAGGTAAAGTATCACCTTCAAATTATTGCTGTTACCTAGAGCTATTGCTTACAAGAAGCAGGTACCATAGAAGATCCTAGAGGCACAATGAATTAAACCAAGCCAATTCCTGTCCATTGGAGACGATAGCCAAGACCCTGTACAAGTGCTCAGAAGGGTGTTGACCATTGCAACAGAGTTTCAAGTTGCTCACAAGTGTGTAAGCAGAAGTTCCAACCATGTTAGCTGTGGTGTAGCAACCTTCCGGCAGAAGTAGATTTAAGCTCAAAGACAAACTGAAGAATAGGAAATTAAAGGATGTATAGTTGGTCTAGAACTCCAAGTGCTAGAGGCAGAGGGGTCTGAGAGGATCCTGGAGAGCTGAACAGGGGCTAGCTCTCACCAGTTTTACAGAATATTTTAAGACCTTCAGGTAGAGGAGTCTCTACTGGGTTTTCATGTTAAAATGATGCCTATCTATATTATAGAGCATGATTTGGAGTGTGACCAAAGTGGAAATAGACCAGTTACACATTCAAGAGATAGGGAGTTAGGGTGGTAACCAAGAGCTTTTTAAAATGAAGAAAGAACAGATTTAAGAAGATGTTGGAAGAACTACATGACTTGGTAACCCATTTGCTATTGGGAGGTTTGAGGAGAAAGAAGCATCAAGAATAACACCCTTGTTGTTTCTGTCTTGAGCAACAGTAAATAGTGGAAATAAAGAACAAGGAACCAGTGAGGAGGGGAAGATGAAGCGCACAATTTGGATAAATTAAGTCTAGGTTCCCATGAGACATCAAAGTAGAGATACTTGAAGCTGGATATGTGAATTTGGAACTCAAAATGCATACTTCCAAGTCACTGGCAAATGCATAACTGAAGCCATGACCCTGGATAGGATCACTCAGGGAAAGTGTGTTGAAGTGGGTGATTAGTGGAAAGGGAAGAGTGTCTGAAATAAGGAAGGGCTACATCATGAAGACTCTTCCTTTCTATAACCTGATCTAGGCACCGTTAGAATTGTCCAGCACCCTAGCCTGCAGTTCCCTGGCCATCTCATCTCCATGACCTTCTGTATTATGCCACTAACCCCCAGGCCATACTCAGGTATTGGTCTCCAGTGCTCCACTCAATAACTCACCCTCCTTCCTCTCTCTCTCTCATGCCATCACTCCCACACTGTGCTCTTCACCCTCAAAGTGATGCTAGTACCTTGACCTCCAGCCCCCTCTCCCCTTCGAGTCTATCAGCTACTTGGTGGACACTTAAACTACCCTGTCACAACACATCCACCCCCCATCTGGCAACCCCACATCAATCCCATAATCCATATATATTTTCATACTCAACTTGTCAGTGTGGACTAGTAACCCTATAAAATTCTAGTCTCCAATTTAAGATGGGTGCTCAGTATACTCAACAATTCTAGTAATTTTTCTTATTTCTTTTATTCCATTTTTCTTTATTCCCTGATCTCAAATGTCCCCATATTCTGTAAGTCCTTGCACCCTTCATTTTCAGTCAGTAACCTCACCTCCTACTCCTCTGAAATCACTGATAGGCGTGAGTTAACTGAACTTCCCATGCCACCCACTCAAACTTAAGTCTCTGTATTCTCCATCTAGTTTCCAAAGACAAGGTTTCACTTCTGTCAATCACGATCAACCCAGCCCATGTATTTTTCATTCCGTCTCCTCCAGAACCTTATTCTACCAGACTCCCCTCTACATCCTACTTATTCAACATGTTTTTCCCCTCTAGATTTTGTCCTACCTCTCCTCTCCCTTGCCAGACTAGCTTCTTAAAATTCAGTCTGTAATCGTGGTTTGTGCTTTATCACTTCCTGGTCACTTCTGTCTTCTGTTCACACTACTGTATGGAAGTTGATATGGGAAGAAAGCACCTAATGATTTCCATACATTAAGTCCAAGAATCGCTATCCTCTTCCGCTCTGTTGGACACCACAGTCACTCATCTGTTCTCCACTTTACCATCTATTTCTTCTTAGCTTCCTTCTTCATTTCTCCTCTGCCTACTCCTTCAGTGTCATCCTCTCCCAGAACTCCAGCCTTACCACATCCTCATTTTCTCCCTTGGTCTTGTGTCTACACAAAATGATTGCTAAATCTTAATCTCTGTCTGTATCCTTTGTCATTCAAACTCCCCATCCGCTTACCCACCACTCCCATATCAATCTCTCTCCTCTTTCCAACACCCATCACATTCTTCATCAAATTAAACTGCATTCAGTTCTTCTGATCATGGTGCTTTACAGAACTTCTGTTTATCCCTGGGGACTCTCCTCAGGCATTCCAAAACCTTTTCTCAGTGTTTCAGGATTCCTCCTCTTTTTTTCCCTGTGTGTATATGCACCTGTATGCACACACCCTGAGTATCCCCATATTCCTTAATATTTGCCACATTCTATTAAAATTAACTGTTTCCCTATCTTTCCACCCACTAGAATGGACATAGATGTACGATGTTCAGAAAGTGAAAAATGACAACTTTGTTTATAGGTTCAAAAATGATTTGATTCCAAGCTCTGTACTCTGTAAAAACTGAAACTGTTTAAGGGTACAAGAAATGTTAGTGAAGAGGGAGGAATAGGAAAGAAAAACTATCTGAAAAGCAAGTCCTTGCAACTTAGAGCTAGGTCCAATGGATGAACAAAGGGTAACTACGAAGAAGGTTTGGAATCAGGAAGGGACTAAGTAGCAGTTCTTTTATCCCACTAATTATCTCTCCACTAATTAATTATCCCCTAATTCTCATTAGAGGTATAATAACAAATAAGAGAAACTCTATTCCAAGAAAAATAATTCTCTCTCCCTTCTTTCTTCTTTTATTGTAGCAAACAAGTCCTGTAAGTGCAATGCTTGTGCTTGTGAAGTCGCTAACAGGACCAAGAGAATACATCGTGGACCTGGAAATGCTGACAGTCAACAGTATAGGAACCTTCCGCACGAGCTCAGTGTTAAGATTGACAATAATAGTGGGGCCATTTTCATTTTAGCCTTTTACCAGAGTCTACCACAAGCATTTAAATCAGCCAAAGAATATTGTTACCTTAAAGCACTATTTTATTTATAGATATATCTAGTACATATACATCTATATACTGTACACTCACCCATAATTCGAACAATTACACCATGGTATAAAGTGGGCATTTAATCTGTAAAGATTCAAGGTTTGTCTGTATTAATATGTGTAAATTAGACATTAATCCACTAAACTGGTCTTCTTCAAACATTAATCCACTAAACTGGTCTTATTCAAGAGAGCTAAGAATACATTATCCAGTGAATCTTGTATTCTTCCCTATAAATTGGGACCAAGCAATGATGCTCTTCTGTGGTGCTTAGGGAGACTTACTACAGCTCCACTGGCAGTCTCTTAAGGAGGCAGCCATGCATGACATTGAATAGCATGCAAGGGCAGGAATGAGTTTTTTAACCGCTTTGTAAGAAAATGGAAAAAGTCAATAAAGATATATTTCTTTAGAAAATGAGGAACTCCCATATTTGTGTTGGTCTTTATTTTCACAATCAGTCTGAAGGTGGTTGTTTATTACATACAATAAATCATTATTGCACAATAAGTTAGTCTCCATAGGGTATTTTAAATTTTTATCAGAAATCCTTTGTTATGAACATTCAAAACCAATAAGCAAAATTTCCCAAAATTCCCCAAATACATCAAATATCTCCTATAAAATTGTTCTATTGAGAAATCTATGAGGAGGAGATGAGAAAAATTTTTTTCTAAACCACACTGGAGTGGAACTGAAGAAGCAAATCCAGTAAATGTAATAACATCCCTGAACCTAGGATTTCACAAGATGCAGAACAAAATGAAGAAAAGGTATTTTACTGGGGGAGGTTAATTTCTAAATAAAATTAAAACCCTAACACTTCACTAATTTTTAAGTAAAATTTTTCATATTTGTACTCAGTGCTCACCGAGGAGGAAAATGATGATGGTTCTTGTTCCTGGTGTTGAGAATGACTGAACTAAAGCAAATCCCTTCCTTCAATTCTAGGAAAAGGTTTTAGGTCTTCTTATTTTTTTAAAAAAAAATGTAACTGCCTCACTTTGATGTGTCATATTTTTAAATAAATATTCTCTTAGATCGCCCAGTCTTTGGAGTTTTCTTAATGTAGCCAATAACAGCCAATATAACTTTTATATCTGGGGAAAAATCAGTTTCCACTGCCAGAGCAAGAACAACCATTTTATTTCTGTGTGCATGTTTGTGTGTGTATACTAAGAAATGAAGAAACAAAGACTATTAAAATCATGCCACAAAGAAAGTGTACAACCAATTTTTTTCTTACACCCAATTTCAAAGCACAAATGAATAACCTCTGTCACCAAGTTACCCTGCTACTAAAATGAAGGTCTCTCAGAGAAAAACTGAATATGCAAGAATTATCAAAAAGAAGGTTCAGTAAGAGACTAAGGAACAAAAGGCAAGCTCCTTATGTTAGAGTGGAGGATGGGCTCTTCAGTGCCAGAGAGGGACCGGACCAGTGCAGCGAGAACAGGTCTGACCAAACCGCCGGACTGAGTGCATGCTCCTCACCTGTCTGCATGACTGCCCACGGTCCAGATAAATTAAGGCTTTAACCTTTTCTATTTATAATCAATCTAGTGATTTTTCCACATAGAGTAAAAAAGAAAGAGCCTAAGACCTTCCAAGATCTTTCACTCTTAAAGAAAAAGGCAGAGTCTTGGTAGAAGAAGTAACAGGAATCTCTGGAATATTTATGCATGAACCCTGGCCCTCCCATTACCCCCAAATCCTGTATATGAAATCCGGATCTACAGAAACCATTAACTTCCAAGATCATGATTGTCCTTGAATCCCAAGACTTGGTCCCATTCGCAAATCATAGATCAAGGAGGGGATGATATACTGCGACTTCACTGATTCAATCCCGTTTCCTTTTAATGTGTGGTAAAATACACATCACAAAATTCACTCTGATTGTGCACACAATTTTACAGTGTGCACTTCAGTAGCACACTTAGAACATTATACCCATATTCCCACTACATGGTTCCATAACATTTTCTCCACTGGAAAAACAAACTCCACACCCCTCAGCAGTCTCTCTCCACTCTACCTTGTCATAGCCTCAGTGGGAACTGTCTCAGATTTCTGTGGATTTGCCTCTTCTGGGCATGTCATATAAATAGGATCATAGAATTTGTATGCTTTTGTGTCTGGTTTCTTTCACTTAACAGTTTCCAAGGATCAACAATATTGTTGCATGTATAAGTACTTCATTGGTTTTTGTGACTGAATAGTATTCCATTGTACTGGTATACCACATTTTGTTTATCCATTCATTAGTTGACTGATTGTGTCCACCTATACTTCCTTTTTATTTTGGGTGTCAAAAAGAAACTGATTTCCAGGCAATTCAGTCACTAATTTCACAGCCCAAATTCACCCAATTTTAGTTTCATTTCTGACTAAAGAGTAGCAAGTAAATTTTTACATAAGAATAAAAACTTGGAAAGAACTTTGAGAAGCTAATCTGTGAGTTCCTTTACAACTATCCTCATTAAACAAAAATCTCATGCTATTTTTTAAATTTATTATTTTTAGTTATACACAACATTAGGATTCATTTTGACATAAAATCATGGGATATAATTTGCTCTAATTCAGTTCCCAGTCTTTCCGCTTTCCCTCCCTTCCTCCCTCCCTCTGTTCCTTTCCCTCTACTGTACTGATCTTTCTGTTATTTACTTTTAGTTGTTTTGTTTTTTGGTTTTTTTGGAGTTAATTTCTTGTGATACATGATGGTGAGGTTCACTGTGGTATATTCATATATATACATAGAAAAGTTAGGTCAGACTCATTCAGCTGTTCTTCCCTTCTCCCATGCGTTGTCCCTCCCCCTCGGTCCCCTTCACCCGCTCTAACCTTTTCAACACATGGTGTTAGAAAAACTGAATATGTATAAGCAGAAGAATGAAACTTGACCTCTATCTCTCACCTTGCACAAAAGTGGATCAGAGACCTAGGAATTAGACCCAAAACACTGAATTTCTGGAAGAAATGTAGGCCCAACACTTCAACAGTTGCCACAGGAACCAACTTCATTAATGAAACCCCTGAGATGCAAGAACTAAAACCAAAAATCAGTAAGAAATAAAACCAACAAGCAATAAGTGGGACGGCATCAAATTAAAAACTTCTTCACAGGAAACAAGAGTGTGAAGAGAGAGCCTACAGCACAGAAGATCTTTGCTACCTGCTCCTCAGAATATATAAAGAACTCAAAAAACTTGACACCAAAAGAACAAATAACCCAATTAAAAATGGGGCAAAAGAACTAATAGACACTTCTTAGAAGAAATTCAATTGGCCTCAACTGACCAATAGGCCTTTCAACATTCCTTGAGAAATGTCCATGCTAATCCCATCTAACAGTGTGATGTTGTCCTAAAGAATCAGGGTTCTGAGTCTCTACTCTCATATTAACCAGCTGAGTATTTCTCAAAATATAATTTGTATTTTATACAAATATATTTTAAAAATGTTCCACACCTCTAGCAATCAGGGAAATGCAAATCAAAATTACATTGAGAGTTCATCTCACTCAAGTCAGAATGGCAATTATCTGGAATATAAATAATTAATGCTGATGAGGATGTGGGGAAAGATACACCATATACTGCTGATGGGACTGAAAATCAGTGCAGCCACTCTGGAAAGCAGAATGGAGAGTCTCAAAAAAGTAGGGATGAAACCATCATTCAACCCAACTATCCCACTCCTCTCTATATCCAAATTAGATAAAATTAGCATATTATAGGGATAGAGCCACATCAATGTTTATAGCAGCACAATTCACAATAGCCAAGCCATGGAATCAACCAAGGGGCCCTTCAACAGGTGAATGGATAAAGAAAATGTGTTTTTTATACACAATGGAGTATTATCCAGTCAAAAAGAATGAAATTGTGGCATTTGCTTGTAAATAGATAGAACTGGAGACTATAATCCAATTCAGCTCTAATTTTTAAAATTATAATTCAAAATACATTTTTTTAGTATTTACTCTGTAAAATTATGTTTTTGTTACTTTCTGCTGATACTGAAATATGATGATTGTTCATGTTAAACTGAAAGTCATTTTACCTTGTTTCACCAGTGTAAAAAAAGGGCCAGTCATGGGTTTCCACACTTCAAACATGCTTCCAGGGAAATGCCTATGCAGTGAGCCTCCGTAATGAGAACTTTCCTAGACATTCCCATGACTTCACCATTCCAGTGCCTGTGGCCCGGGCTCTGAGACGCCAGTGCTCACCAGGTGGATAGAGTTGTTTTCTGACTGATAAGAAAAAGCCTGTTGGTGGTTAGGTCATCTAAAAAAAAAGGATGATAACTTCCCTCAGCTGCCAACTCCCCACAGCCCCAAAAGTACTTTGACAACTTGTAGTCACCATTTCCTCCAAACAAAACCTTTCCTATTACACACCCTTCTTTTTAATACTAAAGGGATTCTAGAACTTAGATGCCATCTTGTTTTTAAGACTTGCTCCAGGTAGCAGTTTGTTAAGCAAGAGCACTGTGCCCACAACGCAGGTCCTAAGACTTAAATCGGAACTCTTTTCATTGGCCATACTCCAGACTCTAGCACCATCAGGCAATCCCTTTCCTTCCAAACTTCTTCCTATAAAACACTATACTTCCTATAAAATGCTTACTCCACATCATGGATCAGCCTTGCTGGTTATATGATGAGTTGTCACTGCTGCTGTCACATGTAGTTGAGTTGAAATAACACAGATACCAACCCAATACAGATTGACCCTGAAGAACTGTAGCTGATTTGTTCTCTTTAACTCCAGAGAAACAAATATTCTTGAGCTCTACAAATTGAAATGCAAGGACCAATCATGTAGACCTTACTATAATGGAGAGGACAGCCATTTCCAAAAGAAAAAAAAAAAAAAGTCTATTACTAAAAATCCAAAAAGAGCTCTCTGTGTGGGGTGCTTTGAGAGTCAGAGTGGTGAATATGGAGTGGGTCTTACCCTGGACAAAAAGGGTTATAAAGTCCTTCCTGCCATCAGAATGAGTGAAAGGTAAGGTGTTAATGTGAAGAATAGTGTCATTCTTTGACCTTGGTTAATATCCCTTAAGTGATTATTAAAGAAGGAAGTACGTACATCAAATATTAGCCACTAAAGGCTTCTTGCTTTAGAGGCTGGGATAAGATATCACAATTGACAATTCAGTCATCAACAGACCTTTCAGGTCTTTCACAATATATTTAAGTGAAAAGGGAAAGAACAAATAGGTTCCTTTAAAATTATGACTACATAGTGGAGGGTGGAAATCAGCAAGAAACCAATCCCCATATCTAATAAATGTAGTATCTCTACCACTATATAATGGAGATGGAGTGAATCCAAATGATGGAACAGAACAATCATTCAATGCCCTGAGACCACCTGAACACAGCCCGATGGGATTATTATTTGGGGGGAAGCTTCACAAATAAAATTTGATTGTCGAATCTTGTTTCCATGACTTCAAGCAGTTGCTTATGTTTTGAATAGCTCTGTATGTGTCTAACTTTCTAACTTTCCTTTTTAAAATATAGAACAGCTGCTGGTCTGTTCATATGTTGTGCATAAGCAGCCCACAAGGGACAAAGCCCTCCATTAATATGTTGAATTATTTTTAACACACTTATATTTCTATCCTGAATCATCATCCCTGAAAGATGGCAAATTTCCATCTTCCCAGCTGGGGGGAGCACCTGCAAAATGCAAGCCCAAACTGTGACACATCTGGTATCAAAAAACCAATCTTGTTTCATCTGGCCAACAGGCTAAAATATCAAGATCGTTGAACAGAAACAAGGCAAAAAGTTAACTGCCTCTTATATGTAGTCAACGCAGATGTCTAGTTAAGCTGTTTATATTGTAAGCACATGTGTATGTTAACAGAGCACAGATCCCCTTAATAAGCCAGAGTTGGAATATAAACGCAAGAGAATTTTAAAGACCTGAATGCAATAATTCAGTTCTTTTTTATCTTCCCATACAAAGTGAATTAGTTTCTGCAGATCTGTATTATCTTTAAACAGATGCCTGTAACACAAAAATAAATTATTTTAATGAGTTATTTTGGTATCTCCAAATTGTTTATTTCCCTTAAACACTGTATTTCATATTTATATATTTTAATATTTATTTTTTTTACACTTACCATAAATTACTCATATATGGCTTAAACCAGGTGTCTTGGTTTATGAGGCCTCAAAAGCAGACCCTGAGACAAGAATTGAGTTTGGATAGTTTGAGAGGTTATCTCAGGGAGTGGGGAAAGGGAGCCACAGAAAGAAAAGATGCCAATAAGTGGATGAGTTAATGAGTGGGCCACCTCTGTGGGCACCTGGTGCTCAGTTCTTCTAGGATCCTCAGAAAAATCCTCAGCAACTCACCTCAGAAGTATTCCACCAACCAGTGTAATTCTGCATCAAATTCAACAACACGAATAGGATCCTAATTAAATAAGTTATACTCCCAGTGGTATAACATGTCAAAATACATTCTATTATGTATATCTAAAAAGAATTAAATTTTTTTTTAAAAAAGAAGCATTTCACCAGAAGCCCACTATCTGGGGTATTTATCTACCAACTTCCATCTCTGTGGTAAGGATTACCTACACACACATAACTGCCTGAGAGTGGGCAAGCTCTCCAATGCTGGAAAAAGCCCACAGGAAAAGACAAGAGAGTTTTGATACAGGACACTGCCAGTAAGCTAAAACACCTACTGAGGCCCCCAGTAAGCTTATGAGGCTAAAGGGATGTGCAGGCAGACACCAGCATGGGCTCGACAAGGTCAGCTCAATGCTTCATGACCCTGGCAGCTGAAGTTTGTGTTACTTCCTGACTTGATGGCTTCTTTTCACATAAATCTCTTCCTTGACCTTTTACTATCCCTTCTCCCATCTTTTTTTTTTTTCTTCTCTTCCCCTCTCTCTTTTACTAAAGTTTTCTTCTCCTCCAAGTATTAATTTAATTAGCAAATTGAGCACCACCATGTCTAAGACACATGGTACAAACAGATACAAAGACACGTAAGGTACAACGCACAGCATGGTGTCATATTGTAAACACCAGTAGCCTGATTCTAGAGTTCATCACACCAAACTGCAGAGTATTGTGTGAAATGGGTTGCTTTTCAAAGGTGAGTGTTCAGGGGAGCTAATGAAGCTAAAGCTTCAAGGCTCCTGCCTTACATACATCAGCCCCTTCCAAAGTCCTGGAAGCTATATATTCACATAGCTCTGTATTTTTGTAAATTTTGAAAAAGTCATATATTTTAGCTAACTTGTAGGATCACTCCTTCCTCTCAGTTTTCTGCATCATACTTTTCCTCATGTTCAGAAGGACTAGAGTAGGTCACAAGCATTTTTGAGAATCCAGTCTGGAGAATTTGATTTAGGACAGTATATTCAGTTTGGGTTTAGAAGGATGTATTTATATAGTTAACAGTCACTCCTATGTGTTATTTGAGCTCCTGTCTGGTATTGGAACAGCTTCTAGAAATATTCATACCATCTTCTGTGTTGACCTTACCTGATAACAGGCACAAAAATTCAAGAACAGAGTTCCTATCACAGTATGATGTCCTATAGCATCTAGCACCAGATGTGAACAGGAAAAAGCAAGTTTTGTAATAGTTAAAGCCAGAAGATAATCTACAAAAATTCTTCCATTTACCAGAGATATAAAATGGTAAGCAGAGGATTGGGGTTTTAATCAATTCCTAGTCATGAGTATACATAATTATGCAGCATGCACAATTACAAATGCACCATACCATAGAGATACTTTGCATAGATTTTATAAGAATTCACTAGAAACTATTCTAACTATGAGAAGTGAATTATAACCAAAAAGTTTCAGATAATACTAAAAGTTGTAACTTATTGAGAGGAAGAAATAAATTTCAAATGGAAATAATGAAGAGACTTGTAGATTAATTTGCAATCAAATTAGTGAAGAGGAATGAATCATGTGAACACACTGGGAAAGGATGTAAATGTCCTGCTACTTCAGTACAGAACACTGATATGAGTGAACACAACATAAAACCAAGAGTTAAACACTACTCACTGGCTAACAAGTGTGTCGTTTCAGAGAGCATTAAGATTAGTCACTATACAAGAAACTTTGGAGTGAGCTAAATTCATACAGATTTTACATGATACAAAATTGATAGAGGTTTCCCAAATTTCCAAATTTGACATTTTAAAAATTTGCATGATATATAATGATCTATGAAGGCAGAAACTTCTAGAAACCATCAATTAGAAAAATAAAACTCAGGCTGGGGAGATAGCTCAGTTGGTAGAGTGCTTGCCTTGCAAGCACAAGGCCCTGGGTTCAATCCCTAGCACTGCAAAAAAGAAACAAAAAAAAAAAAAAAAAACTCAACCATACCAAAAAAACACAATTATCTTTCTATTTCCTCTATAGATAATTATATAAAATTGTCATCATAGACAGAATATGCAGCCAAAAATGTAGGAAAAAAAGTTTTACAAAGTGTGTTGGGCAGCTTTTAAAAAGCGTTTGTTCCCCAGACTTTGTGATTTTTTTTTTTTTTTTTTTGCTATATTTGTAGGCTTTTGAAATTTGTAATTTATTGTGATTTCTTTTGCTATTTTAAATAAAAATTCACTTTTGTGTCTAATTTTATACTTATAATTTTGTATTCTTTCCCTTAAAGTGAGCTACCAAATATGTATAAGCTTTGTTCAAAACTTGGGCATATCCTTGATAGTAAGAACAAACTGCAGCCCTGCTGCTGACATGTTCGGAGCTTTTGCGCAAGTTAGAAAAGGACACTTTCTTAGTCTATTTTGTGTTGCAAAATACTCGACACTTTATTGAGAGAGCAATCTCAGTTTTGGAGACTGAACTTCCAAGATTTTGTGGCCCCACCTGTCTGGCCTCTGGGAAGATCTCTGGCTGTGTCATAACATGGCAAATGGCATCATATTGCAGATGTATGTCACAGTGGTGTGGAAAAGGTCAAATGGCCAGAAGGGAAGCAAGGGACTGCAAAGGAGGCAGGTTTCATTCTCTTATGACAACCCTCTCTCTCAGGAACTAATCCACCCTTGCAAGATTCCATGAGACCAGCATTGATTCCTTTAACCAGCATGGTCTTGACCCAGTCACCTTCCATTAGACCCTAGCTGTTAAAGTTCCTTTCAGTACCATTACTTTGAGGACCAAGCTTCAACTTGAGGTTTGGAGAGAACTAACTGCTTCTAAACTATAGCAAATACTTAATCTTGGTCTTGGAATATGAAAATAGGTAGAAAAGGGTACAGAAGATGGCCCTATATTTCCACACCTGCCATTAGCGCCTATGCCATCATTTCATCTTGATAATAGTAATTGTGGATTTAAGAATAGTACGTTCTGACTCAAGATCAAAAGTTGAAAAATATATTTCAGCCCTTGTGTCTATTGGTGAGTTTTTTTGGTAACGTTTCAATGTTCTGTTTCCCCTACTTGTCTCTTACCAATGATTACCTGCCTTCATTTTCTCCTTGCATCTATTGACTAGCCATTAATAAGAAGGAAACGACCTCAGAGAGGTTGGTCTGAGGTTATCTAATCCCCTGATTATATCTCTGCATCTGGATCCTACCTTATAATTCTAATGGCATTCATTTTAATAAACATTTCACTGAGCACCTACCAGGTGCCAGGTATTATACTAAATATTAAGGAAGCAAAGATAAATATATCATGGTCCCTGGGCTCAAAGAACTTACAATATATTCAGAATGAAAGATAATATTTGGAGTTCAATTTTTAAAAATCAGCACCATTTATTGAGCACTTATTATTCATAAGGTGCTTCCAACCCATTATTTCATTCTTCACACCCTATGAAGAAGGGATTACTATCTATCATAGTGGTGAAGAAGTTGATTAGATGACTTGGTTAGGTCCAAATATCAAGCAGGTTTGAACCAAGACAGGAAACAAGATCCATCTTTCTCGAAAACCTGAATATTTTCTAAGGGGAGAGAAGCTGAGGGTAGTTGATTTTGGCTAGATGGCAGTGAAATCACTCCTGGGTTGATCTCCAGGGGAACAAGGTTTCTTCAAGTACAGCAGGTATTTCAGCAGAAGAGGACCTATGAACATAGGCAAGTGTTTTTGTCAGCTTTTTCGCAACTGCAAATAAAAACCCAACCAGAACAATTACAGAGAAGGAAAAATTTATTTGAGGGCTCACAGTTTCAGATGTCTTAGTCCATAGAAGGCCAGCTCCATTCCTTAGGGCTCAAGGTGAGGTAGAATACCATGGTGGAAGAGTGTGGCAGAAGGAAGTGGCTCACATGGTAATCAGGCAACAGAGAGAGAGATTGTACTCCCCAGGTACAAAATATATGTCCCAAAACCATGTCCCTAATGCCAGGCCTCCTCTAGCTACAACCCCACCTGCCTCCAGTTACCACCCAGTTAATCCCATCAGGTGATTAAAGTACCGATTGGGTTAAGGTTCTCAGGAAGCAGAGAGAGAGACTCCACTTGCCAACCTTTTTGCATTGACTCATGCATGAGCTTTTGGGGAGACACCTCACATCCAAACCACAACAGCAAGGAAGCAAAACACAACAGGCCAAGAAACATCATAAATTTTGTGGTTCCTCATGCTCAACCAAGATCCTGACTCCTGATACTGAATCATGTGATGACAAATCACTTCATCCATCCATTTCTTTATTTCCCCAAACTTTTTCTCTCTTTATGTCCTTCTTTCATTCCTTCCACAAGCATGGATATGATGTATGTTTAGGTACCATCCCTACTTGTAAGGACATGTTTTTTGGAGAAAAAAAAATGAATCAGATAATCTCTCAATCAAGTGAAATTTGTAAATTTCAACTGTGCCAGGCACTACAAAAAAGGCATGAGGTACTGCATGAGCCTATGATGGGGGAAAGCAAATGATCTACTTAGGCTTCCCTGGAAAAGTGTCTCTTGAACTATCTTAAAGATAAATAGAAATTAACTACAAACAAAATAAAGTAGCATCCAGAAAGGGATATACATATGTCAATGCTCTTTGAAGGGAGAGAGCATTTTCTGGCACAATGTTACAAGCAACTGAAATATCAGTGGGGTTGGAGCTGAGAATGAGGCTGGAAAGACATGTAGAACCCATTAAAAAAACTGTGTCTTTATTCTTAAAGCAATGAGAAGCGATTTAAATATTTTAAGCAGATAGGTAATGTTACAAGATTTTTACTTTTAAAAAACTCACTTTGACCTGGAGGTAGGTTGGAAAAGGGGTTAGGATGGATGCAGGTTAGAAAGACTCCAGCAGCTCAGGAAAAGATGACAGGGTAACTCAGGCAAGAGCGTTGGTGGAGGTTCTGACAGCATCTAGGTGCACCATAAAGGAGCCAGGAATAAAGGAGATGGTGAGGGGAGTGAGCTGGGTGAGGGAGAGCCCCCTCTAGCTGCCATGAGATCTCTGCAGTAGACAGCCCATTAGTCACTTGAATTCCATCCAGGAAGAAGCATCTGGAATACTGGCACCTTATTCAAACAATAACCTGGGGCACATCCTGTAAGTTGCAGGAGAGTCAGTGGTAAAGGAGGTCAACTGCTTGCCTTTGCCCACTGTGTCCCCACTCCTGGTCCCTTCAGATCTCAGCAGTGCCTTGAAGTGGGAGAGCAGTTCTGGAATGAAGAACTGGTGTTGTTGGGACATCCAGCAGGGAGACTGAAGATAAGGATAGCATGGACACACTGGTGGACCTTTCCTTTTTAACGGCCTGGGGCAAGAGAAGGAAAAGAGGCAACCTGCCCAAGCAGTCTGTTTAGATTCTGCAGGATATGAGCACCCATAAAATGCCTATCCCTCAGGGGAAGAAAAAGCAATACTGTCCCAGCAAGCACACCTGTCCATGCTACAGGTTTGTAGCTGGTTCATCCACACCAGGGGCAGGCTGCTCCCTGACTTGCTCAGAAAGGATGGCAAAGATTCAAATCGGCTCATCATTTCCTGCTCTAGAGCCAAGATTTCTGAAGCTAGCTGTGTGAGAAATAGAAACTCTGGTCCATTTTCGAAATATAGTATTCATCCTTAACTGGGTCCAATTGTAGCCATTTTGATTTTAGCCCTCTCCTTTACCGGCTCCAATTTTAAAATTAGCCAATGGCCTAGAGTGTACCCCTGAACTCCTTTAATCAGGGCGAAGGGCAGCACTGCACTAGGTATACAGACAAGTGACTGCCCACCCAGATGCACTTGCTACCAGGTTTGAGTAGGGAGCCCATGGGGAAGAAGTAAAAGTTTGCCTTATTTACCCACTTTCAAATGTGTTTAATTTCTTGTGGCACCTTGGTATTTCTAACATATGGAGGCCACAATGGGTATTGAAAACATGCCAGCACTAGAGAAGAGCCCATTTCATTCCTGTACAGCTAGACCAATCCCAACCCTAGGGAGGCCACTGTCTCCAAAGCCATCCTCCCCAGGATCTATTTTGGCTCATCCATCAGTAGTCTGCCTTGTTACTCTAACTGCTTTGAAAGAAGTGCCCTTTGCTTGATGTTGGACAAACCACAGATACACAGCAAACAGCCACCAGCAACCTTACAGACACCTCTCTCTTGTACCTAGCGGACACTTGTAAATCTGGACTGGGGACAAATACTCAGAATGGTCTTTTCAACACTCCTTCCCTCTTCCACCAGACCTCAACCAGATTTTCATGGGTTTTAGCTCCTAGTGGATGTTACACTCAAATGGGTTGCAGAGATAGAGTTTCAGGCAAAACTATGGCTTCACCCCTTCTCTAGCAAAAGATTTCTCAAAAATGTTGTCATGTTTGCTGGACAGTGATGGCAAGATATAAATTCCATTTTTAATATTTTTTATTAATATTTACACATGGGACTGCTAAAATGAAGTTTCCTGTTACTGAGATGTCTTCAATGAAATACAGAATGTGGGTTTCTGGCTCCCATTACCTATTACACAGACAATTGTGTCCATGTAGAGATAAAGGAACCACTTGGGACTCCATCATCTTCAACAGGTGGCTTCCAAGGTCACTCACTGCTCAACTACATCCATGGGTTGGGGAAAGCATAGAGGACTGAACGTGAGAACTTGCTAGGAGGCAGACCTGAAAGTGGTTTATCATTCTGCTCATCATTCTTTGGATGCACTTCAGTGGGAGGAATGGTGAGAAAGAGATTCTAGCTCTGTCCAATAAGAGGTACAAACAGACCTGGTCATTAACTAGCTGTCTCTATCTCCATCAACAAGGTAGAAGATGGGGCTGGGGAGATAGCTCAGCTGGTAGAGTGCTTGCCTTGCAAGCACAAGGCCCTGAGTTCAATCCCCAGTACCGCACCATATATACTATGGCACTGGAAGTGTACCCCAGGGACAGAGAACAGTTTTCTCATTCCCAGACTTACTCTTAGCTTCACTTATTTTTCTCCTTATTCCTTTAGTGTTCCTTTCTAGTGTTCAAAGTTAAGTAGAGTCCTTATGTCATGCCACATTTTCATGTATTCATTTTTATCAAGAGCAAATCTCCTTCTTGATACTATTTACTCATTTGATAGATATTTAAGTGTCTCCTATTGTCTCAGAAAATACTATGTCCAAGGATGGAAGAAATAATCAATTTTTTTTTCTTTTTAAAATTAATTTTAACTAATATATAAGAACAAAAATCATGCATATTAATGGGGTAACAGGTGATATTTCATATATTCATTATTTAATATTTAGAAACTAATCTTTTATTCTTTAAAAGGGATATTAAAACTGGGTTTCCAATTGATGAGAAAATGTTAATGCACAAATATGATTACATTTGTATAATTTCTAATAACCATATGAAATAGTTTAAATATATAATAATTGGGAATGGTTAATTAAAATATGGCAAGACTATATATAGAATATTTGGCAGTAATTAAAATCATGTTTATAAAGAGATTTTTAGAGCAAGGGATGTTTATGATACGGTAGTATCTGGAAATGCAGAAAGTAATGTCAATTACATAAAAAATATGAGTGTGTATGTGTGTCTGTACATTCCTATATCTGAAATTTTATTTTTACAATGAGTTTCATGAAAATTTTCTTTTAATTCAAAGCAAACTCTAAGAAGCCATAGAAGACTTGGAAATATGTTAGGTAATCGAAGTCAGGTCATATTTAAGTATCCCAAGTAAATGGACCCTAAACTAAAGCTGGAGGTTCGGTCTAAAATCCAGGAGCAATGTTATTGTTTGAGGTCCCCCAAAGGTCCCTTGTGACTAAAGGCTTGGTCCCCAGGTGGTGCTGTTGGAGATGGTAGAACCTTTGAGAGGCGGAGCCTAAGAGAAGGCCCTCAGGTCATTGGGAGCATAAGGTATTTCTTGTGTGACCCCTCTTCTCAGAAGAGGGTTATCATAAAAGGAACAAGCCTGGCTGCCCCCACTCTCTCTACCTCTTTGTTCCGGATACAACCAATCACCTGCTTGTTCTCACATACACCCCATCATTACCATCTGTGCCATGGGACAGCCCTTGCCAAGCCTGCAGATGGCCTTTTGGATTTTCAGTCCAAAACCATGAGCTAAATAAACCTTTTCTTTTTATAAGTTAATTGATCAAGTATTTCAACATAGTGATAGAAAGTTGACTAATACAAGCAGGTTACCAGAAACTTCCATATAAATGGCTATAGAACAATATTTTAGCATAGACTGCACCACTCTTACTAACTAAGGATTTTAACTCCTTGGTGTCATGTGTTTTGCCCAAGGACTGCCCATCCAGGCTGGCCTGGCAGGCAAAATGAAAACACTGCTTGCAAGCCAGAGGGTCAGGCCTGGGTGGTTAAGATGGAGTAACGAACCTCCTGGTCAGAGAAAATTGGAGAATAGGCCAGAGCTTGGCTACCACAACCTCTGAGGAGACAGGAGGTGCCACAGGTCAAACAAGTAGATGCAAGAGGCAAAAGCTGAGGGAGCAGAGTGGAATCACACATATTCAGTGAGGACCAACAGCAAGGATTCAGGTGCTAGGAGGTTCATATTGATTTCCTAGGATGAGATTTAAGCCAGTGTCTCACTTGAAAATCTAAGGCCTGCTTTTTCTAACATGACTTCAAACATCTTACAGGCATAACTTAGTGTCAGAAAATCTGTGTTAATTTTCCAAGAAAGGTATTTTTTTAATGCCTAGATATCTGAATAACAATGATGATGATAGCAGACACTTATTGAGCACCTATTATTACCATACACTGTGGCCTTGCCTTGTGCTAAATGCTTCATGTGCCTTACAGATAATCTCATTTAATGAGCATCTCCTTCCTGTTTTAAAGATGAATATTTTGAGCATCAGAGAAATAAGAAACTGCCCAGGTCACACAACTAGAAAGTAGTAGAGCCAGATCTTTAACCCAGGTCTGTTGGATTCCAGAACCTATAGTCTTAACCAGCTTACTATTGTCAGGGTCTAATTTTATGTGGCCATTGATTTTTCTGATCTTTAAAAAAAAAAAAAAAAAAAAAAAAAAAAAAATATATATATATATATATATATATATATATTAGTGAAGCTAAAATAGGAATGGGGTTGGTAGACACCATGTATAAATAAATTACATTTAGGCCTTTATTCCCTGCTAAAAGAATATTATTAATGGAAAACCATGAGAGCTAACTTGGGAAGTAAGAATATCTTTTTAACACCCCTAACATCACACAATGGGAACTGGAGATGACTCTTCTCCATCCCTAGCCAAGATAAATAGGGAAGAAATAAAAAATTTATACTAGAGATATCTAAGGCACCCATTAAAATTAGTCTGGGTTCAGGAAGGACCTAAATAAATAAATCATTAAACAATTAAGATTTCTAATTAAAATGGAAAACACAACACACAACCTTTGTACAATGCTTCATTGGATCACTAAAATGCACCTCTTTAGGCCAAACACACTGTTAAATATAAAACATAAATATTTAAAAATCTCTACAGTGTAATAAATATTTCTGGGGACTGGAGAATGTATTTAATTGTGCAAGACCAAACCACGGATAAAAACTGTAAATACTTCTTTATTTGCTTCTCAGAGATGAATGTAGAGCTGTTGAATATCAGTTGCACCTTAACATGCTCAGATTTTTGTGTTTTTCTTTTTTTAATTACTCAATGTTTGGCATATTTTCTTCTGTTGAGTGAAAACCCAAGCAATTAACTGTGAGGAAAGCTACAGATATGCTAGGGCCACCTTACCTTACCAGAAGTAACTGTTCATACATCATCAATTGCATATTCTCCATCACTGGTTCTAAATCTAGCAGGCCATTCCAAAAGCAATCATGGCAGCTTTTACACATTCCAATTCACTTTTTGAAGAGAAGGGAAGGTAGGGAAGGTAGGGGAATGGACATAATGATGGGTAGGTTAGTACCTTAAAACAGCAATCCTTATCCTCTTTCTGAAATATGTTTCTAATACTCTGTGATGAAATTTAAAAAGGAAATACAACAAACAATGCTATGAATGTCACAAAATGGCAATGAGAAGTTTCATAGCAGGCTATGACCATTTTGGAGGAGAATGAAATTAAACATCTGCTCAAAGACACCAGAGAAATGTTATTGTCATTTTTATTGTTTTTTTTTTCCCAATGGTCTGAGTGCCAATCTGAAGATTCCATTTTGCAGTGATATCAAGGCACCTTTTTATTCAATGAGGGTGCTCAGAGGTGGGTGGGGCAAGTTTCCATATTAAATAAATAAACATAGAAAATAAATAAAAAGCAGAGAGAGAGAGAGAGAGAGAGAGAGAGAGAGAGAGAGAGAAGAAAATGATGTAATGCAAAGTTATTTAGCTTTGCCAGATGCTTCTGTAGCAAGTAAGAAATCCCTGAAAGTCAAATGCATGTCCTATTATCTTCCCAATAACTTCAATAAGAAGTTATTTGGTGTGGAAGCAAGCTTGAGCCTCGGTTTCGACAGTTTTATAGTCCTTGGTCAAACTTTTCAACAGCATTTGGGGCAGGTGTGATTAGGCAGCTTGATTATACATACTTTATTTCCACTTGCCGATAAATAATATTTACTCTTCAGGGTGAGCCTATAAACTATCTGACCAATTAGGCCACAGATTCCTGTGCCTCATGAAAGCTAAGCAAAGGATGTGAATGAAAAAGCTTCAGAAACATATGAAAGCTGGGATTTGCTTACTGTGTCTTCATATAATCTTCATGAAAGACTGCCAATGTCCAGTAGCCTTCCATATCATAGCCACTTAGGTACAAAAACATTGAAACTGTCTCTCAAGTAGAGTTTAGTTCTCAGGGTTTATAGAGAACCACATTCAGGCAGCAGATAGGATCAAACTTCAGAAACAGATGCAAAATTTTTTTTTAATCTCCTAAATCCCTCTGCCTTCCTTGTCATTTTATCTATCATTCAATTTCCTCCACAATCGACATTTCAACATTTTAAACCAGTATTTCCATAAGTGATCCTCCATTCTAGCCTAATTGATCTCAATGTCCTCTAAATAGGGAATGTGTATTCTTTCTCTTCTGCCTCTGCTCAAATCATTGACCCACTTAGAATGTCATCATCTTGCCCTCCCTTTCTCTCTCCTGGTAAATCCCAGGCCATCTAAATACTACTTAAATTCCACCTCTGCCATGAACGTTTCTTGGCAACATTTCTCTCTTGTCTGTGATCCTATAGCATCAACTGTTTTGCTTATACTGCTACATGACCATTCTGTAACATTACATAACTTCTCATTTATGTGTGTTTTTCTCTTCCTGAAAATTGTTGCAGCCACCAATTGACAATTTCTACTAAGGTGGCTACCATACTGAAGGGGAAAAAAAATCTATCACTGAGCTTGTATATTTCCTAAATCTATGCTATTATTGTCCTTATATTTCATTCGGACTCAAAACCATGAAATCACTTGGAGTCTCCTTCCTCTTGCCTATTTCCCATATTCAGTCACCAGAACTTGTGAATTCTAGCATTGTTCTATCTCTTGCAACCACCCGCCTTTTCCATTTCCACTGCCAACACCCTTGTTTAGGCCTTTATTTCCTTGCCTGGACTCTTTCAAAAATCTCCCACTGGTCTCTCTGACTCCAGTTTCTCCACCTCTAATCCAATTTAAACATACGAGCCAGATTAGTCTTCCTGAATACAACTCTGACTCACATTACTCCTCTGTGTAAATACCTTCGATCGCATCCAAAAAATCTATTGAATAAAGTATAAATTCCTCAGTCTGACAGGAACTGGACCCAGTGTAGTGGATGCTATGGTGTGCCACTGAGATCCTCCATACCAAATATTTTCATTCCCCAGGTGCCAGCAATCCTGGCTTCTGACAGGTCACAGATGAATCCCTATCCAGAAATTTCTTTGAGCAATGGATGCTCTTTGGGCCAAGTTTTGTACCCTCCTCAGTCACAACCCACATTTTATGATTGATTGCTGTGACAATACAAAGACCCATCCCCCTTGCATCACTTCAGGACATCTCTGTAGGTCTTTGCCAGCTTCTGAGTGACACGTGATCATCTAAGGTCCCTTTTTGAAAATTCATTTCAGTTCAACATCTCCTCCTGCCTCCATTCCCTTACAGTTATTGATCCCAAGGGCACTCCCCAGTAAATTTCCTGCACAAGAATCTTCATCTCAGAATTTGTCTTCCAGGAATATAATGGAAGATACTCAGTCACCTTTCTTTCATATCTTTTACTTCTGTCTTCCATATATCCTACACTCCAGCAACTGGGTTACCTGACATTCCTTCAAAATACTACATACATTATCACTCATTTGTTCACTCAAAAAAGTATCCACTGATTATCTAGAATGCCCCATATTTCAAAAAGGTACTGACTTAAAGGAATATAGCCAAATAAATAGGCTACTAGAATACAGTATGGGCAGTTGCTATGGTTTGAGTGTGCTTCCCAAAGGTTCATGTGTTGGAAACTTGATCACTAATGTGACAGTATTAAGAAGTGATGGAACCTATGAGAGATGAGGCTTAGTGTAAGACAATTAGATCACTGGGGGCATTGCCCTTAGAACAGATTGATGTAATTCTTGTGGGATCCCAGTTAGTTCATGCAAAAGTGGGTTATCAAAGAAGAGCAAGACTGGCCATTCCCCAGTCTCTGGCTTCCTGCCTCCTCAAGTTATTTCTCCCTCTCACATGTATCCCCACCATACTGTGATGCAGCCAAGCGGGTAGGCCCTCACCAGAGGCCAACATGATGGGGCCAACCAATCTTGGATTTCTAGCGCCCAGAACTATAAGCTAAACATACCTCTTTTCTTTGTAAATACCTAGCTTCAGATATTTTGTTACAGAAACAGAAAGTGGACTATAACAGCAGTGATTTCCCAGCTGAGATCAGAGGAAGAACAATGGAAAAGAGTGCACCAGATAAGGAAGAGTCCTGGACACAGGAAAACTCTGTTGAGTTGATGAAATGTGGGTACATTTTAAATAGCTACAGTACAGGGAGCTTGAGAGGCAGTATCAAAAGAAGAGGCAAGAGATGTCAGCAGGGCTAGAATAAGAAAGGCAAGTAAGCCTTGTGTAGGATCTGGACATCATCCTTAGGGCAAATGGGAGATATCAGGGCTTTAAGGAAAAAAACAATACAATGATCACATTTGTGCTTTAGAAAGATTCTCCTGGATAATATGTAAAGAAAGAATTAACTGGAGTAAAGTTTGACAACAGATGTTTACTGAGGTCCTCCAAGCAAAAGATTATGGTGAGTCGCCCAAAGGAGATAGCAATGAAGATGGAAAGACCTGGACAGATTCAGGAGGAATTAAGAAAATATAAAGGATATTTACGGCTTATTATATGGAAGATGATGGGGAGGGAGGAGTCAAGATCATATTTCTTGAATAATTAGATGAACATTATTCACAGAGGTAGGAAACCCAGGAAGATGGATCTCTGAGGACAAAGATGAGTTCAGTTTTGGACATGCAGAACGTCAGATCTTTAAGAGTTGGATACATGCATGTGACCAGCAGTCAGTTTTGTATAGGTCTGAACATCAGTAGAGCAGCCTGGCTGGAGGCACAAGGAAGCTACCATCAGCATATCTATAGGTCATAGAAAACTGGGGATAAGATTGAAAAGAGCCACCTGAAAAGTAGGAGGATATCCTGCAGAATGGGAGGTCATGGATGCCAAGAGGACACTTGTACAGCACCAAACACGACTCAAGCCAAGTAAGGTAAGAACCAAAAAGTGTCCATTGATTAGAAACACACTTGTACCTTCATCCAAACCTCCCCCCAGTTTGAAATGTCTTTTCCCACAAACAGAGACCACAGAAAAAATTTCCATCTTTCAAGGGTGAGTTCAAATTACCTCACATTTGCATGTTGATTTGCTGATCATCACACATGACCTCATTTACTGACTGTTAAGATGTTGAGGGTTAAAACCATGTATGTATCTTGGCATCCCTTCAGCTCATTAAAATGTGGATGCTGTAGGTTCAGAAAAACCAAATCTGTCAGGAAAACCTCATGAAAGAAGAGAATCTGAGGATGGGAAGAGCAAATCTTCAGGGCAGAACTACTGCTTGTGCTTGTCAGCAAGAGGGCACATGTGGGACAAGCCTACTTGACAGTCTGTCTTCATCCTTATATGAAAACTTAGTGAATGAAATGACAAGATCATCCTGACTTTTCACTTTAACATTAATTTTGTCAACCAGTTTAGTGTTGAGTCCAGAGCAAAACACTCCCATCTTCCAAGAGCCTGACTGACCTCACTTACCCTCCAAAGGGAGGCCATGAATAATCAGTGATAAGCAGGCATTCATCTTCTGACTTTTTTATTTTTCCCTTCCTGGAGTGTAAACATCTAGAAAGGAAAGCCTATTTGAATAGGTGCAACTGCCAACTTCACTTGCCCTCTTGTATTTAATGAGCCTATTTTGTTTTATGGGTGCTTCAAAAGAGCTGACAGAGTGGAGGCGGCTACCAACAGAAAACATGAAGCAACTTGCTGAGCCCTCAATGTGAGGTCGAAGGCCTGTTCTGCCACACCCTTGCAGACCTACACGTTCATGATTCCTTTTTCAAACACAGTCCAAAACCCAAACTAGAAGAGGAGAATTCCTGCTCTCCTTCAAAGTGTCAACACCAGAGAGAGTATTTCAAGGCAGCTTGAGAGAGATGCAGTCACCAACACAATAACAATTTAAGCAGTAGCAATGTGGTACATTTTTTGGAGACTTTCAGTCCAGAACTCCAAAATTTGCTGCACAGCTGCAGGGACAGGTATTATTCTGCCCTTCCCTCATCCTTGCCTAAGCAACATTCCTCTTAAGTCCTCAAGAGGCCTTGGCATTTAGAACATTGGCAAATATTTACTCAGTGCCCAACGGAGCACCTTGAATATGGTGGGTCCTTGATGGTGGTGATGTTGGACACGAGTAACAAATAGCCTTTTAAGCAGTAGCTTTTTATAAATGGAGGGTAATGAAAATAAATGTTAACAAGGGTAGAAATTCCCAGCAGCTGGAATCTGGAATATGTTGCCTAAAGAAACTTCAGGTCAGTAAGAAGTTAGTAAACACCTATTAACATTAAGCACTGCAGGAGCGCAGGTGGCCCCCTCTATCCATCACCTCATTTTGCCAGTCATTTCAGCACTGCCTCCATATTGATATTGTACATATGGCAGACTTCACTCCTAGATGCCTTTATCTTTATGCTGTGGGTTCTACCACAACCCTGAGTGGATAAAATCAGATAATCATCTTCACACTGATCTATCCTACAAGGTTCAAGGATACAAGTCATCCTGAAACTGGAAGCAGGCCAGGTGCAGTGGTGCATGCCTATAATCTCAGCTGCTCGGGAGGCTGAGGCAGGAAGATGGAGAGTTCAAAGAAAGCCAGCCTCAGCAAAAGTGAGGTGCTTAGCAACTCAGTGAGGCCCTGTCTCTAAATAAAATACAAAATAGGTCTGGGGATGTGGCCCAGTGGTCAAGTCCCCATGAGTTCAATCCTCAGTACCCGCCCCCCGCAAAAAAGTAGGAGCAGGTAGGGCTAGGGATGCAGCTCAGTGACAGAGCAGCTGCCTAGCTTGAGCAAGGCCCTGGGTTTGGTCCCTAGGATTGGGGGGGAAAAAAAAAAAAGTGGTACCAGCTGTATAAATAGGCATTTCAGACAGGAGAAGCTCTGGAAGGAAATTAGGGATTTAGTCCAATGCCAGAGTTTTACATGGTTAAAAAAAAAAAAAAAAAAAAAAAGTTTAAATAAGTCGAGATATGAAAGAAATTTAAATTTACCAAGATTACATCATCATAAGTAACTTCTCAGAATTAGTTTTATTCTCTGTGCATTCCCTGTATTTTTAATACCTGCAATATTAGAATCCTGTCACAATATAATAGCATGCACCATTTTATAACCTTAATCTCCCCAAACACAGAGCCCACAATTGTCTCAGGGGTCTTCAGGAAGAATATGGATAAGGAGATTAAACAATTTGAGTAGGAAAGAACATTTTCCAAACACCAACTATCCATTAAAAGAAGGAGAAATCTATCTGGATTAAGTCAGAAAATTCTCTCTTATAGCTAGTAGTAGCAATAATAATAAAGATAACAATAGGTTGAATTTTTCAGATGTATTATGACATTTAACCCTAACACCAATCCTATGATATATTTATGATTATCCCCACTTTAGAAATGAGGAAACCAGGACTTTAAGAGGTTAGTTAGTTCTCCCAAGGTCATGGATGTTCGATAGCTAATAAATGAGCGAGCGAGGATTTGGATCTAAGCTGTCAGACTCTTGAGGCTACCTCTTCACCACTAGACTGCACTGTCTAGGTGTAAGTTTCACATACACAAATAAACAAAACACACAAGACTAATTTCCAGGTTTTCCAGAGGTTAAGTATTGCATTCTATGTACAAAATCTGGGGGTTTTCTTCTTTTATAGTATGTCATGGAACTGCTGACCTAAAACAATAGGTAAGTCTTTCTGTTTGCAAGTTTCCTTTTCCACTAAATCATTGCATTTTATTTCACTCACTAATTTTTATAGCTAGCATGATTGCTTCCAACCTAAGAATTAAGACTATGTAACTCTGTTAATATTTTTCAAGAACTTGGATTTTTTTCTCTAGAAGATTGCTTTTTAAAACTAAAACTTCAGCATTTGTATCTTTTGGTCATTATTCACAATTTGTTCTATTTCTAATAGTTTATAAATGGAAATTTTGCTTGATTTGGAATAAGTCATGCAGATTGGAAATTTAGTCACTTTCCACTAAGTTTAAATGAAAGATTCCAATAGTGACTGCTTATTTTACTAGTTAGAAATTAACCATAACTTCAGGTAAGCTCTTTTGAAAATGGAATCAAAATTTTTTAATTGCCAAAGTAAGAGGGAACTTCTTTGTCCAATACTTTTCTCATACTTTTAAGCCAATCAGAATCCTTCAAATTATCAAATTATAAATCAGTCAGAAATTACAATTTAAATTCAGTCAAATTAAAAAATAACAATTGAATTTAATAAAATATATTCGAAGACTATAATATGACTAAGTAGTGAATAGCAATCCCAAACCAGTATCTATTATTTATATACAGGACTAAAAAGGGTTATTTATTGACTAAAGTTAAAAATCACCCTCTTGGGTTGGGGTTGTGACTCAGTGGTACAGTGCTTGCCTAGCATGTGTGAGACACTGAGTTCAATTCTCAGCACTGCATATAAATAAAGAAAGAAAATAAAGGTCCATCAACAACTAAAAAAATATATTTGAAAATTTTTTTAGAAAACCTCTTTCTGAATATGGGCCCCAATAGTTAATTTTTCATCAGTTTTCCAGTAAAATTTTATTTTACAGTAAAATAAAAACTTGACTTAAAGAAATATAATGAAACTTAGCATGACAATGAGTAAGGTACTAATGATGAACAGGACCCCATATTAGATGCTGATAAGACATGCCTAAAAATTTAAAATGAGGTCCAGATAATTTGACCACCCTTTTGAGGTGTTGTCATTTCCAAACTATGTTGGGTTTTTTTTTCCAGCTTTAATAAAATGTAATTGACGAATTAAAATCTTATCTAAGATGTACAACTACATAGGAAATAATCACCATAATCAAGCTAATAAATATATCTATACCTCACATAGTTCCCTTTGTGTGTGTGTTTATGAGTGTGGGTGAGAACACTTAAGATCTAGACTCTCACAATTTTAATTGTACACTTTTAGCTATAGTCATATTTCCATGGAGTAGACCTCCAGAATTTACTTATCTTTGAAAAACTGAAACTTCATACTCTCTGACCAACATCTCCCCATTTCTCCTTCCTTCCCCACCGCCCCCATGTCCTGGCAACCACCTTCCTACCCTTTGCTTCTTCAAACTTGACCATTTTAGATTCCATACACAGGTGAAATGATGCCGTATTTGTCTTTCTATGTCTGGCTTATTTCACTTGGCATAATGTCCTCCAGGTACATCTATGTTATTACAAATGGCAGGATTTCCTTATTTTTAAAGGTTCAATAATATTTCATTTTATATTACTTATTCAATATTTTCTTTATCAATTCATGTGTCAACAGATACTTAGGTTATTTCCACATATTGCCTATTGTGAATAATTCTGTAATGAACATGGGAATGCAAATGTCTCTCCAAGACACTGATTTCAATCCCTTTGGATATATACCCAGTAGTGGGATTGCTGGAGCATATGGTAACTACCATTTGAGGAACATCCATAGTGTTTTCCATAATGGCTGTCCTAATTTACAATCCCACTACCAATGTATAAGGATTCTCCACATTCTTCCTAACACTTGTTATTATTTGTCTTTTTTGCTAATAACCATTCTAACAGGTGAGAGGTGATTCCTCTCCATTTTTTAATCATGTTATTTGTTTTCTTTCTATTGAGTTTCTTAGATATTTGGAAATGAACCACTTATGGGATATATAGTTTACAAATATTTTCTCCCTTTCTATAGGCCGCGTTTTTACTGCTAAATGCTATGAGGAAGTTTCTCCTTTTGCATGTGGGAGAGGGAGTCTTGTTTGTTTGTTTAGTTTGGTGAAATCTCAGTTGTCTACTTTTGGTTTGGTTGCCTCTGCTTCTGGTGTCATATTCAAAAAATCACTGCCTAGATCAATATCAAGAAGCTTTTTCTGTTAACGTCTAGTTATTTTACAGTTTCAAGTCTTTTTAGAGTTAAGTCTGTAATCCATTTTGAGTTAATTTGAGTATATGGTGTAAGAAAAGTATTCAATTCTATTCTCCATGTGGATATCCATTTTCCCAAATCCACTTATTGAATAGATTATCTTTCCCCTATTGTGTCATGGCACCATTACCAAATATTGGTTGATTAGAGAGTTGTGGATTTATTTCTGGGCTCTATTCTGTTTCATTGTTTTATGTGTCTATTTTTATGCCAGTACCATGTTCTGAATACTATAGTTTTTGTAATATATTTTGAAATCAGAAAGTATGTATGGTGACCCCAGCTTTGTTCTTCTTGTTCAAGATTGCTATTGTTATTCAGGGATTTTTGTGGTTCCCTCTGAATTTTATGAATTTTTTTTTTCTATTTCTATAAAGAATGTTAGTGGAGCCAGGCATGGTGTTACACACTTGTAATCCCAGCTACATGGGAGGCTGAGACAGGTGGATTGCAAGTTCAAGGCCAGCCTTGGCAACTTAGTGAGACCTGTCTCAAAAATAAAAAGTAAAAAGGGTTGGGGATGTAGCTCAGTAGTATAGTATCCCCCAGTTCAAATATCAATACTATCAGAAATAAAAAATTAAAAAGTTAATGGTATCTTCACAGGGATTGCATTGAATCTGTAGATCACTTTGGGTGGTATGGACACTTTAACAGTATTAATTCTTCCAATCCACAAACATGGGATATTGTCGGGGTTTCCAGGACCCCCAGCCTTGGGCACGGTCAAGATGGCGCCTGACGCTGAGCCAAAAGCGGCCAGCTATACAGTAAACAACCAGCGAATTCCAATGATTGGCTAGTTAACGATGTGATTAGAGCATGCCCCCCTCGTGTACCTATTCTATGCCTGCAGCTGTCCGCGGTTTACCTCGTGTGCCCCCCCCCGATTGGTTGAAGTGTATATAAGCCTGGTGGGTGGGAGAGTAAGGGGGCGGAAGAAGCTGAGGGCGGAAGAAGCTGGGAGTGCGCAGAAGCTGAGAGAAGAAGCTGAGAGAAGCTGAGAGAAGAAGCTGAGAGAAGAAGCTGAGAGAAGAAGCTGAGAGAAGAAGCTGAGAGAAGAGAAGCTGGGAGTGCACGGAAGCTGGGAGTAAGAGAAGTGTAGGAGAGGGACTGTGCATAATAAACTTCCAAAGCTTCAGACGTTTGTCGTGTCTCTCTCTGCGGCCAGAGGGAGCGCGATAACTGGTGCCGAAACCCGGGAAGATGAAAACCTTATAAAGAAAACAAGGTAAGATATCTAAAAAAAAAAAAAAAATTTTTTTTTTTATTTTTTATAAGTTAAACCGGTTATAAAATAGTTAAAAGGTATCGGGATACGCCATCAGCGGTCCTGACGCGTGGAACGCAGGTTAAAAGGTATCGGGATACGCCATCAGCGGTCCTGACGCGTGGAACGCGGGCCAATTAAAGTGAAAGTAGAAACACGTTTGAAGCGGTCCACTTAGGGTGCAGGTAGTACGTGAAAAGCCGCTATAAAAATTCTAATGCACACTTGATAGTTTTCCTTTCAGTAATCTCGTTGCTCCTGGCAGCTAGGCCACTGTTTGTTATTGTAACTGCCATAACTGAAGTTATTCAAATTAGTAACAATGGGGTCTGAAATGTCTAAATTCAGAATGTAGCAACCCCTCAGGGAGCTATTAAAAAACCATGAGACGCCATTAAAGGAAAAAACAGCTAAAGTATTTCTCGATAATACCCTACAGTAGAAACACTGGGGAAGGACTAGAAAATAAGGAAACCACTGTATGATCATATGTTCAAACCCTAGTAGAAATAAGCCCAGGGTTTATAGAAGAAAAGCTGCTCAGTGTGCCACAAGGGGGATCTTCATGAACAGGATCTAATAGCAACAGAAAAGAACTCTTAAAGAGAATAAAGTGAGGAAAAATTGAGTGGTGGTGACCTAGAAAATAATTGCTCAAAAAATTTAAGAACAAGGGAAAAAAGGAACTAAGTCTAACACAAAGAACCCCCAAAAGGAATAACCAAGTGGTAGTGAAAACTTAAGAACAAGGGGAAAAGGTAGGAGAAACCTAAGCCTAATAAAAAGAGCTTCAAAATCTGTAGAACCTGCCCGTATTTGAGGAACAAATGGAGATACCATCAACCATTAGAAAAACTTTAAAGAGGCAGTTAAGACTATTTGGAAACAGGTATGCAGAGCAGTGTTATCTGGAGGACAATGTCTAATTGGAGAGCTCAGTGGCAAGAAATAGCTGTTGAAACTGCTTGCAGAAACATAGTGGCAAGGTTTCCCGATAGAAATGTTAATAGGAGAAGGCCAATACGCTTCAATAGATGCACAAAATCAGCAGCAAGGGGATAATGCCCTAACGAAAGATAAGAGATAACTATAGTAAAATCTGTTACACCTTATGCCCCAGGACTTTGCCCAAGGCGCAGAAGGGAAACACGTTGGGCTAACGAGTGCAAATTGGTTACTGTTGAGGGAAAGCAGCATGCAAGTGATGCTGCTCCTCCTCGCAATGGCGAGTCTGAGCCTTCCTCCAATAACAAAAACTCAGACAGAAAGGCAAACCCGGAACCTATGGGCCATTGTTAGCCTGGCCATATTTTTCACTTCTAACTAACACATTTCTTATCCTTTCTTTTCTTGTTTTTCACCAATTCCTCTACAAGCCTGTCAATTCTACTGATGATTTTTCAGGTCGTGCTGTTTTTGGTGACAAGGATATCTTTAGCCTTTCTTTGCTTTAACAGGAGGAATTTTTGCACTTTGCCGTTGGAATCATACTACAAATCAGACCCAGAGTAGAGCAACTCGTTCTGCTGACCCTAGCTGTGATATTGCTTTTCCTCCCACATCAGCTTGTGTATTTCCTCCCTTTCATGTTTCTACCAACTAACATTTCTAATAACACCTCTTAACTGTTCACTAACCGTGTGCTATCTCTCACAATGCTGGAATGGTTCTTTTGCCACCCGTGCAATTTGCACATTTCTATCTTCCTACCAGTCCTAGTTTCTGTTGCAGATGTAGAATTGCCAGTGCTATTGTCGAGAAGCAGGAGAGGCTTTGACATTGCAACAGCCGTGATCATTGTCATCACAGTCCTTGCAGTAGCAGCATTGACACAACCATAACAACGATCATTTGGCCGAGAATGCATCTGCAGCCTTGCAGACCATAGAGACTCTATCAGAGAGTGGACTCATTATAAGAACAAGTGGATACCTTGCAAGAACTTTTGGGACTGGGATGCGTTTATTCCCTGAGAGCTGTTTTGTGTTGCCCGTATTGTAACACTACTGGGATGTATATTGTTTCTGTATTTAATATGGCTATATGGTTTTTCTTCTGCTTATAGATTTGTCAAACAGCGGGCAGGCTTAGGAGCTATGGTGGTACTCCTCTGCCTTGGCCTCCTTCTCTTCATTCGTTTTGGCATGCATCTACGAGCTAGCCAATAGAGAGATCAAATTATCTTTCATCAGGCCATGACCGCCCTAAAGGCCGACAGCCCCCCATTAGTATGGCTCTTGATGCTGGACCGGTAGTCAAAGACGGGTAATGAAGGAGGTGGCTGTGTACCAACCTAAGACAGGAGCTGCAGCATGCTCTGCAGGCTCTGATGACGGGTAAGGACATATGCTGACCACTCAACCTAAGACAGACACGGTCCCGAGCCTTAGTTTAATAATAAAGAAGGGGGATCTGTCGGGGTTTCCAGGACCCCCAGCCTTGGGCACGGTCAAGATGGCGCCTGATGCTGAGCCAAAAGCGGCCAGCTATACAGTAAACAACCAGCGAATTCCAATGATTGGCTAGTTAACGATGTGATTAGAGCATGCCCCCCTCGTGTACCTATTCTATGCCTGCAGCTGTCCGCGGTTTACCTCGTGTGCCCCCCCCCTGATTGGTTGAAGTGTATATAAGCCTGGTGGGTGGGAGAGTAAGGGGGCGGAAGAAGCTGGGAGTGCGCAGAAGCTGAGAGAAGAAGCTGAGAGAAGCTGAGAGAAGAAGCTGAGAGAAGAAGCTGAGAGAAGAGAAGCTGGGAGTGCACGGAAGCTGGGAGTAAGAGAAGTGTAGGAGAGGGACTGTGCATAATAAACTTCCAAAGCTTCAGACGTTTGTCGTGTCTCTCTCTGCGGCCAGAGGGAGCGCGATAGGATATTTTTCCATTTATATGTATTTTCTTTTATTTTCTTCATCAGTGTTTTACACTTTTCAGGGTTCAAGTCTCTCACTTCATTGAGTTAGTTTACTTCTACACATTTTATTATTTTTATTGCTATTGAGAATGAAATTGTTTTCTTACTTTTTTGTTCTGATAGTGGACTCCTTGTGTCTAGAAATGGGACTGATTTTTGTACATCAATTTAGTAACTTGCAACCATTGAATTTTGACAGTTTTTTTGTTGAGTATTTGGGATTTTCTACGTATATAATCATAACATCTAGGGAAAAAAAGATAGTTTACTTCTTCCTTTCCAATTTGGATGTCTTTTGTTTCTTTCTCTTTTCTAGTTTCTTTCAGCAGTAAGTAGCAGAAGAGATCAAAATGTCTTCCATGTGAAATATGATGGAGTCAAAATGACAAGATCAAAATAAGATCTAAAGTTAGGGTAAATGTATCCTTTTTCATTTGTACATAATAAATATACCATCTGAAAATTCCCCCTAAAAGAGAGAAAAAAATTCCCATTATTACATTCTCTATCATAATTTAGCAAACATTTCACTATTTAAGGGGTAACTCTGCTAAGTTCATTAAGGTAAAAATATAATACAATATAATTCATAGCAAAGAATGCTATCTCCTCATGCTCTTTTTCCCTGTAATGATGGCTCCTGGTTCCTAAAAATTACAATATTAAAGTTTACTTATTTAGCTATGTGTCCCTCAATGGGTTTTCACATCCTTTGCCTCCACTGAACCTCACAACCACCCAGGAAAGTTGATTAGGGCATTATGCATGTATAATAACTAGCTAGGGAGAGAATGAAGGATTTGTTCAAGGAATACAACCACCTAGGAGGTGGGCTAGAACTGGAAGTCAACTCTTAAGAACTATATATCCATTTTAAGTGTTTGAGGTCATCTAATAACTTACATGATGGTATCAAAATAAAGTATTTTTGTAAACCTGACCATCTCTCCCACCCAACCCCTGCCCAACATGATTCTGATGGCATCCTGTTGCTTTTACAATTAAAGATCAAAATCATCCTCATTATGATTTTTGTGTCCCTGGATGACCCAGACCCTGCTACCTATTCTCCTGTTGTTCCTCCATCCTTACTCTGTTCCAGTTCTTCTGGTTCTTTCTCTCCATCCCTCCAATCACAGAGCTTTGGTCCTTGGCCATTGACTCTAGCGATGTCTCACCCCAACCCCCTACTAAGTAATGCCTCTTCTTCCTTACTCTCCTCTCACCTCACAACCGGGTCAAGCTCACCTATAGCTCCATTACTTCCCCTTTTGGCATTTATTTCCAAGACAATTTTAAATATATTTGTGCGATTATGTGATAACTGTCTGATTTCTCCCATCAGACTATACTGCTCCATTAAGATGGAAGCTTCATATCTGACTTTGCCCACCATTGTTCACTCTGTTGAATAATGTGCCTAGAACAGAGTAGGTGCACTATGAAGCAAATGAGTGAATGGCCTCAACAAAATAAGCACATTTGAATTTATGCTTTTTGCTTATGATATACAACTTTGCAACCTCCCCTTTCAATGGCTCCCTCTTGAGCAGGGTTCCATAGAGGTAACAGCTTTTTCATCTTAACTGAAGTCTTTACCACAAGAATTCCAGGAAGGACATAGAAGGTGACAGCTATCAATGACCTCTTGTTCCTCTGTGGGGGTGGGTGGTAAAGTTACTATATGGCAAGGAAAACCAAGATGTGCCAAAGAAAGTCCTGCATTAGAAGTTAAGTCCTCCACAGTTACTCTCTCTTCTGAGAGTGACTCTCCTCTCAGATAGTGTGAGGATTTCTGACCATCTGACAATAGTGAATTTTTTGGTCTCTCTGGAAAAAGCTAAATCTTTCTATGGCTTGGAAATACTCTTGTCCATTTGTTTTTCAACTCAATGTAACTTAGTAAGTTCAACAATAATATTTGAGTTGGAGAATCTAAATGCACAAAGAACTTACCTGATCCATCAATCCCAGAAACATCTCTTCATGGAATCAAGACATCCTCAGGTTAGAATGGACCTGAGAGTTGATAACTCATCCCCTTTCATACCCAAGACCCCAACCATTCCATATCTCGGGTTTCCTTGAGCTAGGGCAATATGTTCCATATACTTTAAGGGAACCCAGAGGAGGACTTCATGATAGTTCTGTGATTTTGAAAAATTGAAATAATGTGACTCTCACATAGATCTTGAGAAATAGGAAAAGATGAGAATATGAGAAAGCAAAAGTTGGGAATGGATAACAAGAAAAAGAACAAGTAGGGCAAGCAATGAAAATAGAAAAAAAAATAAAAAAACAAACTTTGGAAACATGTGCAAATTGAGATAGCCCAGGATATGAGTCAGAAGAAGCTTGTTTAAAAAAAAAAAAAATACAACCAAAGAAAAATAAAGAAAATGAGATGACTTTGCTATTTTCGTTGTTAGTCTCTTCAAAACATAAATTTACAGTTATTAAAGCAAAAATTAAAGTTGTTACAATGTTCTGTTTGTGTAGGGACAATTTTTGAAGCGGAATATGGATATCCATGAATATATGTAAATCAGATGAAAAAGATCAAAATACATGGTAAAGCATACCTTATATTTGTTTTGTTTTTGTTTTTGTTTTTTTTAATCACACTGAGCAGCTAAGAAGATCCCTTCCAAAGTGTTTCATTTTCCTTCCCTTTACTGGCTTCCTCACAATGCGTTCACCCACACACCCTGATGTTACTGGCACATAAATCAAATCTTTAATAAAAATCAGAAATAAAAAATATATGAGCACAGGAGGTTCTTGATATTGGCAAGACTCCAATCCACATATACTTCTGGGCCTGATCCACTAACTTGCTTTAAGAAGTCAGTTTGTTCTTAGTTCAGTGATGGGGAAAGTGTTACCAGACTTAATTTACATGTACTAATACACTCTCTATAAGAAGCAAAATTTCTCTAACATATCGTTTCACAATTGCCATAGAAGATGATGTTGCAAGGTGTGTAAACCCTTCCTGGCTACTAATTTGCAACCAGGCAGTGACTAAAGCATCAGAAGATTTGGAAAATCTGGCTCAATGTATTTGTGACTAATAGTAGTGTAAGAGCCTACAAAAGGAAGTACCATTGCATTGGGTGTGATGTCTGAGCAGGGAAACCCTCCCTGAGGACAAGACACTGTGTGCAGTACAAACCTCTCTGCACTTCGGCAAGATCTAATGCTGATCAACAATAAAGTAAATAAGGGTTCTTCCCCCAGCACCCCCCAAAAATCTTTGAAAGTGACAAACTACAGATCATATACTGTAATCTTAGCTAAAAAAAAAAAAAAAAAAAAAAAAAAAAAAGCCAAAAAGGAGGCACAGTAACTCCCTTTCTGCCAGAGGCCGACTCCCAGGGAGGGGCTCCCAGAGCAGTCTTCAAGTCTGTTGACTTGTTTTTTCAAGCTGTTAATGTAACTCACAGCTACATTGGTTTGTTTTGTTGTTGTGACATGGTCTCCATAGATGTGCATTGAAATGGTGCCCAGCTGCACTGAAGCCAAGAACCATGCAATCTGGAGGTTGTGCAAGCGAGATTACAAGGCTCCAAGGTATCCAATGCCTGCACGGCTCATCTCTTGCTCTTACCTCGAAGCTCTGCTTGTCCAACCCGGGCAACTAAATGCTGCGTTGGGACCAGATCCAAATGCTGTAGGAAAATGGTCACATTAGCAGAGAAAGAATAGAGTTTCATCTTCAAATCAGGGCTTTATTTGCACATTTGGGGAATGGACAATGATAAACTAGGACCAGTTTCATGTTAGTTTTTCTTTTTACTTGCCCCTCTTCCTTTCCGTCCATAACCCAACTTGCTCATCTTTATTCCTCTCAGGAGTCCATTGTCCTCATATTTGCTTCATCCTCCACCCATCTAAAGAAATATATTCTTAAAAAATAACTCAAAAACGGGTTGGGAATATATCCCTTATCAGTGTTACAGCACTTAAGTAGTATACACAAGGCCCTGAGTTCAATTCCCAGACTGTGCAAATAAAAAGAAAGAAAGAAAATTCATTCGTGCACACCAGACCTAGCAAAAATAAATACTAGACATTCAGATTCAGTTAAATTTGAATTTCAGTTAAACAACAGTGTTTTCGTGTATGTTCCATGTAACATTTGGAATGTACTTATTTTAAAAGTTATATTAAAATTAGTCATTATTTATTTGAAACTCAAATTTAAGTTGTCCTGTATTTCCTGGGGTAGCCCTACACTAAAAAGTAAACGCCTTGTGATGTTTTCATTTCTTTTCTGAGGATATTGATTTAATTTTTTTTAATTTTTTTTATTATTTTATTGTAAACAAATGGGATACATGTTGTTTCTCTGATTGTACATGGAGTAAAGGCGTACCATTTATATAATCATAAATTTACATAGGATAATGTTGTTTGATTCATTCTGTTATTTTTCCCTTCCCCCCCACCCGTCCCACCCCTCTTTTCCCTCTATACAGTCCTTCCTTCCTCCATTCTTGCCCCCCTCCCTAACCCTAACTCTAACCCTAACCCTAACCCCTCCCACCCCCCATTATGTGTCATCATCCACTTATCAGCGAGATCATTCATCCTTTGGTTTTTTGAGATTGGCTTATCTCACTTAGCATGATATTCTCCAGTTTCATCCATTTGCCTGCAAATGCCATAATTTTATCATTCTTTATGACTGAGTAATATCCCATTTTATATATATATATATATATATATATATATATATATATATATATATCACAGTTTCTTTATCCATTCATCAATTGAAGGGCATCTAGGTTGGTTCCATAATCTGGCTATTGTGAATTGAGCAGCTATGAACATTACTGTAGCTGTATCTCTGTAATATGCTGATTTTAAGTCCTTTGGGTATAGGCCAAGGAGTGGGATATCTGGGTCAAATGGTGGTTCCATTCCAAGTTTTCTAAGGAATCTCCACACTGCTTTCCAGAGTGACTGCACTAATTTACAGCCCCACCAGCAATGTATGAGTGTACCTTTTTCCCCACATCCTCGCCAACACCAGTTGTTGCTTGTATTCTTGATAATCGCCATTCTAATTGGGGTGAGATGGAATCTTAGGGTGGTTTTGATTTGCATTTCTCTTATTACTAGAGATGTTGAACAAATTCCATGTTTCTTGATTGCTTGTAGATCTTCTTCTGTGAAGTGTCTGTTCATTTCCTTAGCCCATTTGTCGATTGGGTTATTTGCATTCTTGGTGTAGAGTTTTTTGAGTTCTTTATAGATTATGAAGATTAGTGCTCTATCTGAAGTATGATTGGTAAAGATTTTCTCCCACTCTGTAGGCTCTTTCTTCTCATTGCTGATAGTTCCCTTTGCTGAGAGAAAGCTTTTTCGTTTGAATCTATCCCACTTATTGATTCTTGCTTTTATTTCTTGTGCTATGGGAGTCCTGTTGAGGAAGTCTGGTCCTAAGCTGACATGTTGAAGATCTGGACCTACTTTTTCTTCTATAATCTGCAGGACCTAGGGTCAAAGTCCCCATATTAATAATTCAGAGAGTATAGCAACTGACTGAAAGAAAAATACATCAGGTAAGCGATCACTGCTTGAAATTTGAAGGATTCCACTCCAGATACAGAAAGTACAGTTTGGAATTAAGGCTTATTGGTTGGAATTAAGGTTACTGATCAATATTTGGATTGGAGAAAATACTGTTTGAAGATACAAATCTCAGATCCAAAATATAGATTTCCACAGTAAGTTCGGTGGACTAGAGACACAGGTGGGGATAGTTGAGTATCCTAAGCTCACTCACATAACAACAAAGACTTTTCACATGTCATATGCTTTGACAGAGTCAAGTAGAAAATATGTACTTTTCAAATCCTTAGGAAACTGTAGTTAGGGACAGGGAGAGAGAATGGTAATAAAAGAGAAAATAGGGAAAAGAATGGAGCAACAGAAGGAAGATAATTAACCCGATGTAAACTATATAAATGGGGAGTGAACAGGATACTTTTGGATCAACCCCAATCACCCAGAAGAGGTGGTTGTCTATCTATTGGTGGGACCTGAGGATCTCTGAAGAACTGTATAGAAAATACTAGAAGTGGGCTCATTCAACATCCATTTGAACATCTTCATGGAGTGCTTTCTCGTGTTTTATAGAGGTTGGTCAACTAAAAATTACTTTTCTTTCCAAACTCCTTACAATCTCAGTATGATTTAAGCTCTACCAGAAACACTTTTAGAACTTGCCTTCAGAATGGAGTGCAGCAAGGAAAGACACAAGACATGAGGGATCCTTCTCCTGCTGCCGGTGGCATGTTAGCTCCCCTGTTTAGCAAGATTGGCTACCCTCCATTGCTCTCCATGGACATGCAGTGTCCAGATGCAGGCAAGCGAAGCAGTTCCCTTGATGGCTCATTCACAGTGTCATTTCAGGATCCATTCCGGAAAATTCCAATCTGGAGTCAGTTTCTCCAGATTCTGCTGATCACTCAATACCCTGTATCATTTGTACATTTCAGATTAAGTCAGCTAGAGTGGGACCTGCCCTCTGCAACAGAACAGTAAATGAGTGGGACCTGCTGACCCCTCAAATAGCTGTTCCACCAGCCTTATGGTCCTTATGGTCCTGAACCAGGGATACTTTTTTGTCTTCTGCCCAGGGGTCACTTGACAATGTCTGGACACATTTTTGGTTGTCACAGCAAGGTTGGGAGGAAGAGAGATATGAATGTAACTGACCAGGGAGGTTACTAAATGTCCCACAATGCACAGTACAGCTGCCCACAACAAGCAACTATGCAATCCAAAACTTCTTAGTGCCCAGATTAAGAAAACCTTGCCTAGCAGAGCATTTGGTTTGAAAACTTTTTAACAAAAATGCAATATTTGTAATATTTTGGTTTCAAAAGTATCCTCTTTAATAATGCAAATTGCTCTCAAAATAGTATAGGTTAATTTAATTTTCAAATAATATGGTATTATTCTCAAATTTACATGATCTTCCCATTTTAATATTTCTGAAACCATGTCATGACCTGAAATTAAGTTTTCTCTTAGTGTGGTGATATTTTTTTCTTATTCTTTTTTTTTTTTTTAGTCAAAAAATCTGTCATTAACTCAAGGTGCTAGTGTAATTGAAGCAGGTACTCTCCTAAGAACAAAGTTACCCAAGTGCATATGGTGGAGGAGTGCTGGAGGTGACCAGTGAGCATCTCAGCCTCAACCCCAGTTGCCAGATAGAATCACTGAAGCACTTTTCATTTGTTTCAGTGTGAAACTCAGCATCCATGTTGTTTATGCTCTATGCAGGTAGAATCCAGAACAGATACCTTAGAACCTTGAAGGAGAGGAAGAAAAGGGAGGAAAAAATGGGTGCCACCAGAGTCAAACAAAAAATGATAGCAGAAAACCCGATTTCAGAACTTCATTGTATTGCCCAGGATTAGGCCTCCTTACTAGTGCCAGGCAATTTGCTGACACTCCAGTCTTACAACTCTTGAGTAACTTTCACAAGCTCTCAAGGGCCCAAAGGAAATCACAACCAGAGAATTTAGCTAATAATGGATCCTTCAGAATATGTTTTCATCCACTCGGAACACAGCACATATTCAGGAAGCAAGCTGTATCTTATAAATATACTTCCTATAACTTGTAAACACTTCATTTTCTCAGAAAGTCAAGCTCTTGCCTTGAACGAAGAGGTGCTCAGTACATATTTGCTAAACAGAATTAAATTCATTCTCTAAAAGTGCTACTGCCTCGAATGGGAAGAGATATAAGCTCCTTTGAAAGGAGAGGGCTAAAATTCAAGAGAACAATGTTGGCAGGACAAAGAAACTAACCCATTCAATTATCACTTTACCTAGCAATAGAAAGAGATCTACCTGGCTTTAAAGAAATGTTGCCTCAGAAATTTGCTACTACTGCCAGCCCTGTATTCCTACTATTTATTTTTAAAAATTTTCAAGTCAAAATCAACACAATAAATTCTAGTGTCCCCAACTACCCCAAGACCCAGAGCATAGGTTTCAAAAGTTAGAGCCTAGATAAGATCCTGAAGTCACGCTTTGCTACACCCAGTGTGTTCGGGAGACAGGCCCTGATACTGCTGAGTTAGTTTCAAGCAGTCAAGTCTGAAGCCTCAGCCTATCTTTTTAGAAACAATCCTCCTAATTCCAGCCGAGTCAGTTTTCCTTTGTTTTACATTTATTTATTCAGAGACTTCTAAATATATGCTGGTCTGTTGAAACAGCCTCTGGGCCCAAGTACAATAAAAACATTAATTAAAACACATGATTAGAAACACCCAGCAGTGAGCCTGGAACAGCATCAAATGAGCTCTGCCATTTAAGTGTCAGTCAGAGAAGATAAAGCCGCCTGCGGGTGACCTGCGATGTGCCTGCCTGGCTTCTCTGAGGATTCCTGACCCGCTCTGAGGTGAGTGCTCTCTGCTGATGGATGCCCACACCCAATTAGTCAAATTCTCTCCTAACCCTTGAGTTGGCACCATCTCTACCTGCCACTCCTTTCATTCTGCTATGGACTGACGAGAAATTTGCAGAATCCCCAAGTTTGGCAGAGATCTGGGCACGGGAATCTTACATAACTGTTGAGCTTTGGCAGGGCAACACCAGAAGGGCTGGGTGCCCTTGGCTGAAATGTGCCCTGTATTTTGTGGGCAGTGTCCCCCTCTCTGAAATGGTCTACTCCTGCTTCTCAATTCGGAAGCAACAGCAGAATTCCCATGGAATGTATAGTGCAGGAACCAAAGGGAACACCATGGGGAAAGAGCACCAAATTCAGAAAGTGTAGGTGCATTGGATTTGGGGGGTACAAATAGAGGTAATAAACCTTCACCTCCCCGTGACAGAGAAAATTCCCTAAATTCCAAATTTGTTTACACAGCTAATTGGGCATGAACATTTTGAATCTAGCACAGGCCTGTTAAGTCAAATCTTGTTCCACACAGACATGTTCTGTCAAGGACTTATATCCTGTGAGGGATGCCATCAATAGGAAATATGACTTTATTATAAGTTCTATCCTTTTCTGAAAGGTTCACAAGTAAAATAAAAAAGATCTTAACTTCCTTCTTTTATGTATTATTTTCCCACAAACCCCCCATCTTAGAAAAACAAGAAAAGAGATTTGAAAGAAAACAATAGCATATCAATGCTAGTTAGGAATAAGATTTCAAAAGTGGGGGAACATATTATTTACTGTTCCTGGATCCTGTATTACTCTTTCCTCATTATTTTTCTTTAATGACAAATGTGCCAATATCTTATTACAAAAAGGCTACCACCAAAGTAGATAAAACTGCCTTTTATCACACATCTGGCCCAAATTATATCTCCTCAACCCCTTTTCAATCAGTCATGGTGTTTTTTATAAATTTGTGACTTCGTCAAATTGGCTGAGTCTCATGTGCTGCCTGCTACTACATTCTGACATGCCAGGCTGGTACCTAAGAGGAAAAATAACACTTTCCTTCACTCTTAACCCACATTCTGACTTCTCATGCTAAATTCAATCCCCAGCTAATTAGTTCAAGAACAAGCAGCTTTAACCAAGATTTGGTATTACTTTCCTTTTTCTGAGAGCTGGGCTTTCCCCGAATGTAGCTCTCTTGTTACCCTTTGCATTTTAAATAAGCCATTTTGGAGCATGGCTCTTGTTTTTTCTTTAATATATGCGCCCCTTGGGGCTGCACTGAAGCTTGTGATGGCTCTCTGCCGGCAGTCAGGGCAACAGAATATCTGGGAGATCCGGCTTTGTCCTGCAGTTGGCGTCCATTGTGCAGCCCCAGCTGAATACTGAGGTTGCAAGTTAATTTTCTCAGAAATGCAGGGTCCCTAGTACTCTCAAACAGATTCCTAAATTTCATTTAGGTTCCTCCATTTTGTTTTGTTTTTAAACTTGCAGTATTTTCTTTACTGATAGTCTGAGGAATCAAGTATTCGACAGAAGTCAATTTTTCCAATAACTGAAGATTTGTTAATGTAATAACTTGATGAAAACCCTTTCTCATATGTTAAATAGTTCCCTTAGGTCTCAAATAAGATATACTCAATGTATTTGACTTTTTCTTGATGGTTTGGAGTCATCTTTAAACTATCAAGTATTATGTAGGGGTACAAAATAATACCAGAACCATTCTTGGACCCACTCACATAAAAGAGTCCTACACCACTAGGTTTTCTTTACTACTTTGGTAAATTTTTATATTTTTAATTTTTGTCTCCTTCCATACTCAACCATACTATCAACCTATCAATGATCACTTTGCACTGAGGTTCATGTCAGTTTCTGAAAGCAAACTTTGGGTTTTTTGCCTCCACTGTGCAAATGATTGGAAATCCATGTAAATAAGTTTGATATAACAACTACATTAAAAGTAAATACGATTTGGAAGGTACCAATAGGAAATATTGCTTTTGGATCTAAATATATAAGCATCAGTACCTGAATGTGAAGTCTATTCTGGTTGCACAAAGGTCTTCTTAGGACTGAATTCCAGCTAAATTGGGTCTTACAAGAGACATTACCAGAGACTTGTCTTTAGGAATACACAGTCAGGTTCAGTGGTCAGTGATCAATCTGTTCACTCTCAGATTTCTTCTCTTTCTTTTGTGTTCTTGTCTTCTCTTTGTCCCTCTGATTCCTGCCATGAACCATTTCAGTAAACATTATACCATCCAACAAAAGGAAACAAAATTATTAAGGTGAGACCAAAACAATTTAATCTATAACAAATTGAACTCTGGATTTTTTTGGTTGGTTTTGTTTGGTTTGTTTTGTTTGATGAGAATGAAAGTACATTGAATTTAAAATTATTTGAATTCTTTTTTAATTTGCCTCTCCTTAAAAGGGGATCATGAAGTTTGGCAACTCTGAACAGGCACCTGCCGCTCTTACATGTGGCTATCTCTCTCCCAGTTATATCTTCAACCCCTTCAACTAAAATCCCAATACCTGCCTAGATAATCCCAGTCAAACTGACTTGGAGCATCGAAGAGCCCCCATAGTGCTGGATACCTCTTCCTGGTTTGCTGATTTGAAAATCGAAAGTCCTGCATTCCAGGAAACTTCTCAGTCCTAGGCACATTGGGAAAATAGGATGGTGATTCCTCAGAGATCTCATTATTTCCCCCTGATAGCACTTTTATCTTTACAGCATTTCTAAGAATTCCAAAAATCTTTTTTGTTTCGTTTTGTTTTGTTTTGTTAAGTTTTTCTTTCTGTCCAGTCTAGCTAATTATTTCTAAACCATTTCTAGTGCTGTTTTCTTTTTCCCCTATTACCAGCTGAGATCTTTATCCTCTGATCCTAGGCTATTATTTCATTAATTTTCCCTGCCTTCATTCTAATGTACATGCCACTCTCATGTTGACCCTTTTAAAGTCCTGTTTGACACAAGCGCTTTTGGTGTAAGGAGGATGAAAGTACATTGAACTTCGAAATTAGTTGAAATTTTTATTTTTTAAAATTTATCTCTCATCAAAATGGAGTCCCACCTTGCCACAAAGTCTGGCATCTTTCCTGGACCAAGGTAGAAGAAAGAAAAAGGCAGGAATGTTAGCTGCTCAGTGCTGATGGGAGTGCTGCAGGACCCAGCAAAGGAGCGTCACAAATTTCTAACAAACAAAAATCAAGACAGGCTGTGGAGGAGAAAGACAGGTAATTGAGATCAGTAATCCCAAAAGAAGTCTGAGTCAGCCACTGAGCCAAGGAGGCCTTGCCACAGACAAAACAACAACAACAACAAAGTGTCTTTGTGAACATCTAAGAGCCAGGGTACCTGGGTTCTGCAGTGTGAGAAGCAAGAAGAACTTAGGAAGCAAATCCCTGGGTGCACACTTAACTGCGCAGCTGGTAGGAGGTGGGATGGCTGCAGAAGGGAAAGTGAACTGTAGTAGCAAGAACTGCTGTTACCATCCTCCCTGCAGTTAACAGGTACTAATTTGGAAAGCTGTTTATATTTTAATGTATGCATCCCTTAAATGCAAAAGCTACTTCTTAGGATGCTCTGTATTCCCAACACCCAGGGCAATATGTAGTCAATAAATATTTGACTTAACTGATAATATAATCTGTTCCCATCTTCCAAGGCCATGTGCACAGGAAAACATGAGGAGGTTTTAGCAACTCCTTTTTTCAGCAACTTCTTTTCAGGAAGTCTAGAAGCCATCTGCCTGGTTGAGGTTGAAAATACTCTAATCAGTAAATGCAGAGTGAACACAACTCCTCCCTTTTCTCTTTTTAAAACTTCAGAGCAAACATAAACTTGCCTACTTTCTTTTGTATCTTGGTCAAATGTTAAGCACAAGAAGAAAAATTAAAATAAAACAAACTTGCTTTCACCAAGACTGCAAACTAAGCCCCAGATCCAAAATATTCTTGTGTTTTCAGACTATAGTGTTTATTAGTACTTGAAGTTCACCAGAGGGGATGAAAAATTGATCTAGTTATTCAGTTTCTCAACTTGAGAGTTTCCAGCACACGTGCTAAATCAGTGTTTGAGCATATGTTGTGATGTATTCATGCTGAAAATCCCTTTAAAATTGCCAGTCTTTAAAAGACGACTAAGAATGTATATTTCACTTGATAACATGCAAAAAAAAGGCAAAAAAAAAAACAAAAATTAAGTTTAAATGAAGACCTATTGAGCTAACTTTATAAATGAAATCACCTTTATTGACTGATTTATGAAGTCCCTTGAGTAAACAGAGCAAAAAAAAAAAAAATGATAGTTAAGATTTACAAATAATGGACCATTTGAAATAGCCTCAAGTGAGAGCCTTGTTTTAAGTGCCAAAGTAAACCTCTATCACTATAAAAGGGGGCTACTGTATTTTGTTTTCTATCCAAAAAAAAAAAAAGAAGTGTCAGCTATAATTTTGGAAAGTCTCCAGGGAAGCAAAAAGGGAGCCCCAAAATGAATTTCTGATAGGAACCTGCATAACATGCATAATGCTAGAAATATTATTCACCTTAACAAGATGACCTCCCTAAATTATAATTCCTCAATCTTAGCAATACTAAAATTTTGGACCAGATAATTCCTTGTTATAAGGCAGGGAAAGGGGCAAGGGGAGCTGTCCTGCGCTGTATTGCAGGGATAACTGGAGCATCTCGGACCTCTAACCATTAGATACCAGTAGCAGCTTCCCCCCACCCCCACCCCCACTACCACTACCACTAAATGTGACAATCAAAAATATCTACAGTCACTGCCAAATATGCCCTGGGTTTGTGGGGTGCAGGGCAAAATCATCCCAGTGGAGCACCATTAATCATACTAGAAAAAAAAATTATTAAAAACATGAAGGATCTTAAGACATCAGGTTTAGAAGGACCCAGCAAAGAAACCAGTAATGCCACTAAAAAGATGAAATAAAAAGACAATGCACAATTTAAACCACTTAGAACAATGCTCACAAATAAACACACCTGAAAAACAGACCATAAGATCTAACCCACAAGAAAAATGGTTTACTGAAGAACACAGGAACAGCCAGCATCAGTGGATATTTGAAAAAAATATTTTTCTTAAATTTTTAATTGAAAAAAATAAGAAAAAAGAAACCACATTGGTCTAGATTTTTTAAAGTCAGAAAATGTTGCAAAGAACAATAACACTTCTCATTACCTCCCAAAATTGTGTTTGTCAAATGTTTAATATATAAAGAATAAGAGTTTATAAATTTCCAAGGAGTTGGTACTAATGTGGAAAGTCATTGAGATTTTGATATATGTACTCGAATATGAAGACTAGCTTATCTCCACACCTAGCATCTCGGACACTCAAAAAATGTTTTATTTAAATGATAATAAAATGTGCCTTCATGGTCTAAGAGGTTTTAAGAAGACATTTCAAATGTGGTGATATGAATGTGTCTGAACATCTCATTTGGAAATAAGAAGAGCTCTATAGAAAAGACCAGACAATGCTCAGTAGAAATAATGGAGTCAGGAGAGAAGGAAGAGTTAAAAAGATCTAAGTTAAATCCCAGCTTCTCTGGTCCTAGATATGCAACTTTGATTCTGTTAACTCCTCCACAGAACAAGTACAATAATTCTACCTCAAAGGACAGTGAAGATAATTATATAAGATAAAGTACACAAGTAAGAAAAAAAATGCCTCTCTCGAACTTCTAAGGAAATGGAATTCTAACTCCACCTGCAGTACCTACCCAAGTTAACTTTTCTCTTTGAAGTCAAGAAGAGAAAAATCCCAAATCATCATAGACCTAAAACAAAGTATCAACAAAATCCCACACCAACAATGATAATACAAAGGAAAAAAATTAAGGAATACAAAAAGGCATCTGAGGGTAAGTGGATATAGTAAAAATGGAATGTTGTCTACATAAAGTCCATTAATAAATTTGGTAATCGTTTTGGAAACTCTAGATATAAAGAAAAAAAATTATGGCTAAACAAAACCTAATGTCTTATCTCTTCCACAAAGTATTTAAAACTTTACTTAATTGTAGAATTAATTTTTTTTAAGTTCTCTATATCTCTGTTACAGCTTTTGGAAAAAGAAGACCAATTAAGCTGGATATACTTGCTTAAAATTAACTTCCAACCTTGTTTTTGTAAGCTTTTAAACTGAAGGCTACTTCTAAAGTCATGGATATACTGTTTTTTAATTGAGGTGCTGGTTACACAGGTACATAAATTTATCAAAACACACCAATAATAAGATCTTGCATTTTATTACATGTCAAAAACAGAACATATGTATATGTATATATATATACATACATATATAAAATATATTTATGTATTTATATTTATGCTTCTATTTATGTATATCCATGCATTTATACATATGTACATACACATAAGTACATTTATTTAACTATTTACATTTCCTAAAATATATAAATTTATATGACATATATTTTTCCTCTCCTTCAAATTGGTACTTTAAACCAATTTTAATTGTAAGAAAGAAAGAAAGAGAAAAAGGGAGAAGGAGGGAGGAAGGAAAGAATTTAGTTTACAGAACTAGTTTACAAAAATTGTATAGATAAAAAGATTGACAACAACCAAGGTCTACCACCTCTGTAAGACTATAAGGTAAACACAGGCTATTTGTACTAGTAGCTAATTAGGGTTTTTTTTTTTTTTTTTTTTTTAGCTCACATTATTATTAGAAATGACTATCTATTGGATAATGTAGATTAACAACGAATTAGTAATACTGAATGTATGTATCTAAAACCACACAGTAGGAGTGGGGATGTGGCTCAGTGGCAGAGGGCTTGAAGTGCGAGCATATGCCCCTGAGTTCAATTCCCAGTACCACAATAAATAAATAAATAAAATCACACAGCGAGACCATGCAGAAAAGAAATATTGACAAAACTACAAGAAGACATTGAGTTAGAAATTACAGAATAACTTTTAAAGATTAAGGAATAAAGGACAGAGCAACAATCATGAAAATGAGCAATATCGATCATATTTTTAAATTAAACATTTTTCAGCTTGGTTTGCTGTCTTTTTAAGAAATTTAGAATAGAAACAAAACTCAAAGTTCATGAAATAGTCAAATGGAAATTTTCAAATCTCAGGGATGCAAACAAAAAAACTGGAAAACAGACTTGAAAAGCCCAGTTGCTAGTTACTTGAAAACAACCTTTCCAGATGCTTCTCTAGCACCTCCACGGCCTCGTTACCTCCTACCCCAGTCTAAGAAAAACCAGAACATGAGACCTCACCTTTAAAAATGAATGAATAGCTGAAGAATGCCAGATGGTTAAGAAAAAAAAATTGGGGGCGACGGTGGGGTGCCAGGGATTGGACCCAGGGACACTTTACCACTGAGACACATCTTTAACCCGGTTTTTTGTTTTGTTTTGTTTTGTTTTGAGAACAGGGTCTTGCTAAATTGCTTAGGACCTCGCTGAGTTGCTGAGTGCTGGCTTTGAATTTACAATCCTACCTCAGCCTCCTAGGTAGCTGGGATGACAGATATGTGCCACCATGCCTGGCAAGAAAAGTTCTTTTAAAAAGAGACCAAGACAACTTCTGAAGAAAAGTAATTTCAACATCAAAAGACATGAGGGTAAAATGAAGTCATCATTTTCAGATATACAAAATCTCATGCAAATTTGTAGGCATGCTTTTTCTCCAGAAGTCACTGAGGAATGAGCTTATTAAAATGATGGATAAACCCAAGAAAGAGCAAGAGTCTCATAATAGAAGAAAATTCCTTGAGAAAAAATTCATGAGATGGTATCAAGCTGAAGACCTAGTAAACAGATGTGTAGCAAGTCCCAGAGCCAAACAAAAATTAATTGAGGAGCTCAAAAGGTAACAGAGTGGCTTCTTTCAGAAAAATATAAAATGGAACTTGCAGATTATTTTACAGATTGTGTCATGTGAAAAGCTATAATGAGAGCCACTTTACAAAATTTGTTTTAAAAAATATCAATACTAAACAATAAAAAAGACCATTACTAACTCCAAAAAAACTTAGGAATTGTGTAAGAAATAAAATTTTAACACAAAAAATATATATCATATATAATACACATTGTTTCAGTATGTTTAAACTTTAGCATGTATAGCATATATATTGTACATATTATAATCTATATATAGTATAAACTTTAAACCTGTATGACTAAATAGTATATATAGTATAAATTTTACACTGTATAGTACACATATATACATAATATATACTATACACAATCATATATCATAGTATAAACTATATAAAATATACACACAAACTATTTACATGCACAATTACATACTAGTTATAATAAATCATTGAATACTTTTTTAACCAAAAATTATGATAGTACCATTTTTTAAAAGAAATGAAATAAGGAAAGGAGCCATAAGAGGACCAAAATAAGTAATGTTTTAAAATGATGAATTAAGCAAGAAAATATACACATAGTACTTTGATATTAGGAGTAAATATCTTGGGCTGGGGTTGTGACTCAGTGGTAGAGCACTTACCTAGCATGTGTGAGGCACTGGGTTCAATTCTCAGCACCACATACAAATAAATAAAATAAAGGTTCAGTAATAGCTAAAAAATTTTTTTTAAAGAAGTAAATATCAGGAGCTGGAGAGATAGCTCAGTTGGAAGAGTGCTTGCCTTGTAAGCACAAGGTCATGGGTTCAATCCCCAGCATTTTCAGTACTGGGGATTAAATCCAGGGGCACTCTGGGTGAGACACAGCACTGAGCCACACCTTAGCTCTTTTTATTTTTTGTTTTGAGACAGGGTCTTGCTGAGTTGCCTCAACTTCCCCAGTTGCTGGGGTTGCAGGCATGAACCCACCATGCCCAGCTAATGTCAGTTTAAACAGCTGAAGATTTTGAAAATGGTTATCTGAGGGAGGTATGGCTTCCAGAAAAATGGAACGCAATTTGGGGTGGAAGAAAAAAGAGAATATTGGTTTTTACTAAAAGCCTTTTAGCATTAATTAAATTTTTAAACGGTATGCTCATTACTTTGATTTTTTTAAAAGGGAAAATATTAACTTTTATAAAAGGAAATAAAGAGGGAGGGAGGAAGGAATGAAATTATTTCCTTAAAATAGATTTATGTACATACTGTAATACTATAAAAATATTTATACACCCATAGTTCTAGGGACTATAATTCTCAAAGAAAGCAACTGCCCCCACCTTTTAAGTTTGTAAAAAGCTCACCCTCAGAACTGAAATATTCAAGATCAATCTGGGTAAGTATATTAAGTCCGAAAACACTGGTTGATGATTAGTGGGAAGGAAACCTGGTTTGCCAAGTTTTGGAGACAATTGCTTCTTACACCCTATCCTATGTCTTTTATGATGGTTTGGGTCACATTCTCCCAAAGAGATTGGGGACCTATGACACTAATTGTTTTAGCAATTTGAACAGTGCTTTATACATTTTATTAAAGGTACAAGAGGGTTCAACAAAGCTATTTAATTGATGGGAAAAGAAAGATAGCAATTAGTACGTTATTCATAGGAATGGTGGAAGAAAATACATCGTTGATAAAATATCATTGTAAGTATTCCCAATGATAAGTACACATGTTCACTACTGAGTAATCCCAGGAGCAAAACAAACCCTCTGTTACATAACTCTTACTTTACCTTTCTTAATCTTTGAGTAATTAACATGGAAAAAAGCTGTTTTCTGGGCCGCTCCACAAATAGTTTCCCAGCAGAAAGAGACAAGCAAATAAGCCTGAGCATGTGATGGACTTGGAAAGCAATGAATCTTAACAAATTTGCAGTTGAATTATTGAACTATTAAGACTGCAGAGTTAAACGGAAAAGATCTGGATGGATAAATGGGGTTTTGTTACCTTTGTTTTTTCCTAATTTTGTTTGTTGCAGCTGCTTGTTGCCATGAGAACCAAAAGTTATGACACTGCCATTCACACTGCATATTTTTATTTGGAAAATAAGGTTTCACTTACATGGTTGAGGTTCATCAACCACATGAACTTAGAGTGGGAGGTTTATACACACACCATAGATTTATTTGCTAAACCACCAATCTTGTTTATTTTTAGATAAACTACAAAATGGTCTTTCTTCAGAGGAGAATGGTGGTTCTTTTAGAGAGTCTTTTCACTGATCTATTCAACAAATATTTTTTGAATATGTACGTGCTATGTGTACCACGCTCTGTGCTAGGTGCTAGAAATAGGGGCAGTGCAAAATAGAGCATCTACAATCCAGTGGGCAATTAAACAATTAAATAAGCAATTATACTAAGATGAGTTAAGTGCTTGGAACACATTTAGCAGAAGCATTGATCATATCCTGAGGCTCCAGGATGGGGAGGGTCAGGGAAGCTTCCCAAGTGAAGTGACATTGAGTGGAACTTGAGAATGAGTGCAAATTATCCTTGCCAAGGAGGATGGAGAAGAGGCAGAGGCTGAGGAAGACAGGAGGACAAAGAGAAGCAGTGAGGAGGCCACAGCAATAAGGGAGGAGACAGACTGATCCTAGTGGCTTGAACTTGAGTCATGGCAATGGTGTTAGAGAAATAGAGATAGATCTGAGAACTAGGTGCAGAATTGATCAGATTCCATGATTTACTGCACATGAGAGATAAGGAAGAGGAGGAAGGAATTACAGGTTTCCAGCTTGGACAGTAGGGTTCATGGTGGGTGTCATGCACTGTGCTAGGGCACACAAGAGAGGCAGGCTGAGGGAGAAAACGGAGAGACTCAGAATATATTGAGTATGAGGTGCACGCAGACATTCAGTTGATGATTTCTAGTAAGCACTTGGGCTCTAGGGCATGGGCTCCCAATTCAAAAGTTGTCATCTCAGAGAAAGTCTATAGAGAGGGAAAAGCAGATAACAAAGGACAGACTCCAGAGCTTACTGATCTTTAGGGAACAAGCTGAGGAAGTCTGAGAAAGAATAGAAAGGAGAAGGTGTTGTAAGGAAGGGGGCGGAAATAAACTCTACCTCTTAGGCTCAATGCCTGAAATCCTATAAACTAAACTGACAAAATATTGATTAACAGAAGAAAAGGCACATGAATTCCATTTGTTGTGTGGTTTTTACAAGACACCATCGTCTTCCTGCAAAAGAAGTGAAGACCAAAGAAGCAAATAGATCCAAGAGTTTATATAACCATTTTTAAAATGATAAAATTGTGGAGATGTGACAAGATACAGAGAAACAATTTTGGGCTTCTAAGCTCACCCTCAGAACTGAAATATTCAAGTTCAAGATCAATCTGGGTAAGTATATTCCCACACCAGGGGGAGGTAGTCACACAGGGGAAGTTAATAGAAAACAAGGGGTGGGCTACCTTACTGAGGTTTGTTTGTGCAGGTCCATCTCAGTACCAACTTCCTGTCCTGTCCATAGTCATGAAACTTGTCCCAGACGGGGGATTTATGGCAGTCCTCACTCTCAGAAGTTTCTGCTCTTAATTAGATAAGGGGAGCTCTGGGAAGACTTCTTTCAGTATCTGTAGATTCTCAGTTTTCCTCAGCTCAAAATGATCCTACAGCAAAGTGGCATATTTGGGGGTTGCACAATCTGTTCCCCTTCTGTGATAAAGTCTCAGATGCCACAGAGAGGTCAATACAATTCAATATGAATTTAATGTACACCTACTATGTGCCAGGCATGTGCTGCTGGGTAATGAGGATAGAGCAGTGAAGATGACCCAGTCATTATGATCAAAGAAGAGAAAATTGCTATGGAATTTGGGGTTGTAGAAAACTGTAGCTTTTGTGACAGCAGGGTTTTTTGGTTTCATTTTTGTGGTACCAGGGGCACTTAATCACTGAACCATATCCCTGCCATTTCTTTCTTTTTTGGTGGGGAGAGGAGGGGAGAGTGGCATTCACTAAATTGCTGAGGCTGGCTGTGAACTTGAGATCCTCCTGCCTCAGCTGCAACAGCAGTTTCAATGGTGGGGGGAAGTGAGAAGTTACATGGCAGGGGACTGACAGAGATGGAGGTAAGGAAGTGTGTCTGGAAATTGGAGACAACTCTTTCAAGAAGTGTGGCCATGAAGGGAGGCAAGAATCAAGAACAATAATTGGAGGAGACAAGGAGCCGAGATTGAAGGGCTATTTGGCTGGGGGTTTTGTTTGTTTTAGTTATATAAGAATTCTGAACCTGCTTCTGTAGAAAAAGAATGTGCCAGGGGAGAAAAAGAAGTTAATAGTGCCAAAAAGAAAGCAGGGGTTGGTAAAAATGATCTCTGGGGAAAAAGAGACCGTGAGAGGAAGGATATAGCTCACCTTGCAAGTCTCACCTGCACCATCTTCTCTCCTGTCCTAGCCCCATCCCAGCTCTGAAGCTGTGTAAAGACCACCCCTACTTCACTCTTAGATCCTCTGGCCAAGAACTTTAAATCCCTAAACCAATGGAACCTGGAAATAATTGGTAGATCTCTAATGTAAAAAGACTGCAGCATTTCTGGAAGCTATCAGTAGCAGCTCCTTTCCCACCTTTACCAGCCCCTAAACTACAGGGTGAGCAGATCATTTTTCTGCCCCCTCCAACCAGCCTCTCCCTGGGCAGGAGATCCATGTATCCCAGGTATCTGATGAACTTATATATGTACATGGACCAGGATCCTCTTCTATTTCTCACCTGATCTTGAAACGTCTCCTACCATAACAGTTTTGCCTGGTCCCTTCGCCATTGCTGTTCTGCAGTTTAAAATCATTCCCTGTGCCAATCTACCCAAAGAAGGCTCCTTGTGGGCCTCCAATGCCAGCTTGGAACTGAACTAAATTTACTTCAGTCCTACTTGGCCTTCATCCACCTTCCTCTAACCTCCCCATCCCCAGCACATGCTCTTCTGGTTCACAGAACACCTTGAGGTCAATGTCGGCAGCACCTCTGGTGGGATACCAGGGCTCACAAGGAATCGCAAGGCCTTGTCTCTGAAGTCAAAACACAAAATAGGTTTACATAAAATCACTTCTTTTTGCTAGCCTAAAAGCAGGAAGGTTACATGCTATGAGTTGACACAGAGCTAAGACTCGATTAATTATTGACTAGTACAAAGAAAAGAACACTGAATCAAACACAATTCAGATTCTCACTGGCCATTTATTAATTCTGTGGGTTTCGGTGTATTGTTCAAGGTATGCAAGTCTTACTTTTCTTATCTGCAAAATGAAGATGATTATAGCTATGCTCTAAACATGTTGTGAATGACCGCATGTGATCTTCACAACCTGGTACAGTACAGCAGGCTCTGCTATTAACAGTTAATACTTGATGACAGAGGTTTCAACCAGATAGCCCTGTTCCAGAGCCTGCCCCTTTAGCCACTGTGTTCTGTTGAATTTAATGATAATTCCCTCCGGCCTTCAGGACTATGAAGAGGAGCATCTGAAATAATGTCAAAGGAAACACTTGCTAAATTACTGTTTAATGGGTACAAAGTTTCAGTTTTGCAAGATGAAGAAAGTTCTGGAAACAGGTGGTGGTTATGGTTGCACAACAGTGTGAATGTACTTAATTAATACTACAAAACTGTACCCCGAACACAGCTCAGATGGTAAATTTTAGATCATGTGTATTGTACCACAAATTTTTAGTCACAAAAACAGAAAATACTAGGAAGATCATAAAGTGCAATACAATTGTGAACTTTAATGTTGTTTTTCTTTAGTGTTAAGTTATCAACCAGTAGGCTCTCTAAAAGAAAACTTGATGTGACTTACTCTTAGTCTCTGAATGTCTGGAAGAGATGACAAGAGAGGAAGCCTAGTGTAAGATGGCAGCATGTGTTCCTCAGCAGCCTCATTGGCAGAAGTCAAATAAGGAAGGAAAAGCAAGTTCAGGTTAGTTTCTCGGTGACAACCTGAAGATCCCGAGTCTGGCATTCTTTGATCACCTCCTGCATGACCCAACAAGTCTCCTCCAAGGGGAAAGATCATCACTGAGGCCAAGCACACCAATAATGATTGCCGACATCATGTGGGGACATTTCCAGCAGCATACACATTGCCTGCCCTTGCCTCAATTACAAAGGGCCCTATAGCTTGTTAGACTTATGCCACCATATTCCTTATAATGCCTTTCTTCTCATCTAAAAATAACTTTAATCAAAAGCACATATTCATTATTAAAAATTTAGGAAGTATAAAAACCAAGGGTTCTTGGGTAAGTATTAGATATTGTCCCAATAACTCCAAAAAATAAAAATAAATGTTTTCTGATCTTCTCCAGAGAATAAAAAGGTGAAGTTTAATCTTATTTTGGGGTAAATGAAATTCTGAAATTTTCCTTAAAGTTTTTGTTTTGTTTTCTAATCTGGCACTCTTGGTTACATTTCCTTTGAAAATAATGTCACGAAAGGCTACTGGGTTCCCATGACAGCGCACAGTTATGTAAGGTGTAATGGAGCTGAGCTGCTGCATTCATGGAGCTATAACATCAAGCCTCTGGACTGCAGGTCTCTTCCAGGAAGCAGGGACTTTGCCTACTATTTCTGAACCTCCAGGCTGGCAAATATTGGACACCAAGCAATGACTATGTATATACTTGAATTTCCAAAAAAGAGAGGAACTGACTGGTCATCTCCTCTCTCAAGCAGCAATAACAAGAGCACCCAAAGTTTCCATGGTTGGAAGAAATAGAAAAGTGTTTGGTTAAAGAAGAGGACAATAATCTTTAGTGTGTGAAGGTGGTTGGTAGAGCAAGTACTCAAATTAGAGACCTGCTTACTAGAATGTGTTGAAGAACTATTCTATTGGGAATACATACAGTCAACAGCCAGTCATATTTATTAGATGGTTATCTTCTATTTGTCAACCAACAAGTTTGTTCTGTGAAGGAACGCAAAAGTTTATCTCTAGGCAACAAGTCACATAAATTCAGTAAACTATCTCCTTTCTGGGCCTCCCAGAGTAGGCACAAAAATGATTATAATAAATTTGCCAAGCAATACAATTTAATGTAAGAATAAATGAAGTAACTCCTTCTTTGAAATGGGTGAATTTCATAAAATTGGAGCTCACTCAGCAGTGCATTTCCTGTTTTGCTTTAATTATTCAACAGAAGCCTGCCCATAATTTCTATGTGCCACATGCTGAGCTAGGTTTTAGGAAGATAGCAGCCCCATATGGAGTTTCAGACTAGTGAAATCAGGAGAAGACTGGCAGGGAGCAAGTATCAAACAAAAATGTACGTCTGTGCCTTTGGAGGATTCAAGCCTCATTGAAAAACTAATGTCATACATAAATGAGAGGAACATCTTGTCAAAGTATGTCCAGCCATTGGAGGAGAAGGAGCGTCTTCATAGTACATGTTATATGACATTGCATTAATTTTATTAATTTATGCAATTGTTTATCCATTCAACATTCATCTCTCCTATCAGGAAGTAAGTTTGATGAGGGCGCCTTGTTTCCTCCTGTATCCCCAGTTCATAGAACCATGTCTGTCATGTACATTCTCAATAAATATTTACTGAATAAATGAATGAACCATGTATTTAATTCTTTTTTAAGCAAAGGACCCTCTGTAAAGCAAATTGCCTTCCTCTTTCTTATCCATTTTGCAAGTCTGGATCCTTACACATCAACTGAGAGGGAAGAAGGAAGAGTAAACCACATCAAATCGTCTATTGTATGGAACGGGATGACATTGCAGAATGTAAATCCCAGAGTCTTTGGAATGTGCTCATTCCATATTTTAATAAATTAATTGCCAAGATGAGATCTGAGATCACTTGTCTGTGGTTTTTGGAATTGTATTCTTTTAGCAGATGATTAACAACTTTGCATTTTAGGATGATATTTTGGGTATCCATCAAAGCATTTAAACTCATCTGACTTGACAACTGTCATACCATACTGGTTGTCATGCATTTGGGAATAAATACCTTTTAAAGTCTTCTACCCATTTCAGGAAAAGCACAGTATGATGTCATGATCTGAAAAGACACTGGTGAACTGATCCATACATTTATCCAGGTCAAAGCTCTCTGCTCTCTCAGCCCCAGAAACACTGACTTCAGGAGTTGAGCTATAGAGGGTCATCACCGAGCGCCAAGGTCAGTGAGTTAGTTTCTGAACCCCTTCAGCTAAAATTGCTCTTGAGGCAAGCTCTCCAAGGCTGTCCTCTCTATGACTGCCCTAACAAATTGCCACAAAGTTGGTAGCTTAAAATAACAGATATTTAGGGTGGACTCATGCACAGGTGGACGGTGGGTGAGGAATGCACGTGTGCGTGGGGGTGGGGGGAAGGGAGTGAATGAGTGGGTGGATAAGGTGAGGGTCTCAATCACGACCCAGCAAGGGAGCAAGTGGGGGGGAATTGTCAGAAATACAGGAAGTCAAGATACAAAAAAAGGATGGTTCACGGTACCTATGGAGAGCGACTCAGAGAATCGGCACCCTGAGCTGATCCAGCCAGAGGACGTAGGACACGACCTTGATAACGGGGAGACGGGGGGGATTCAACATGTCTGGGTCTCAGCGAAAAGCGACGTCTCCAAGGGCATCTACTAACCCGCCCTTGAGTAAGAATTCCCATGGGAGGGAGAAGTGGAGGTTGATGACCCCGGAACCCTTGCTATGCCGAGTGATTGACACCCATTATCTCATCGAATCCTCACAAGCTCTTCACCACCGGGTTCCTCTTATGGAACCATTTTACACACGGAAAAACTGAGGCCCCAAAAGAACCCCTATCCCAAGGGTGCGAGACCAGGCTGACAACACCTAGCTAGCAGGACGCTGTGGGAGTCAGGGAGATCAGAGCTCAGAGAGCAGAGTGCTGTCTCAGCCATAGACTTTATTCACAATGAACGTGGTCAAGACCTGGAGCTCACAGCAGATCGTCCATAGGCTTAAATCCCCATCACACTTGCTCACTTAGAGACAATATGGAAAGACATGGGTGTCGGAGGGAGATGCAATCTTTGCTTTCAAAGAGCTCACAACTTTACTCCACCCTCAAAGAGGAAAGTCCGTGGAAACAGAAAGCAACCCAATGAGACCATCTTTAATTATATGAGTAAGGATGCTTCCAGTTGAGAAAGATCAACTCAAAGCTTTTTAAAATGTACTTCCTGGAAAAGTCCACTTCGCTATAAATTTAAGCTGTTGACCTAAGAGGTCACTGTGAGCATAAAGGTTAAGAGCCTGGGAAGGAGACATCTTCAGGTCCGGTTTGATCAGGCAGTCAGTATCCATCCAAAAAGACCCAACCTCTTTCTGTAACAAATGATTTATCCTGCTGCCTTTATAATGCTGAAATGAAATTCACAGCTTGTGTAATCCCACCACATAGTCTGACAGAATGTCAATAGCATGCTTCATCTATAATACAAAGAGAGAAGAGAACAGATTTATAATGAAAATATGTATTTTTATATATAAAAGTTCATACAAAACTTCAAAGATGTAAAGAGGTAACCAAAACTTGCTCCTTTAAGAGATGTGACAAACAGGTACCCGGAGATTGACCTGGATTTCACTTTACATGTAACCAGTTAGAATAAGTTACATAGTTATGTTCACACAAATGAGCGCATGGCTCAGAATTCTTCCTGGTCCACGTTTTCCAGAAGAACGTCTCTTGGCTTTTCATATGCAAGCTTCATGGAACTCACCTGTCCCTTGATTAATGTTGACACTTACAGAGGAAAAAGTCATGAGTGTGTCTCAAAATTTCAATTCAACTTTGGAAACAAACGACTCTGTAGAATCTGATGCTCCTCTCCAAAATCCATTGGCAGGACTCCGCTGACGGAAGAGCACCCAGGTCATCAACAAAATACACAAATCCCCTGCAGCATGTCGCTAAGACAAGTCATGTGGCTGTGGGCAAAGCCATGGTTTGGTTTCTAACACCTTTGTTGAAAAATAACTTAAGTGTGATTGTCTGTGTCCCAAGTGTGCGATGAAATTGGCTTTGACAGATGCATAGGCATGGGAAGCCATTGGCAAAGGAAGACGCCCATTGTCACTAAATGTCCTTCTGCCCCCCGAGAGACTATCCCTCCCCCACTCCCAGCCCCATCCCTCCCCCACTCCCAGCCCCAGGCAGCCCCCATGTCAAAGCAAGTATTTACCTACAATGACACCTGTTAGGTGATTCCTCAGGCATTGTGTATCCTAAAAGGAGTTTGGAAATGTACAGCCGCATACGTTTTAGAAAACTGAGGATTTGGAGTCACAATGATCACATTAGGATTAGATATTATATGATATATTAACACTGTATATGATATGTTAACACTGAATTATAAATAATCTAATGTATTATATCGTATAATAATCATTATGTCATTATATAATATATTATTACATAATTCATATGTGTCATCCCAAATTTGTCAAGAGTCAGACATTTGTTACATGATATTATATGATATTATATCATAATATATATGAATCAGATATCATATGTAATATGAATCATAGAGGTATAATATAATGTTTCAAATCTTATATCACATAACATCATCATATAATATATTATTTTATAATTTGCATATAACATTATGTACTATAATGAATTATATATGTACAGTAAAAAAAAAAATAACAGATATTTGTTCTCTCACAGGTTTTGAGGTCACAAGTCCAAAATCAAGGTGTCAGCAAGGTCTGCTTTCCTGGAGGCTGTGAGGAAAAATTCATTCCATGCTTCTCTTCCAGCTTGTAATAGCCCCTGGTGATGCTTGGCGTTCCTGGGTTGCTACCTGCATCACTTCCAATCTCTGCCTGGTTCTTTACATCTGCCTCTTCTCTGTGAATTCTCCCCTCTCCTCTTCTTTCCAATCTGCCCCACCTTCTCTCTCTCTTCCCCCCACCCCTGGAGATTAAAACCAGGGATGGACTACCCCTGAGCTACATCCCCAGCCTTTTTTATTTTTTATTTTGAGAGAAGATCTCACTAAGTTGCTGAGGCTGGCCTTAGAACTTGGAATCTTCCTGTCTCAGCCTCCAGAGTTCCAGGGATTACAGGTGTACACTACCATGCCTGGTTCCCCTTCTTTTTTAGGAGGACAAATGTCATTGGATTTTGGACCCATTCTAATGTAGGATCACTTGAATCTTAACATCTCAAGATCCCTAACTTAATCACATCTGCAAAGACCCTATTTCCAAATGCAATCAGATTCACAAGTTACAGTTGTATATATCTTTGAGATTAGGGGTGGAAACATCATTCAAACCACCAAGACTGATGTAAAAATTTTAAAAATAAGATCATGCAATTCTAATAAGGTAATCATCTGAATTAATATGATCAGAATGGGTTTTATCAAAGAGGAGAAAGGCATTTGTTTTAGTTTATTTTAGTTTGGGGTCATAACTGTTTTCCCCTGGCAGTGTATGTAGAGGAGGAAGCCCACCAGGTATTGTAGGCACCCAGCTCTTCAGAGCCTCTTAGATGCATCAGTTCTTCACTATAGCTTTCCTTGCCCTTATCGCTCCACACTCAGTTTGTAAAAGCCTTTTCCAAAACTAGAGCTCTTCCCTAGATGCTGAGGTATCTGATCGACCATCCATACCTGACTCCAGGTGTTGGACTCTAGTCTAACCACTTGATTTAGATGCTTGATACTGAACTACACACCCTGATCATAAAGAATCCATAGAGCATCTTAGGGCGAGAGACCCTTTCCCTGCCCACCTAGACCCAAACCCCCTCTTCCCTTTTTGATGGGCAGATGCAATAGATTGCCCCAAACTCAACAATGCTTGTACATTGTCCAGAGTCCCTTCCTTTACACACTCCCTGGCGATCCAAGGTGGAAGAAACAGCCAGCCCTGGCTGAGAGGTTGGGCGACATTACAGGCACACGAGGCAAGAAGAAGCACTGCCAAGATTTCGTTTCTGTTTTTGCTGGTCTCTACTGTGGTTTCCAATGAAAAGAACAGCTTTTAGAAGGTAAAGTTGGCAGGGCCACCCTGTGTCAATGGGCCACTTTCAGCTCTGAGGAGCACAGCTTGCTTTCTTTTTCTAGGGGTACACTCCTCTGGAAGGTTGGAATTCATTTCTGGCATGGTATTTCACTAGAATCAATTGTGCATGTTTAAAATTGTGCTTTTAATGTTATTTTAAGTACCTATTTTATAATTTCAATAAAACCACTCTTGAGCATGATGTAATGCTGATTAATGACACTTCTCTGGGACACCAAGAGCTCTCAGTTCTGCCTCGTGCCTCAGTGCTCACCTGAGGCATCCCATTAATCATTATTATGCCACAATCTGTCCTATCGTATTGCTTAATTACCATTGCTGTTACTCATCCATCTACTCAATTAATCCCCACAGAACAAATTCATCACACCCTGAGGCCTTGAAGAACAGTCTTCCCAGTCTTGCCAGAACCTAGCCCTAGAAGCAACTTATCCATACATGATGGAAGGACCCCAAAGCTCTGGATACTCAAGAAAAACTAACCTTAATACACAATTTCTACACAAGGGAATCTTGTCTCCCTTCCTTCTTGGCAGATGCAAACCTTACACGCCTTTCAAGGCTCAGCTTGATCCCTGCATCCTCCATGAATTCTTCTTTAATAATAGCTCTTAGTGCCAATATCACAATCTATATCAGTTATTTTATTTTACTCTTTGGGTATTATACATGAATATTAATTCAGCTTGACAATTAATTTCCTTAGAACAGATTTCATGTTTAATGGTGTTTAGAAATAATTAATTAAGCCAGGCACAGTGGCAGTCTCCTTGTAATCCCAGTCATTAGGAGTCTGAAGCAGAAGGATCACAAGTTCAAGACCCAGCCTCAGCAACTTAGCAAGGGTCTAAGCAACTCAGTGAGACCCTGCCTCAAAATAAAAAATAAAAAGGGCTAGGAATGTGGCTCAGTGGTAAAATGCCTCAAGGTTCAATTCCCAGTGCCAGAAAGAAAGAAGAAAAGAAAAAAGAAAAAAGAAATAATAATAGTAACACCTATTACATTACCAGGTACTGGGCTCAGTGGTCAACATAGATTACCTCAAAGAAGTACATCAACAATCTTTGATGGAAGTCCCTTCATTGTCATCTTCACTTCACAGAAGTGAAATTGCCTATTTTCACACAGCTAGTAAGTAGTAAGCAGTGTTCAAGTCCTGGCAGTCAGAGTCCAAAACCCAAGTTCAAGGCCACTAAGCACCACTGGCTCTTCTCATGACCTTCATGGTCTGGCAGTGAGCTAAGCATGTTATTAATCAGCTAATTGTTTAGGTTGGATGAAAATTCCTATTCTGCAGAATCAAAAGAAGAACAAATATGTGGGTCTAGATTAGAAAAAAGACAGGAAAGGGGGAAAATTTTTAAAAGTCTTTATTAGTGTGTTATAGTTAAACTTGGGGGCTTCAGGTGAACATATTCATAAATGCTTATAACAGTTTTCTCCATTTCAGTTCAAAGGGATAAAATTTTAAATCTAAAAGACAAAAAAGTGATTGACAGGTATTTGGAGTGGGAGAAAAGTATTTAAGAGAGCAAGTGTACCTTCTATAGAAGTTGTTTTCAAATGAAAATTTAAATATGGTTTAGAAAATTAAGAGGGGTATGGTGAAGCCATAACATAGTTCTGTGATAATAAACTTGTGTTCTGGGAGACAGGACCAGTAGACTAGAAATGAACATTTCTAGTCACTTCATCACTGACTCGTACAGGAACCAGACTTGCTCCTCTCCAACTGGGAAACTAGGTGTAAAAATGCAGGTGCTCTGATTTCTCCCTGCAGAAACTATGCAGCAAGAGGCACCAAGACAGTAATGGACCTTCTAGTCATGATTTATTTTCCATAAGAATCATAAGAAATAAATCCTTGAATTTAAGAATATTTAAAAGATATATCACTAAACTACAGAGGATAATTGTATATTGTATATTGTAAATTACCCATCCTTTATGCAAGTTGTCTTACTAGTAGAAAAGGAAAATTACATAGTTGTTGGGATAGGCTACCTGTTAGAGGGCTTTAATTTCACCAGTAATACCTCGTATACCATTTACAAGCATATGTATATGTGTGTGTTTATGTCTCACTCTCTCTCTCTCTCTTTCTCAAAAAAAGGATATGCACATAGGGGATAATTTTTGCCCAAGTGTTGTAGCTATCTTTGGGAGTTAGAATTTGGGATCTACTTACTTACATTATTTGATTTTTTTTATAATGGACATGCGTACATTTTTATAAAAATAGTACATCTAATTACTTTTATTCTTTTGACTTGGGAGGTGATTTAGACTAGTTAAAAATTGAAAACACTATGATATCAGGAGACAGCATCAGTCATATACACCTTATTGCCAAGATTCAGAGAGTGAGCTTTTGTTGGGACTGATACCCATGTTTATAGCAGCACAATTCACAATAGCCAAGCAATGGAACCAGCCTAGGTGTCCATCATGGATGAATGGATAAAGAAAAATGTGATCACACACACACACACACACACACACACACACACACACACAATGGAGTTTTACTCAGTCATAAAGAAAAATGAAATTACAGGAAAATGAATGGTGCTTAAGAAATAAGTCAAACTCAGAAAGTCAAGGGTTATATGTTTTCTCTCATATTTGGAGCTGGAGAAGAAAGAGGAAAAGAAAGGGGAGGGGGAATCTCATTCAAATCAAAAGGAGATCAGTAGAATAAAGGAAAGGAACCAAGGCCAGGAGAAAGGGGAGGGAGAGGGGTAAGTGCTAGAGAGTGATATTGGCCAAATTATATTGTTATATTGTGTGTATATAAGAATACACAATAACAAATCCCACCATTTCGTGTAATTATAACACAGCAATTTTTTAAGAGTAGGGAAAAAAAGGAAGAAGACTTTAGCTGCTGGGAGTGAGCCGAGCATGGGAATAGCACCTAAAATGAAAAAGGGTGGAATACCAAAGGCCAAATGTCTTCTCTGATAAGTGAATGATGATACATAATAGGGTGGGGGTGGGTTAAGGGAAGAATGGAGGAACTTTGGATTGTGTAGAAGGAAATGAGAGGATGGGGGGAGGTGGGGGAAGAAAAGATAGTGAAATGAGACAAACATCATTACCCTATGTAGATGTATGATTTCACAAATGGTGTGAATCTACATCATGTAGAAATGAAAAGTTGTACCCCATTTATGTACAATGAATCAAAATGCAGTCTGTAAAAATAAAAATAAGTAAAATTTTTAAAAAAGGAAGAGGGCAGAACACATTCAGTCCAGAAACACCAATGGTTACCTTTGCCTACTTCATGTTAGTACATGAAACTGACATTGTCCAGCAAAATGAAATCAGCCTGTTCAAGCTCTAATTTAGATTTCTGTTCTCATAAACGACAAAATTTTGAAATCTAGATACAGTGTGTCAAAAAGCATACCCTAAGTGACTACTAAAGGAATATTTTTACCACTTCTTTCCTCAATTCAGCACATTTTCACCTTTTTGGCAGATACGTGATTGCACGAGATTTGGTGATTTGCACATGGTCACAAAAAATACTACTCATTCACTCATTATTTTGGTTTTATATTGCCTGTCCTACACGTGTTTTTTTTTCCCCAAATATTGTCCTCAGAACTGAATTAGATCTCAGGAAAAAGGAATTTTTCCTAGGATTCTTTACACAGGCTCCAAGAATGCTGATGAACAGAAGAGGCACTGGGTAAATATCATTTTTCATTAGCATCTTGGGAAAGGCGTTTACAATCAACTTCAGGCACAAGAATGAGCAGAAGAAAATCAAGTGGGAAAATTCAATTCTACAAACAATTCCTGTAGCCCTACTGCAGAGCATTGTGCTGGAGTACCATCCTACAGAGAGATAAATCTAAACCTTTTCAGTCATCCCATGTAAGTCTTCAGAACATCCCAAGGAGGTGCATGTAATTCTCATATACCATGAGGATCTGTGTTAAGCAGCATAAGCCACAGGAAAAAGAACTTATCTTGCCAGTTTGGGGATTTGTGGAAAATAAAGGCTTCCTAGCTCCCAGATTTATATTCCATTCACTTCAGAAAAACCTTCTCCAATTTCAATTCTTTTCCCAAAATCTATCCCAAGGGTCATTTATTTCTACAGACTCCTGATACTGGCCCAAAGTGGGAACCCCTAGAAAATCTTCTAAACATTTGCCAATCATATATATATATATACTCATTCAGAAGACTGATTCTAAATGCAGGAGGAGGGGTTGCTGATAACATGGCTAGTTTGTGTAAATTATTATTCAATTCTCATGTTTTCCATAAACTTTTCTCTAACCTCCTGTAATTACCATAGTTACAAAACAACTTCGGATTAGCTAACTTGTGCCATCTAAAGGCTGTAGTGAGAAACTCGGACCTAAAAAAAAAAAAAGAAAGATATTTATATCAAACTTTCTATAAAATGAATTCAACAAAACTGTTCTGTATGTATATAAAATATAAAACGGATAATAAAGGTTTGGACATGTAGTATTGATATTATATTAAATTAAGGAGAAAATCAAGAAACCTCTGAGTTTTAGTCTTAACTCTATCACCAACCAATTGTGGAACCTTAGGCAAATTATTTTAACCTCTCTGGAACACATATTTCTCATCTATGAAAAAAAAAAAGACCATGATTTCAATTTATACTTACTAATATAATTTTTAACTTTATGAAATAAAAAAACTTAAATTCAGAAATATATACATGAAATTCAAGGAAATGGGTAAGTTAAAAGGATTAGTAAATTAAGAGAAGTAGAATAAATCTGGGCATTTCAGTTCTTTCCTTTTTTTCAAATAAATATTGTAATTCAGATGATCCGTGTATATATGTGTATGTGTGTGTGTGTGTGTGTGTGTGTGTGTGTGTATGGGATGTCCATAAACACTTTGACAGACTGGCCAGTTGTCCATCAAACTATCTCATCTTATTTCCAGGCATAGAGTAGTGCACATTTTCTAGGCTTCCTCACAGTTAGATACCAACAATATGATCGATTTCTTGTCAAAGGGACATTAGTAGAAAAATGTGTGCCTTTCCACATGATGCCCAGAAAACCTCACATGTGTAACCTTCATGCTCCTCCTCTTCCTGTTTATTTGATGCAGATGTGTATGACAACTTTGAGAGGAACTGAGCATCCGAATTATCACTTAGAGAAGCCTCTTTAATCTACCAGATAGGCCTAGTTGGGATTTTATGTAACAAGAAATAAACCTACTTCAGGTTTTAGTGTTATACATGACTAGGTTTGTTTACATCCATCAGCCATACTCTAACTGACAATATTTTTACACTCAAATTATTCAGGGGCAGATGGTCCTTCTTGCTGGGATCCCCTTTAAAAATAACATATCTAGAATCATATGCAACATATCCCTTTCTAATTTTATTTGTGCTGTAAATCTAAACAAGAATGTCAAATACTGGTTGTTACCTTAAAAGGAGAAAAAGAAGAAGGAAAGAAAAGAAAGCATATGAGCCACAGTAAATAGGATGTCAGAGCTAAAGGGAAGGTGCAGGCAGTTGCTCTGGTAACCCAAATGCAGCTTATTGCCTAGTACAATGTCTTCTTGCACATAGCTCATGTTCAATATATATTTCTTGAATGAAACAATGAGTGAATGAATGACCCACAAATAAAATCATTCCTAAAGTAGAGTATGATAAAAGAATTTGTTACCCATGCCATAGAATGGCTAGATTTAATGCATTCAGGACCCAACTGTTATCAGCAATGTGTGTCAGTGCCAGAGAAAAATTCCATTTACAATGTATACTCTCCTGACTTGGAAGTACAATAAGAAACTGGGATATTAGGACACTCACCCAATAAACCCAGCCTAGGCTTCTTCTATGAGGCAGGACCTCTGTTCTGGTCCCAACAGATACATGCCCTCTGCTCCTAGAAGCTCCTCACTGGGAACCTGAAAACCTTCCATGGAATTTCAGCAGGCTCCCAGCCTCTTCTGGCTTTTTTTTTTTTTTGTATCATTGCTCTCATTCATAGAGTAAGACTGACTCAATAATTAAGAGCCCAGATTCTGGAGTAAAAATTCCTGGGTGAAAACTGCCTCTGAAATTTTAGTCTTGGGTATTTCAGAAAGTTACTTAAGCTCTCCTGCCCTGTAAATAGGAGTACTACCAATACTCATTCTTCTGGTTGTCGTGACGATTCCTTGAGAAACTCCAAGTTGAGCACACTTTTTGGCACATACTAATTTAGCTTGTGATAATTTTAAATCTCTTTTCTCTTTCTTCAGAATGTACAGTTTTAAGATAACAGACGCCAGTGGAAATAACACCATGCAGAAAGTCAGAACTAGGTTGCAGTTTCAGATCTATCGTTCAATAAGGATTTTTAACATGAGAATGTCCCTTGATGTCCCCAAGTCTCAACTTTCTTATCTTTTAAATGAAAAGGAGGACTGGATGATTTGTATTTTCCCTTCCAGCTCTAATGAGTCCATATCTTAAGTCTTATGCAGGTCTACATAACCTAACTCTCAGCACTTTGTTCTGCATAAAGTACAGACAGTTCCATAACCTCCCTCTGACACCTACTCCGATGGTTTTAAGGCATGAGAGCTCACCCATGGCATCTTTACCATATGGTAAAGTGTGTAACAGGAAAGGCAGGTGGAGCCAAACAGGACTCAGATGCCCTATCAAACACTCTGAGGGCAGATGTTATAACCAACAGTGCCAGATCCATAGACACATCTGCAGAGAGCATCAGTAACTCACAGAAGCTGTCACATTTATCTCCTAGTAAAGTACCCCGGGGATAAATAGCAGAATCCTAAGCATAGAAACCACTCTAGAAATATTTGTGACTGTTTATTTACATGGAATGCTTATTTCCTCATCCTAAAGGAGTGAATTTGAAAAAAACAGAAAAAACAAGTAGGATTCTTGCCTGAAGTAAGGGATTGTATGTTTTGTTTCTCAAGGACCAGCACATAGTAAATTCTCAATATACGTATGTTTGAAGAAACAATCATTCCAAATCTCAAACAATCATTCCAAATCTCAGGCCTTATGTTCAGGAATCCAGACTACTGGAATCTTGTAAATTAATGTTTATAATTTCTCTTCATGAAGCTGGTGGCATATCATTATGCTCATGTCTCCCAATTAATCACTTCTTCCTGTGCCCCCTTTTTTTTTTTTGTGGTGCTGGGGATTGAACCCAGGGCCTTGTGCTTGCAAGGCAAGCACTCTACCGACTGAGCTATCTCCCCAGCCCGCCTGTGCCCCTTTTGTACTGTGATGTTGCTATTTCTCCAGTTCTTTGAATCTGGACTCACCTTGTGACTTGCTTTGATATGACAAAGGTAACTGTGAAAGTTCTAGACCTCAAGACTCCTTATAACTTCTATCTTTGCTCTCTGAAGGTCTAGCTACCATGGAAAATACTTGAGGATTTTGTTTGTTGGTTTTTTTGGTATCAGATATTGGATCCAGGGGTGCCACATCCCCAGTCCTTTATTTTTATATTTTGAGACAGGATCTTCCTAAGTTGCTTAGAGCCTCACTAAATTACTTAAGCTGGCTTTGAATTTGTGATCCTCCTGCCTTAGCCTCCCAAGTTGCTGGGATTACAGGTGTTCACCACTGCACCCAGCAAAATATTTGAGTTTTGATACCAATGAGAGACATGTGAAGGGGAAGATCCCAGCTTTCCAACCATCTCAGCTGAGGTCCCACAACTGAGGGTGAGACACCATGTTAGACTGAACACAGCTCCATGAAAAAGTCTGGGCAAGACCAGTAGAACTGCCCAACCCACCTAAAGAATCATGGGAAATAAAATGGTAGATACTTTTTAAAAATTTAATTAATTATTCATTTTTTTATTATATATTGTATTAATTATCTATTTCTATCAGCCAAAAGCTCAGGGGCTAAAGGAACATCAGTCAGTCATTGATTATCCTCATGGTTTCTATGGATCACGTATATGAGAGAGGTTTTGTTTGGCTCTTGTGATTCAGGTTCTCTCATGGTATTGCAGTCAAGGTGTGGACCAGAGCTATAGTCATTTGAAGGCTTGTCTGGGACTGAAGGATCTATTTGCAAAGTGTCTTGCTCACATGGCTGACAGATTGGCTTCTCTCCACTTGGGTTTCTTCTTGGAGCTCTTTGTGTATTCTCACAACATGGCAACTGGTTTCCTGTAGAACCAGAGATTAAAAGACCAAAGCAGAAGGTGAAATGTCTTAGAAGTCACACATAACCACCTCTGTCCATATTCTGAATGGGCAGGCAGAGCAGCTCCAACTTAAATAGAAGGACTACACAAGGGCAAGGATTATTTAGGTCATCTAGAAGGCTATTTGCCACATCACTTTTGCCAAAAAAAAAAAAATTTTTTTTAATTGGAGCATATAGTAAAACTGCAAATGCAATAGAATTATTTTTTGAAAATGCATATGTGACAGGGCATGGTGGCACACACCTATAATCCCAGCAGCTACGGAGGCTGAGGCAGGAAGATCGCGCGTTCAAAGCCAGTCTCAGCAAAAGCAAGGCACTAAGCAACTCAGTGAGACCCTGTCTCTAAATAAAATACAAAATAGGGTTGGGGTTGTGGCTCAGTGGTCAAGTGCCCCTGAATTCAATCTCCAGTACCCAAAAAAAAAAAAAGAAAAGAAAATGCATATGTGACAGGATTATTTTAAATGATGTTAGAAAGTGAAATAAGGAACAATAAAGAGCCAAAGGGGGATTTAATTCTGTCTAGGTCTTCAGATAAGACATCTATTTTTCAAGTTCACAATTCCTTAACAGAAACACTTCAGGTCAGATATGCTTCAGAGTTTAGAATTGTTTGGATTTTAGAATGATAAGAACATACATACACTAGATATTACACAATAATCTATAGTAGGACCAGAAACAACAACCTAAAATCAACCACATGTTATTTATGCAGCACAATGTATGAATTTTCAAAGTGGGATAAAGACTTTAAGTAGTTTCATATTCATTTAGGTCATATTTTGACAACAATTTTTTTAATTCTGATTTTTTAGATTTTTTTGGATTTCTGGATTATGGATGAGGAATTGTGAGCCTGTACAAGTTGTAAAGCACACACAGGATCAGAACTTGGGGTTACAGATTGCATTGACTGCATGCATCCACCCCTATTTCCAGGCCTTGTCCACCATCAGTCCCCCTGTACTGCCAATCAAGTTTGTCCTACACACATGGATTCTCAGAATTGACCCATTCACATGGTCTTCTGCTGACCAATTTTCTGCCTTGGATTTTGATTCAGGGATAGCTTTTCCTAGTGCCCAGCTTACTCCCAGGTTTGCAGTTACTTTTTTTAACACTGACATCTAGTAACTATAGCATAGACTGAAAAGTAGAACGGTTACCACAGATGAACCATAAATTTAGCTGGATTTCCCAACAACCAAGCAAAAAAACATAGACGTTGTTTAAATGAAATCCATATTCTTCTTCCTCAAATTTGGTAGGAATTTACTCAAATGTACTATTAAAAACAATGTACTATCATGCTAAGTGAGATAAGCCAATCTCAAAATACTAAAGGACAAATGATCTCACTGATAAGCAGATGATGACACATAATGGGGGGTGGGAGGGGGGCAGGAATGAAGAAAGGAGGGACTGTACAGAGGGATAAGAGGGGTGGGAGGGGTGGGGGGAAGAAAAAAATGTAAAGGATCAGAGTTTTTGTATATGATTGAAGTTAAACTGCCATAAATTTAAATTAGTGTTACAAAAAAAGACAAAGGACGTAGGCATATGAGCAGTGTGTGTGTACATATATATATGTATAAGAAAACATGAATTTGAGAGACAGCAGAGTTGTGATTAGGAATAAAAATAGTAGCCCCCCCCCAAAAAAAAACAATGTATTTCTAATCTGATAATAGAAGCATCCAACACAAGACATAACACCCTGGGAGTCACAAAGTGAAAGACTATTAGTTTATCTAAAATAAAAATATGACATTTCTATGCAGGATTAAAAGACAAGTTACAGACTGGTTAGAAATTGTGCAAAACAAGGAAAACAGAAAAAAGATTAATGATAGCACATAAAAATGAAAAAGGACAAAAAGGCAAATTAACAGGAAATTCACAGAAAAATCCATTTAAATGCCTGCTAAATACATGAAAAGGTTCCCAACAACACTAGGAATGAAGAAAATGTAATTTTAAAAAAGTGAAAAACCATTTTATCATCCATCAGATGGGCAAAAATTCAACTTTGATAATATCAAGTTTTTCACAAGAATGTAGAGAATGCAGTTTGGCAATATCTGTCCCACTGTTAAATGCAAATACCCTTTACCTATTGATTCCATTTCTAGGTTTCTGTTGGCACACTTGAACAAGGACACGGTTAATAAATTTTCCACTGCAGCCTTGTTTATTGTTTGAAATAGTGAAAAATACAAACAACCAACTGTCCACCAACATGAGCCTCTTTAAAGGAAAAAAACTATAATATGTCTCAGGAGTTTGCAATCCATGGGTCCTGGGCCACATGTATCCCACAGCTAGTTTTTATACTGCCTGAAAGCTAACGACATTTTTTAAAGAATTAAGAACAAATAGGATAAAAAGGAGGAGAAAAAAGAGAATACATGATCAATTCCTACATGACCCAGAAGTTCTAAAATATTCACTATCTGGCCCTTTACAGAAAAGACTTGGTACAACAAAAATATGGAACACTCACCAAAACAGGAAAATGGAGAGGAAATAAAGGTAGCAATGGTTCAAACCAAGCAGGAGAACTGACAAATTATCCTATTCCTAATATCCTTCAACCTACAATGCCAATATCCAATAGCACATGGATGTATAAGTCTCCGAATACTCTCCTGAAAGTTAAAGAAGCATTTAAAACATGAGCCTCTGATAGCATGGCCAGCTCTCAAGTTGGTGCCACAGACAAAAAACTAAAAAATCAACCTGGAAGTTGAATTTGAACCTTACTCATCAGTAGAAGAAGAAATATTTTACTCTAAATTTTGAACAGTTTCTATAGGAGAAGGTTAAAATCAACAGAAAAATGAAATCTCAGTAATGTTGTTCACATTGAATGCTTCAAAAATAGAATCACAATTATTTCTGAAAAACAGTTCTCTAAAAGGTATTTGAAATATCTTACCAAGAAATACTCCAAAAAGAATAATCTTTGTGATTCATATGATTGATTCTGACAAGAAAACTTATGAATCTCATTGCTTCCAGATTAGTCGAGAAGAAGATGGATCAGAGTCTGAAAACTAGGTGAAGACTCTCCTTATAAGGCTTTCCTTAATAAAAACAAATGAAATATGCATGAGAAAGAGACATTTAGAAATAAACTTTTGTTGGTGATAAAAGAAACATTGAACTCAAAAACATAAAAATAAAACATGAGCCTCATTTAAAATAGAAACAATAAAATACTAATACAAAGTGACTGTCTAAACTGGATGCAGTGCTGTGTGCCTGTATAGGCAGCTACTGAGGCAGGAGAATTGATTGAGCCCAAGAGTTCGAGGCCAGTCTAGGCAACCGAGTAAAACCCCATTTAAAAAAAAAAGGTAAAAAGATGATTGTCTACACTGATCACCACTGTGGTTATCAACTTCTTACAGTTGATCAATATCAATATTGCAAAATTATAGCTTCACAGGACTAAGAGAGCCCAGAAATTCACCTGCTCTGAGTTTTAATCTGATACACAGATTCTCTCCATAAAGGCCCTAACAAGTGACTGTCAACAATTTGTAATGCAAGGATGTGGGGGGAAAAGTACACTCAGACATGCTGGTGGGACTACAAATTGGTTCAACCACTCTGGAAAGCAGTATGGAGATTGCTCAAAAAACTTGGAATAGAACCAAACCATTTGATCCAGTTAACAGGCTCCTCAGCATATACCCAAAGGACTTAAAATTAGCATACTATAGTGATGCAGCTACATTGATATTTATAGTAGTTCAATTCACAATAGCTAAGCTATGGAATCAGTCTAGGTGCCTTTCCACAGATGAATGGAAAAATAAAATGTAGTATATATAAATATACAATGGAGTATTACTCAGCCATTAAGAAGAATGTCTTTATGACATTTGCCAGTAAATGGATGGAACTGGAGACTATCATGCTAAATGAAATAAGCCAATTCCAAAAAGCCAAAGGTTGAATGTTTTCACTGATAGGTGGATACTAACCCACAATAAGGGGAGAGAGTGAAAGAATAGATCTTAGTAGATTAGAAAAAGGCAAGGGAGGGTGTATAGGAAAAGGAAAGATGGTGGAATGAATCTGAAATAATTTTCCTATGTACAAACATGAATATACTGCAGTGAATCCACCATCATGTACATCCATAAGAATGGGGTCCCACACAGCCACATCAATGTTTATAGCAGCTCAATTCACAATAGCTAATCTATGGAACCAACCTAGATGCCATTCAACAGATGAATGGATAAAGAAAATGTGGTACATATACACAATAGAAAATTACTCAGCTGGTAAATGAATGGAGCTGGAGAATATCAAACTAAGTGAAATAAGCCAATCCCAAAAAGCCAAAGACTGAATGTTTACTCGGATAAGCAGATGCTAATCCATAATGGGGGTGGGGAGCACAGAATGAAGGAACTTTGAATTGTGCAGAGGGGTGTGAGAGAAGGGGAGGGGGTATGGGGATAGGAAGGACGGTGGAATGAAGTGGACGTTATTACTCTATATACATGTATGATTACACTACCCGTGTGACTCTGTACCATGTTCAACCAGAGGAAGAAGCTGTGCTCCTTTTGTGTACAATATGTCTAAATGCATTCGTTGTCATGTATAACTAATTAAAACATTTTTTAAAGAATGGGATCCTAATTAGAATAAGATGTGTAATTTTATCAAAATGAATTCTACTGTCATGTATAACATGTACATATGTACAATATGTATTCGTTCTTTTCCAAAAAGAACCAATAAAAAATTTAAAACTTATTTGTATTAAAAAAAAAAGAATCATTGCCCTAACCAATGTCAACAAACTTTTCCCTTGTGTTTTAAAAATAAATAAATAAGATAACTTGCCATGATGAGGGTTGCTATGGTTTGGATATTGAGTATCCCCCAAGGTCTGTATGTTAAAGTCTTATTCTCTAGGTTGATACCATTTTTAGATGGTAGAATCTTTAGGAGTTTCAGCCTATTAAAAAGTTTTTAGGTCACTAGGATTATGCCCTTGGAAGGACTACATGACATCAGACTCACTCTCTCTCTCTCTCTTTGACTTCCTGTCTGTTAATATAAGCTCTAATATAAGCTCTTACACACACATAAACACACACACACACACACAGACACACACACACACACACACACACAACTCAGCTACAAGGTGACCGCAGCCAGGAAGGCCTTCACCAGAACTGAGTCAGTGCAGGCTCTTTAGCCTCCAACCTCCAAAACTGTGAGCTAAATAGAATTCTCTTACTTTATAAGTTAGCTGCCTCAGTTATTTCATTGTAGTGACACAAAGTTGACTAATACAAGAACTGATAGAGCCTGAAGCAACATTGAGCATTGGAATGGTACACGAATAAGCATAACTGGTATAACAAGAGGTTTGCATAAGCTTTTTACTTTTTTAGTTTATGAATGATAGATAAGATAGCAGACTTGAAATACTCAAACTGAGAACAGTAAAAGCAGGAGGTGCCAAATTTATATCAGATAAAATAGATTTTAACTTGAAAGCAGCAAAAGAGACAAGATTATTATAGAACAATAAAGGCATCAATTCAGCAAAAGAAATAACAAATCTCAATATATATGCACCCAGTATCAAAATGCTCAATATATAAAGCAAATATTAATAAAAGGAGAGAAGGAGAGATAGACTGCAGTACAATAATAGTAGGGTTTTTTTTTGGCGGGGGGTACCTGGGATTGAACTCAGTGGCACTCAGCCACTGAGCCACGTCCCCAGCCCTATTTTATATTTTATTTAGAGAAAGATCTTACTGAGTTGTTTAGCACCTTGCTTTTGCAGAGGCTGGCTTTGAACTCGATCCTCCTGCCTCAGCCTCCCAAGCTGCTGGGATTACAGGCGTGTGCCACCACACCCAGGCTAGTAGGGGAACTTTAACACCCAACTTTCAGCAACAGACAGATTATCCAGTCAGAAAATAACAAGGAAACAACAGGAGCTAAATTGTACCCTAAACCAAATGGACCTCATAGACATTACGTTCAACAACTGTGAATACATATTCTTCTCAATAGCACCTGGAACATTCTTCAGGATAGATCATGTGATAGACCAAAAACATTTTTTTTTGTGGTGCTGGGGATTGAACTCAGGGCCTTAGTGCTTGTGAGGCGAGCACTCTACCAACTGAGCTATCTCCCCAGCCCCAAAAACATTTTTGACAACTGAAATCATATTGATCATCTTTTTCATCTACAATGCAATAAAACTAAAGTTTAATAAGAAAAACATTGGAAACTGTACAAAGACCTGGAAATTAAATAACCTACTCTGGAACAACCAATGAATCAAGGAAAAAGTGAAGAAGGATTTTTAAAATTTCTCAAAACAATGAAGATGAAAATATAGCATACCAAAACCTGTAAGATATAGCAAAAGCAGTACTAAGAGGAAAATTAATTACCATCAACAAAATCAAACATCACAAGAAAGAGCTCAAGTAAACAATCTACCGCTGTATCTCAAAGAACTAGCAGAACAAGAACAAACAAGCCCAAATTTAGTAGAAAGAAATAATAAAAATAAATTAATTTTAAAAACAAATAATAAAGTTCAACACAGAAATAAATAAAATAGAAACTAAAAAACTACAAAAGATCAATAAAACAAAGAACTGGTTCTTTGAAAAGATAAAATTTAAAAACTCTTAACTAGACTAAGAAAGAGTCAAACTTAGAGACAAAAAAGGGAAACATTACAACTGACACCACAGAAATACATAAACTCATTAGAGATTATTATGAACAACTATACACCAACGAAGTTGATAGATTAAAATTAATGGACAATTCCTGGCCATATATACCCTGCCAATATTGAAACATGAAGAAATAGAAAACCTGAACAGATCAGCACAAGTAATGAAATTGAAAAAAGTCTCACACCAAAGAAAAGTCCAGGATCAAATGATTTCCCTGATAAATTCTACCAAACATTTAAAGAAGAACTAATGCTAATATTTCTTAAATTATTCCAAAATAATTAAAGAGAAGATTATTCCTCCTGATTCATTCTATAAGACTAACATTACCCTGATACCAAAATCATCATGGATTCTACAAAAAAGAAACTACAGGTCAAGATGTAAAAATGCTCAACAGAATATTAACAAACTGAATGCAGCAGCACATTAGAAAAATTATTCAGCCAGGCACGGTGGCACATGCCTGTAATCCCAGCAACTCAGGCGGCTGAGTCAAGAGAATCTCAAATTCAAGGTTAACTAAGCAACTTAGTGAGACCTTGTATCCAAAGTAAAAATAAAAAGGGCTGGGGTGTAGTTCAGTGGTAGAGCACCTTGTGATCAATTCCCAGTACCAAAAAAAAAAAAAAAAAAAAAAAAAAATTATTCTCTATGATGAAGTTAGATTCATCCAAGGGATGCATGGATAGTTCAATATACGTAAATCAATAAATGTGATACGATACGCCAATGAACTGAAAGATAAAACCATATGATCATCTCAATAGATGCAAAAAAATCATTAGATAAAATTTAATATACCTTCATGATAAAAGTGTTGAACAAATTAGGTATAGAAGGAACATACTTCAAATAAAGACCATATATATTATCACAGACATCATAGTGAATGGATTAAAAACTAAGCTTTTTCTCTAAAAACTAGAACAAGATGTCCAATTTCCCCATTTTTATTTGACATTGCACTGGAAGTCCTAGTCAAAGAAGACAAGAGAAAGAAACAAGAGGTATCATAATTGGAAAAGAGGAAGTCAAATTGTCACTGTTTGCAGATGACATGAGTCTATGTTTAGAAAACCCCAAAAACTTCACACATGCACACACACACACACACACACACACACACACACACACACTAGAATAAACAAATTTAGTAAAGCTGCAGGATATAAAAATCAACATTCAAAAATCAGCTTTGGCCAGGCGCAGTGGTGCATGCCTGTAATTCCAGTGGCTCTGGAGGCTGAGGTAGGAGGATCGTGAATTCAGATCCACTCTCAGCAAAAGCAAGGCACTGAACAACTCAATGAGACCCTGTCTCTAAATAAAATACAAAATAGGGCTGGGGATGTGGCTTAGTGATCTAGTGCCCCTGAGTTCAATCCCTGGTACCAAAAAAAAAAAAAAAAAAAAAAAAAATCAGCTTTGCTATATACCAATAGTCTGAAATAGATACTGAGAAAGCAATCCAGCAATCCCATTTACAACACCTACAAAACATAAAATACCTAAGAATAAACTTAACCAAAGAAGTAAAAAATCTCTACAATGAAAACTGTAGAACATTGAAAAAAGAATGAGAACACATCAAAATAGTGAAAAGACATCCTATGTTTGTACATTGGAAGAATAAATACTGTTAAAATGTCTATACTACCCATCTACAAATTCAGTGCAATTCTATCAAAATGCTAAGACATTCTTCAGAGAACTAGAAAAAAAAAATTGTATGGAACCACAAAAGACCTCAAATAAACCAAAGCAATCTTGAGCTTTTGCATGAGACATCATACTACCTGACTTCAAAATATACTATAAAGCTATAGTAGCTGAAAACCATGATATTGGAATAAAATTAAACACAGAGACCAAGGGAACTGAATAGAAAGACTAGAAGTAAACCCACACATGCCAGGTGTGGTGGCACATTCCTATAATCCTAGCTACTCAGGAGGCTGAGGCAGAAGGATTGCAAGTTCAAAGCCAATTTAGCAAGGCCCTAAACAATTTAATAAGACCTTATCTCAAAAAATAAAAAGGGCTGGGGATGTGGTTTGGTGGTAAAGTGCCCCGGGTTCACCTTCATGTTATGATTTAGATATGAAGTATCCCCCAAAAACTCACATGTAAGACAATGCAAGAAAGTTTAGAAGAAAAATGACTGGATTATAAGAGCTTTAACCTAATTAGTGCATTAATCCTCTGATAGGGATTAATTTGGGTGGTAACTGTTGGCAGGTAGGGTATGGCTGGAGGAGGTAGGTCCCTGGAGACGTGTTTTGCAGGTATATATTTTGCCCCTGGAGAGTTGAATGCTTTATCTGCTTCCTGGTATGATGTCCTGAGTTGTTATCTTCTGCCACACCCTTTCACCATGATGTTTTGGCACACCTCAGGCACAGAGCAATGGAGTCAGCTGACTATGGACTGAGATCTCTGAACCCAGGAGCCCCCAAATAAACATTTCCTACTCTAAAATTGTTCTTGTCACAATGGCAAAAAAGCTGACTAAAACACCCCAGTACCAAAGAAATGAGATAAAACTCACTCATGGACAGCCAACTGGTTTTCAACAAAAGTGCTAAAAACACAAAATGGAGGAAAGACAGCATTTTTCAATGAGTGATGCTGGGAAATTTGGATATACACATGCCAAAAAAAAAAAAAAAAAGAAAAGAAAAAAAAACTAGATTCCCTATATCACCAGTTACAAAAATTCACTCAAAATGTATTTAAAACTGAAATGTGAAACCTGAAGCTTTGAAACTGCTAGAAGAAACATAGGCAAAACACTTCAGGATGTTGTAATAGGCAAGGATTTTTGGATAAGATCCAAAATACAGGAAACAAAAGCAAAAACAAATGCAATTACATTAAACAAAAAAAAAAAAAAATTCTGCTCAGCAAAGGATATAATCAATATAGTAAAAAAACAACCTCCAGAATGAGAGAAAATTTTCTCAAGCTATGTATCTAAGAAGGAGTTAACATCCAGAATTTATAAGGAATTCCAAAAACTCAATAGCAAAAAATCAAATAACCTGATTTTAAAATGGGTAACATGAAATACTATTCTACCAAAAAATAGAATGAAATCTCACCATTCATGACAACATGGGTAGAACTGCATATCATTTTGTTAAGTAAAATAAATCAGGAACAGAAAGACAAGTACTACAAGATTCCATTCTTTTCTGGAACCTAAAAATCTTGATCTTATAGAAGTTGAGAGCAGAAAAGTGGGTACCAGATGTTGGGGAGAATAGTCCAGAGGGGTAGGGGAAGATTGATCAATAGATACTAAGTTATATTTAGATAAGAGTAAGAAGTTCTGGAGTGCTTTATAGAGCAGGATAACTATAGATAACAATAATGTATTGTATTTTTCAAAATGCTAGAAGTTTGCACCATAAAGAAATTACAAATGTTTGATCAGAAAGATATATTACCCTGATTTAAGCATTACACAATGCATATATGTATCAAAATACCATGTTATGCCATAAATATATATAATTCTTATGGGCTTATTAGTTAAAAATAAATTCAAATTTAAAAAAAGAAGAAAACAAACTGCTAAAGGAAGTATTTTTTTTTTTTTTAATTTTGGCTATATTCACTGCTACCTGCTTCCAGGACCAGAAAACTTACCCAAATGTTCTAGATGCAGTGATGCATGGTCAGCATATGCAATGTAGGTGTTTTAGGGCCTAAAATAAAGTAAGGGAGAGCTGTGATTTCACAGGAAAGAGATGTGTTCAAAGATAAGATTAGCTTCCATGTTTTGCAAAAGGAAGAACATCATACTTGAAGGTAGTTCTACTCTGCACCCTCAATGATGAGGGCAAATCATAAGACCTCTCCACTTCTCTTGCTTTACTCATGAGGTACGAATTCATAGCTTTTTTGTTAAATTTTAAATTTTTAACTAATAAAAATTGTACATATTTATGGCACAATGTAACATTTTGATACATGATACCTTGTGTAAAAAAATGAGACTATGGGCAGATCAGTTCATGAAGGCATGCCTAACAATACCACCTATGATTCTGAGTTGGATCCAAAAGTTATGACTATTGTTTTTGCCACAGTCAGGAGCCATTTATGTTCTTTCTTTGTTCTAGTAACTCAGTGACACACTAAACAAGGTAGTGGACACAAGTTACACTATCTGTGTCTTGTTGACTGGTGAATTTGTGGGTTTGAATAGAAACACTCCTTCCCTGGAGGCAGGGGATCGAGTAGAATGAGTACTGGGAAAACCCTAAACTGTGTTCTATTAACCTTCCAAGAAAACCAGTGCTAACATTTTCTTATTCATTGTAGCATCTTGGGGCTCAGGATGTGACTCAGTGGTACAGCACCTGCCTAGCATGTGTGAGGCACCGGGTTTGATTCTCAACATCACATATAAATAAATGAATAAAATAAAGATCCATCAACAACTAAAAAAATTAAAAATATGTTTATAGCATCTTGCCTGGATATACTACTTTGCTACTGACAAGATCCTGGCAAAGTAAGCAGCTGGTTCTCTACTTTCACATGTGGAAACCAGGTCCAGCTCCAGAACCCAGGTCTCATCAAACCTGGGCAAGTTCTCTTTCCATTATTCCATTATTTTTTTGTAACTTTATTTTATTTATTTATTTATTTTAATGTGTTGCTGAAGATCAAACCCAGTGCCTCACACGTGGTAGGCAAGCGCTCTACCATTGAGCCACAACCCCAGCCCTCTTTCCATTATTTTTACCTCCAGACTTCAATTAAATTATTCTGAACTGCTGCAAATAAGAATTTAAAGACTTTTCGAAGGAAAAACATCTCAAATGCCATTCTAGCCATTGTGCTGAAAAAAGCATAACTTGGAGAAAGACACACCTGCTGTTGAATACTGGTGTCCTCTCTCAGTGACCTCAAGTACTCCTGCTTCTCCCAGTCCCCATTTTATCTGTCAGTGATGCGGATCACACCTCCCTCATGTGGTAGTTAGCAGAATTGAATAAGATGAGACATACAACATTTTAATACATAGTAGACTCCCCTTACCAATCTCAGCATTCAAGAAATTCTACTTTGTTTTTACCTTAAATCATTACCATACATTTTCTCCTTTGCTTCTTTTTACATTGTGGAAGACCTATAGCATGTGTAATCTTTAGTGCTTCAATATACTGTAAGTTTTAGAGTATAAAAGAGGGAAAATATGAAGATAAACCCTTCGGCAAGTTATGATCCTGATTTTTAGCCTAACACAGACAGGGAAAGTGTCTCCCAAACACCACACTCATGAAAGCCTCCATGTATCCTGTCATTTGTCCCACGTGATTACCATGAGTACACAGCAAAAGAAGTTCATTTCTTTAAGGAAAGAGATGACACTCTGAATAACCAAAAGACAAGACACATGACCTGAAACATCTGATTAAATAGGGAAACAATGTCTCAGTGTTGGTCGTTTCTGATTTTTGTTTTTGTTTTGTTTTGTAATATTTGTAGCGGAAGGATCCAAACAGGCAAAATGTTACCCATTTGCATTATGTATGGTATTGCTTAAGTCCTGAAAACATGAGGAATTGACTCATTTGCCAAGTTTCCCCAAGATAGTGGCAGTTTAAAAAATAAAAACAAAAAAACTGGACTTGACTCTCACAAAATATTTTTCTTTAAAGCCTTGCAAAAGATCCTAATGGTTTTCAAAGGCCAGACCTGACTTCTTAAAAGCAAAAGGAATTTGCAAAAGCCAAGTCTGATTTTGTTGAAACTACAACAGCCAAATGAAAACCCCACCTATCTTCCATGAGTTAGAGAGCAGCTGAGCAGCATACCAAGTGCATGGCGAGATTTTGGTAAATCTAACTTACATTGGGAAAATAATGACAGTTCAGATTTGAAGGAGCTCAGAGCTGAGCTTTATCCCCAAACAGAAACTCATTAAGCACATAGTGTACTAACCACAGTGTACCCTACAGGGATAAATTCAGAACTCTTGGCGTATGAGATGTTAGGGCTGGAGCAACTCTGAACTTCTTTTATAAAGGCATGAAAAACATGAGAAGCATGTCTCTGAACTTGAGCCAACTCATAAGACTGCCATGCCCTCCTGTTTTGGCAAGAAATTAAAAAACGCTTAACCTTTGGGTGGTTATCTGTCCTCACCATGCTATTCTAATCTGTAATATTATGAAGTTATAAAATTAAAGATATAATTTGAATAGATGGGATTATGTGGGGAATACTCCATATCTAAGTCCAAGTTCACACTGCAAATCAGGATCATTAGTATTGCTTCTCTTACCTCAACTAGCAATGGACTTCAGCAGGTACTATAGATTCATTTACCAAAAAACAGATTGTATAGGTCTCATTTGGAGGGAAACTATGTTTGAAGAACAAATGATATAAGACAGAATGCTTGTTAGAAAAACGCAAAGAAAATGTAAAGAAAAAAAAGGCAATTCAAGGAAATTAAAAAAACTCAGATAAACAAAGTGAGTGATGAAATCACATGATGATGAAATCCATAAAACAGGATTAGGACATGCACACATAGGAATAGAAGGAACATAGAGAAGATAAAGGGAAGCAGCAGACATGAGAAAATAAAAGCCGACAAAGAAGGAAGGAGAAAAGAGAAAAGGACTAAAGCAAATGAGAGATAAGCACTCATGGTGGGAGGAAAGAACATACTTGCAACCACCTCAAAAGATCCCCAAGTAATGGGAGAAAATGATCTTTGAGTTGCCTTACATTGGCATGATTTGGTCCTGTATTTATTGAAGAGGTGTACTGAATTGTGTTCATGTGCTAAGCAATCTGAGTCAGAACTTTTAACCTATCAGCATATAACTATGCCTCAGAATTTTTTCCCTAATGAACATGTAAGAAAGTAGACAAAGTCAATATAAAGGTACTATGATAGAAAAGTGTTATGAGCATTAAGGAATCCTGTGGAGTTAAATGTACATGAAGGGACACTGAGACACCTAGCATTTCTACTCAGAGAAATACAAGGAATTTCTACTAGAAGAGAGTACAGTCTAAGTATCTAACTAGCTTAATATCTCAGCCTATGCATAACAGGAACAAAATTAGACTCATGCTTAAATGGTCCATTTCTTACAGAATAATTTTCTTAGTTGCTAGTCTAAATCCATTTTAAACACAGAAAGTCTTAACTGATAAACCAAAGATTGCAGTCAATAGTATGAGGCAAATTCTGAAGCCAACATTTCTTATTTAACTTCTAAAATGATGTGGTAGGCAGAATTTTGGCTTCCATGGTCTTCGTTCATCACTTCTGTGATTATGTTCCATTATAGTGAAATAATGCTGCAGATCTAATTAAGTTAGACCTTAGCATAGGAAGATTACTCAGGATTATCAAAGTGGATCCCAAGTAATCACATTTCCCCTTAAAAGTAGAAAGGGAAGTCAGAGACAGGTATTGTAAGAGGAAGTCAAAGGGACTGAAAGCATGAATAGAACTTAATTGTCATTGCCAACTGGATAATTGAAGGGTCAGAGCAGGGGTGAAACTGGACTTTGCCAACAACCTGAATAATCTTGTGTTTTGAACTGCAGATTTTACAGAACCTGCATTTGAACTCACATACAAGGAAATTAATATGCACATTAAAGTTTTAGAAGCACTGCTCTAAAGTACTCTGAAAATGAACTTAGGGACTAGAGGCAATACTGAATAAAACCTGAAACACTCTGGGTTACCAAAATTTCAGTCACATGGTTGATTTTTTTTATTGTAAACAAATGGGATACATGTTGTTTCTCTGTACATGGAGTAAAGGCATACCATTTGTGTAATCATGAATTTACATAGGATAATGTTGTTTGATTCATTCTGTTATTTTTTCCCTTCTCCCCCATTCCTCCCACCCCTCTTTTCACTCTATACAGTCCTTCCTTCCTCCATTCTTGCACCCCTCCCTAATCTTAACTCTAACCCTAACCCTAACACTAATCCCTCCCACCCCCCATTATGTGTCTTCATCCGCTTATCAGCAAGTTCATTCATCCTTTGGTTTTTTGAGATTGGCTTATCTCACTTAGCATGATTTTCTCCACTTTCATCCATTTGCCTGCAAATGCCATAATTTTATCATTCTTTATGACTGAATAATATTCCATTGTGTATATATATACCAGTTTCTTTATCCATTCATCAATTGAAGGACATCTAGGTTGGTACCACAATCCGGCTATTGTGAATTGAGCAGCTATGAACATTGATGTGGCTGTATCTCTGTAGTATGCTGATTTTAAGTCCTTTGGGTATAGGCCAAGGAGTGGGATAGCTGGGTCAAATGGTGGTTCCATTCCAAGTTTTCTAAGGAGTCTCCACACTGCTTTCCAGAGTGGCTGCACTAATTTGCAGCCCCACCAATATCATTCTAAATGGTGAAAAACTGAAAGCATTCCCCCTAAAAACTGGAACAAGGCAGGGATGCCCTCTTTCACCACTTCTATTCAACATCATCCTTGAAACTCTAGCCAGAGCAATTAGACAAACCAAAGAAATTAAAGGGATACAAATAGGAAAAGAACTCAAACTATCCCTGTTCGCTGATGACATGATTATATATTTAGAGGAACCTGGAAATTCTACCAGAAAACTTTTAGAACTCATAAGTGAATTCAGTAAAGTAGCAGGTTACAAGACCAATGCTCATAAATCCAATGCATTTTTATACATAAGTGATGAATCTTCAGAAAGAGAAGTTAGGAAAACTACCCCATTCACAATAGCCTCAAAAAAAAATAAAATACTTGGGAATCAATCTCACAAAAGAGGTGAAAGACCTCTACAATGAGAACTACAGAACACTAAAGAAAGAAATTAAAGAAAATCTTAGAAGATGGAAAGATCTCCAATGTTCTTGGATAGGCAGAATTAATATTGTCAAAATGGCCATACTAGAAACTGTGGCATATTTATACAATGGAATATTACTCTGCAATGAAGAATGATAAAATTATGGCATTTGTAGGCAAATGGACGAAATTGGTGAATATCATGCTAAGTGAGATAAGCCAATCTCAAAAAACTAAAGGACGAATGATCTCGCTGATAAGCGGATGAGGACATATAATGGGGGTTGGGAGGGGTTAGCATTAGGTTTAGGGTTAGGTTTAGAGTTAGGCTAAGGAGAGCGGTAAGAATGAAGGAAAGAAGGACTGTATAGAGGGAAAAGAGGGGTGGGAGGGGTGGGGGGGAAGGGAAAAAAATAAACATCATTACCCTATGTAAACATAAAAAATAAATTAAAAAAAAAAAGATTTGTAAACACATAAAAAAAAAAATGGCCATACTACCAAAAGTGCTCTACAGATTCAATGCAATTCCAATTAAAATCCCAATGACATACCTTACAGAAATAGAGCAAGCAATCATGAAATGCATCTGGAAGAATAAGAAACCCAGAATAGCTAAAGCAATCCTCAGTAGAAAGAGTGAAGCAGGGGGTATCGCAATACCAGGTCTTCAACTCTACAAAGCAATAGTAACAAAAACGGCATGGCATTGGTACCAAAATAGACAGGTAGATCAATGGTACAGAATAGAGGACATGGACACAAACCCAAATAAATACAATTTTCTCATAGTAGACAAAGTTGCCAAAAACATACAATGGAGAAAAGATAGCCTCTTCAACAAATGGTGCTGGGAAAACTGGAAATCCATATGCAACAGAATGAAATTAAACCCCTATCTCTCACCCTGCACAAAACTCAACTCAAAATGGATCAAGGACCTTGGAATTAGACCAGAGACCCTTCATCTTATAGAAGAAAAAGTAGGTCCAAAGCTTCAACATGTTGGCTTAGGATCAGACTTCCTTAACAGGACTTCCATAGCACAAGAAATAAAAGCAAGAATCAACAACTGGGATAGATTCAAACTAAAAAGCTTCTCTCAGCAAAGGAAACTATCATTAATGTGAAGAGAGAGCCTACAGAGTGGGAGAATATCTTTGCCACTCATACTTCAGATAGAGCACTAATTTCCAGAATATATAAAGAACTCAAAAACTCTACACCAAGAATACAAATAATCCAAACAACAAAAGGGCTAAGGAAATGAACAGACACTTCACAGAAGATCTACAAGCAATCAACAGACATATGAAAAAATGTTCAACATCTCTAGTAATAAGAGAAATGCAAATCAAAACTACCCTAAGAATCCATCTCACCCCAATTAGAATGGTGATTATCAAAATCTATCTTCAGTTAGCTAAATCCATGAATGCGGAATCAGTGAAAAGGTGCTTTTCTCCACACAGTTGGAGTCAGAAATGAGACTTGCTATAATCCAATCGACAAATGGGCTAAGGAAATGAATAGACACTTCACAGAAGAAGCTCTACAAGCAATCAACAGACATATGGAAAAATGTTCAACATCTCTAGTAATAAGAGAAATGCAAATCAAAACCACCCTAAGATTCCATCTCACCCCAATTAAAATGGCGATTATTAAGAATACAAGCAACAACAGGTGTTGGCGAGGATGTGGGGAGAAAGGTACACTCATACATTGCTGGTGAGGCTGCAAATTAGTGCAGCCACTCTGGAAAGCAGTGTGGCGACTCCTTAGAAAACTTGGAATGGAACCACCATTTGACCCAGCTATCCCACTCCTTGGCCTATACCCAAAGGACTTAAAATCAGCATACTACAGAGATACAGTCTCACAACTGATTTACTGAGTCATCCCTGCTTCTTTGGTGGGCTAGACATTCTCAGAAAATAGCAACACTGTCATTCATCATTTCTCTCAGATACCCCACACAAGGTAATCAAGGCTTGGTGTATCATCTCATGACAAATAGTATTATATTGTTACAGCTGTATCTTATATATTTAAAAAATAAAATTTAAAAATACATAAATAAAAAATAATAAAATAAAATGTAGATTTCATTATTATTATTCAGTATGGTGAGGCCAACAGATCAAGAGCTACTTCCCACCTGAAAATACAGTTTGTTACTCATGATTGCCAAGAGAATAGGCCACACCACACCACACAGAGCACAAGGGTTGGTCAGGAGACAGAAGCCTTCATTGTGGTTTCCAAGAGAAGAAATAGGTGAGGCAGGGCACACAGGTTTAGAATTGGCTAGTTCAAATCATTTCACTGGGTTCTGGAGCTTAGAAGTTATCCCTGGTTGACTGGTACCTGGCTCTGGGTAGAGCAAGTGGATAGTCATCCAGATTGTGAGACTTTGACAATGGAAGTAGCTGGAATGTTGACTCTAGATTGGCACACTCAAACGTGAGTCATTTACTATCTCTAGGAATCGCTTAGCCCTAGGCCAGCAAGGCGAAAGCATCAGAAGTACAGAAAATGAAAAGGCATGATTGGTACAGCTTAGATACGACTTCCAAAGAGTGAGCCCTACCAACACCTTGATTTTGACTTTGTAAGATCCAAAGCAGAGAATCCAGAATGACATGACCGACTTCTGTTCTATGGATCTGTGAGATAACAAATGAATATTATTTTAAGATGCTCTGTTTGTGATAATTTGTTACAGTAGCAAGAGAAAACTTATACATATGCCAAATGTTCTTTAGTGACATATTTCTAATTAAATCTCTAGGCAAGTTATATTATGCAGAATCTTCCCCCATTTTCACAATTACAATCATATGGAAAAAGACTAATTTGACAAGCTATCTTCAATGACTATTTTGGCAGATTTCCATCAAGGTAACTATAAAGTGAAATTTTTAATGCTACCCACCATTAGAGCATAGAGGAAAATTAAATCAAGATGTACTTAGGAAATTAGTCTGAGTTTGTGAAGCTCAAATTCTTAAAATATTAAAGTATTTTAAGGCTGTGTGAGATATAATGAGCACAGATAATTATAGCACACACTATCCATTCCTATTAGGCCAATGGCTGCTAATATATATGTATCTATTTAACCACAACTTGAGATCAAGATGATGTTGTAAATACATGTTTTGAGCCACTCTCCACTTCCAAATAAGCTCAAAGTAATGAGAGATAAAGTATAAAAGGTGAAAATTTGAAAAAGAAATGCATCCATCTTATAAAAAGACATCATCTCTGGATCACAACATTAACTCATTCACTCGCTTAACAAACTTTTATTTAGCAACAATGTGTCAGACATTGTTTTAAACAAAGGATACTGCCCTGAATAGAACAGAGTCCCTGCCCTTTGGAATTTATCTCATATCAAAATACAATGCTAGGAGAAACACAAAGCAGGTGAATCAACCAGAAAAGGCAGCCAGAAACTTACATTCTTAAGGGTTCATTTCTATGAACCTAAACCTTCTCTTAAAACAGTTACATTTTTTTTTATAGTTCAAAATCTTGAAAATGGAAATTAGTGCTTAATTTTTTTTAAAGCTTAATAGGTAAAATAGTGTAATAGGAAATTAATAAATTAGAAGACTACCAAGGAATTTACCCAGATTCCATTCCAGTGAGATAAAAAGGTACAAACACATTATTAAAAATAGGGAGTATAATAAGAAGGAGGGGAGTATCCACTGGGAATTTCCAACATAAACCTAATGGAGCACCACAATGTATAACTAAAAAGAACCAATTAAAAAATAAGTATATAGTGTACATATGCATATATATACTATTTATAGTAAAAATGTATATATATATATTTTACAAATACATATATTTGTAAAAGAAGAAGAAGAAGATGATGATGATGATAAAGGAAATGACATTAACATTTCCAAAAGTAAAGAAAAGAAATACAATAGTCTTCAGATTAAAAGAGCCCATCAAATACCACACTGGATAATTGGTCATATTTAAACCTGAAATTGATCAATTGTAATAATCAGGCTGAAGTTTTTTTTAAGTCTATCCTTAGCATGCAGATATTTATTTTTAAAATCTTTAGAAAGTTAAACATAAGAATTCATATTCTGACTGAAATGTTCTTTAGCAATGCCAAAACTCACTAAAAGACACATGAAAGTAAATTTGGAATTTCCTGTTAAAATTTTTAAATAAGAATTGTATCTAACAATATTAAATTTATCATGTCTTCTTAAATTGCCTCTCTATATCAGTGATTCTATGGAGTAATGGTGTTCAAATAACCCAAAAAATCAAAATGGAGAAGAAACTAAAATTAGGCATAAGAGAAGTGAAATACTAAATGATTTGTATTACCTGGAAGAAGGGTAAAGTTTTTGTTGACTTTAGACTTTGATAAGTAAATTATGCATGTTGTAATGTATACAGCAATTACTAAAAGAATAAAACTAAAGTACATAACTACCAAGTTAATGATTTTTAATAATATAGTCAAGTAACACAGAAAAAAGCAAATAAGGAAAGAAAAAATGCAGAGCAGATGTATCAAAAGATAAATAATTAAAATAATAGAATTATATCAATAGTTATGAAGCCAGAATTGGGGACAAGCAGTGTAGAAATCGGGGATCAGGTCAAATCGAGGAAATGGAGGCCATAAAATCCATCTGCCTCTGGAAGTTGGAGACTGCCCCTGGGAGGATGCAAGGTCAAGGATCTCCGGAGCCCATTGATTAGCAAATTTACCTGCCCTTATCAAGGACTACAGGCAAGGAGCTGCTAATTAATGCCCCCTGGGCCCTCCCCCTGCCCATTTGCTTCTCACTTTATGCATCTCACCTGCAAAACCAGGCCTAGTCACATAGGTAGGAAGGAGAGATAAGGGGGGAGAGAACTGGAGAACAAAAGAGACCTTAACCTATAAAAGATGTAGGGGGTGTTCACTTCTTGGGACTTTAGAACATCAGCCATGGCTCCCTTTTCCCTCCTGGGAGAAGTCTGTATTATTACATTTAAATAAAACCTGCTTAATATGCTTGCCTTGGTGTGCGTCTCTGATGTGATACTTCAACACCTGAGGAAGCAGAACTCATGACTGGTAAACCTCGGTATCAGTTATTCAATGTAAATAAACAAAATGTTCTAGTTTTAGAAACAAAAACTTTCTCTCTTTTTTCTTTTGGTATCAGGAACTGAACCCAGGGGCATTTAACCTCTGAGCCACATCCCCAGCCCTTTTTATATTTTATTTAAGACAAGGTCTCCAAGTTACTTAGGGCTTCACTAAGTTGCTGAGGCTGGCTCTGAACTCAGGATCCTCCTGCCTAGCCTCCCAAGTGGCTGGGATTACAGTCCTGGGCCACTGCACCCAAATTAGAAAAAAAAAAATTTTTCCACTTATATTTTAAAGATATTGAAGAATTCAAAGTAAAAGAATGCAAAAATCATATACTATGAAAATAACCAAAATAAAGCTGATGGGCATATATTAATATTATACAAAGTCAACTTTAAGGGGAAAAGTATCAGAAATAAGACTTCAGAGTGATCATGCTCAATTTGAATTTATCCTAGAAATTCATGGTTGATTTTTAATGTTCAAAAATTAATTAAAGGGCTGGGGTTGTGGCTCAGTGGTAGAGCACTTGCCTGACATGTGTGAGGCACTGAGTTCAATTCTCAGCACCACATATGAATAAGTAAATTAAATAAGGGTTGATCGACAACTAAAGAAATTAATACAATTTACCAATTTAACAGATTAACGGACAAAATCATATGATTATCTCAATAGATACAGGTAAAAATACTTAATAAAATTTAGCATCCAGTTATGATTTAAAGAAGCCATCTTTAACCAGATAAGGATTATATTAGTCAGCTTCCAATTACTATAGTAAAATATCTTAGATAATTAAATATTTAACTTATAAGGAGAAAAGATTTATTGCTAACAGTTTCTGAGGTTCCATTTTAAGATTGAGAGGTCACATTCCTTTGGGTCTATGACAAGGTAGCTCATTATTATACAGTAGATATCTCTAACTTTGGACAAGTTAGAGTCCCAAAACCTCCTTTGGAGGCATGCCCCCAATGACCTAACGACCTCCCATGAGGTACAACCTCCCAAAGGTCCTGCCAATATCACACTGGAATCCAAGTCTTTAATTCCTAGACCTTCAGGGGCATTTCATATCCAAACTAGAGCAAGGAAGTTTACAAAATCACACAACAAACATCATATTTAATTTAAATACTGAAAGTATTCCATTTGAGATTAGGAACAAGATAAGGAAGCCCATTATCACTGTTTCTAGTCACAGTATACTGGAGAGCTCAGCCAGAAGAAAAGAAAAGGAAATTAGAGGAAAACTAAACTATCATCATTCCCAGATAATAATGACTAAATACGAAATCCAAATCTTTAAACTGTCAGAATTAAGAATAAGAAAGGTTAGCATAGTTACTTTATATTAAATCAAAATATAACTGCCAGCAACGAATAGTAAAATTCTAATTTTACAAAATATACTACTTATAATAGTGCAAATTTACAAACTTCTTAGGAATAGATCTTATAAAAGGTGTTCAAGGTCTTCATAAAGAAAATTATAAAAAACATCATTGAGAAACATTAAAGAAAACCTAAGTAACAGACATCAGATCTGCTATTTTGCTACCACCATTATTCTCCCTCCCTCACACCACTTTACAACCCAGATTGTTAGCCCATGAACTTCCTAGCCAGTAATTGGTCCAGACTGTTAGCCCACGCAAACATCCTTGCCAGTCATTGATCCACTATTATTAGCCCATGAAATTCCACTACTTAAGAATGGATCTGGGCTGGGGAGATAGCTCAGTTGGTAGAGTGCTTGCCTTGTAAGCACAAGGCCCTGAGTTTGATCCCCAGCACCGCCAAAAAAAAAAAAAAAAAGAAAAGAAGAATGGCTCCACCGCCATTCTCTCTTTCTCTCCTCATTCTTTGTCACTCTCTCTCTCACCCTGCGGGCAGACACTCTGCCTGTCCATTTAATAAAATGTCTTGCATAAGTTCCCACGTCTGGAGTGGTTTCTAGGTGCTTTCAAATACATTCAAGGATTAGCATGTCTACCTAAATTTATTTACAGATTCACAAGATTTTAGCAAAATCACAAGTGTTTATGGAACTGCTTCTAAAATGTATATAGAAATCAGAAAAAAAAACAGTCTTGGCACTTGTATTAGTTTCCTAGGGATGCTAGGAAAATATAACAAACTGAGTATTACTGGTTTAAAACAATCCACATTTATGACTGTTTTAGTTGACTTTTTCACTGCTGTGACTTAGAGACCTTACAAGAACACTGTAAAGGAGGAAAGGTTTGAGGGCTCATGGTTTCAGAGGTCTTGGTCCATAGAAGGCCAGCTCCATTCCTCCAGGCTCAAGGTGAGGCAGAACATCATGGTGGAAGAGTGTGGCAGAGGGAAGCAGCTCACATGGTGATCAGGAAACAGAGAGATTTCACTCTCCAGATGGAAAATATATACCTCATAGCCATGCTCCCAGTGAACAACTTCTTCCAGCCACACACCACCTGCCTCTAGCTACCACTCAGTTAATCCTATTAGGGATCAATTCACTGATTAGGTTAAGGCTATAACCCAATCATTTCTCCTCCAAACCTTCTTGCTTTGTGAGCTTTCGGGGGACAACTCACATTCAAACCATAACAATTACCTTACAGCTTTGATAACTACAAGTCCATGATCAAGAGATTACCAGTTTGATGCTTCCTCTGAAGCCTGCACAGAGTCCTTCCTTGTTTCTTGCTAGCTTCTGGTGATTGCCTAGAAATCTTTGGCTTTCCTTGGTTTGTAACTGCCTAACTCCAATCTCTGCCTTTGTTATCACATACATTGTCCCTGTAAGGTATAAAGTCACCCTTCTCTCCCGTTACAGGAATTTCTGGCCTCCCCACCACCTGTCAATCGGCCCTCCGCCCACCTCTTCCATTACAGGAATTTCCGGCTTACGCTGCCTCATCTTCCTGCCTCCCACGTTATGTCCTAACATGTTATTGGTCCATCAGTCAGTCTGCAAGAATTCTCCAACGCTATTGGTTCCTCCCAGCCCGCAAAATTCCAATATCTGGGAGAAGCCATACGCCATTTCTTCTTCTTTTTTCTTTTTTCCACCCCGAGCAGACCTTATCCGTCCCCATAAATAAAGTATTTTGCATGAGATCTTGTGTCTGCAGAGCGTTTTTTTCTGGGAGCTACTGGCGAGCCACAACTGAGCCAGCGACCCCTAACAGTCCCCACGTCTCTGTCTTCATATGATCCTCAACGTATAAGGACAAAAGACATCATTCATAGTAGATGATGTCTACTCCAGTATGCCTTCATCTTAACTAATTACCTGCAATGGCCTTACTTCCAAGTAAGTCACACTGTGAAGTACTGAGAACTTCAACATCTTTTTGGAGAAGACATAATTCAGCCCATAACAGCACCCTTGATGAGAAAAAGCAAAGAGAAAAGCTTGTTCTACTAGACATCAAGACATATAGTATTGTAGAGCTGCAATAAACAAGTACAGGGACAAAGAAATAGATGACTAGAACGGAAGAGAGAATTCACACTCTCAAAAGCAAACTTTTGTGATTTATGACACAGATGGCACTGCAGAGCAGTAGGGATGCCTTCCCATAAGCAATACTGGGACAATTTTAAAAATGAAATTATACCCTTCTTTCATAACTTACACAAAAGTAAAACCCAATGTATTTTAGGATAAAATACAAACAAGATGGTTTCTTCTTGACGTTGGACTAGAGGAGGACTTCCTAAACAAACACAAAAAGCACACATAATGAGAAAGACTAATAAATTAAATTAAGAACTTTTACTTATAAAAGGTAACAAAGCAAAAAGTCAATCTTCAGTGGGAAGAGATATTTGCAACAAATATAGTTGATGCAAACTAATATCCAGAATAAAAGAAAATCCTACAAAAAACAAGGAAAATGTAAACAACCAAGGATCAAAATTGATGAAAAGACTCAAACAAGCACTTCACAAAAGAGGAAACCCTAACACCAATGCTGTATATTTAAATGTTCAATGTCATTATTTGACAGGAAAATACATTTTAAAACCATGATGAAATACCACTCATTACTCATCCATCAAATGAGTAAAACTATAAATGTTTCATAATAACAGATATGAAAATATGGAGCATTAGGAACTGATGTGAATGTTGTAAATTTGTACAGATTATTTAAAAATGTGTTGGGTTACCTAATCAAGTTAAAGATATGTTTACCTTATGACCCTGAAATTCAATTCTCAAATCTTTACCTTTAAGATCCATGTCCAATGAGTTGGGTTTGTGACTCAGTGGTAGAGCGTTTGCCTAGCATGTGTGAGGGTTTGATTCTCAGCATCACATATAAATAAGTAAAATCAAGGTCCATTGACAACCAAAAATATTTTTAAAAGAAGATTCATGTCCAAGAAAGTTCACAGAAGCATTGTTCATCAGTACTAAAAACTGAAAACAATTCAATAGTCTATCTGCATTAGAATGGATCAACTATGGTCTTAATCAGAATGAGAATGAACAATCCATAACTATGAATAACAGCATGACTAATTTTTTTAAATAAGTTCAGTAGAAAAAAATAACATGCACAGTAATGATTTCATTTACATAAAGGTCAAGACCAGGAAAATGCAAACCACATTGATTATGGATGTATCCTCAAGTGGTAAGATTATAAAGAAAAACAAGGAAACTACTTCTGTAAATGTCAGGATAGTGATTTTCTCTGAAGGAAGAAAAGGCATTTTGGGGAAGAAAGACACAGGGTGCTCACTATGTGTCAGTAATGTCTATTTCCTGACCTGGGGGGAGAGTTTACAAGGGTGTTCACTTTACACATATTTGTTTAACCATATATATATATGGTTTATATATATATATAAAACTTTTATGTACTTTTTGGTGTACTGTATTTAAAGTCCACATGGTTTGGAGGAGAATAAATAAGTCAATTATATAAGTGAACACATCACTGAAGAGTTTTTGACCAGGGAATTAACAGTATCAGACATGGACTTCAGGAACGTGAAGCTGGCAGCAGCATGGGACAGTCTGAAGGCAAGAGACAGAAGGCTCAAAATTGAATTGCATCTAAATCTTTAGAACTGGGTGAGTATGAGAGCTCATAGGGAGGTAAACTTCACACAACTTAGCAACTGGTCAGTAACTGTCTGAGAGAAAATCAACTCAATTTTGGGTACTCTTACAGAGGTCCTATCATTAACTCGAAAGAGGGTCACATGAGATAGACAGATGTAAGCATTTAGGTGACATGTTCCGTTTTGCACATAATGATATTGAGGTACCAAGGAAAATGCTGACATTTTCCTGATGATGTAGTTGTGGACCTGTTAGATAATATATATGGAAGGGAAAAGGGAGAGAGATTCATTTAGTAAAGAAGTCAGAACTATAAATATAGATGTGGGAACCAGCCACATACAGCAAACAGTGGATCTCAATAGATAAGTCTGAAATTGGATAAAAATGAGGAAAATGGAGAAAAAGATGACAAGATCAGATCCCTAAAGATCAACTAAAGTTAAAAAAGAATAAAGATGAGATAGGAAAGGAGCTAGTAGAGAGGAGGGAAAACCAGGAAAATATAATGTGAAGAAGTCAAAAGAGAAAAGTTTCAGAATTTGATCAATAGCAGAGAAGAGGACCTGAAAAAAAGTTACTGCACTCAATAACTAAACAATTTTTAGTCAACTTTACAGGAGTGTTTTCCATAGATTGTTCAGGCAGAGGTCAGGCTACAACTGGGTGTAGAATTTCTGAATTCCTCTAGATGAAAGCAGAGGACTCAAACGTGATTCTTTTAAGCTTTTTGGTAATAAAAAAGATGAACTGAAGGAAAGGACCGTGAGAGTAATAAAAACAAAAGAAAGACAACTATGGTTTTAGGCAGATAGGAAAACTACAACAAAAAAATATTAAAGCAACAAGATTGCCGTCATAGTAAATGAACAATATTCCGAAAGTTGGAAGACACAAGTGCAGGACGTAGTCTTTGAAAGGAGGAAGAACACATCCTTGTTAGAAGCAGAAGGAAGACCTTGGACATTAAGTGTGCAGCATAAAAGGAAAACTCAGAAACAAAAGCATAAGTAAAAGTATTTTTACTTCTAATGTCTCATAACGGAATATAGTCATTAAAAGGGTTGATTCCCCAAATAAAGAACAGAGCAGGTATTTGTAGGAAAAGATGCAAGGTTATCAAGGTAATAGTAAATCTATTCATGGTGGGCAAAAGCAACTATTGCCTCCATGGTTGGCATGTGGGTAAGTGTTGCCACCTACTTACAGATGGTAGAAGTAGGGGTAAATTAGCTTCCAATAGGAACTTTCCAGAAAGGCCTCAAATGAAGCTTCATCACTTCAGAGCTCATGGTAGACAGTGTTCTTGCATTTTGTTTTGTTTTGTTTTGTTTTGTTGTTTTGACTATGGTTCATGATATACTACTTTTTTTAAATTTATTTTTATTGTAAACAAATGGGATACATCTTGTTTCTCTGTACATGAAGTAGAGGCATACCATTTGTGTAATCATACATTTACATAGGGTAATAGTTTTTGATTCATTCTGTTTTTTTTTCTCACCCCCACTCCTCCCACCCCTCTTTTCCCTCTATACAGTCCCTCTTTCCTTCATTCTTGCCTTCCTCCCACCCGCCATTATGTGTCATCATCCACTTATCAGTGAGATCATTCGTCCTATGTTTTTTTGAGATTGGCTTATCTCACTTAGTATGATATTCTCCAATTTCATCCATTTGCCTGCAAATGCCATAATTTTATTATTCTTTATGGCTGAGTAATATTCCATTATATGTATATATACCACAGTTTTCTTTATACATTCATCAATCGAAAGGCATCTAGGTTGGTTCCACAATCTGGCTATTGTGAGTGGAGCAGCTATGAACATTGATGTGGCTGTATCTCTGTAGTATGCTGATTTTAAGTCCTTTGGGTATAGGCCAAGGAGTGGGATAGCTAGGCCAAGGAGTGGGATAGCTGGGTCAAATGGTGGTTCCATTCCAAGTTTTCTAAGGAATTTCCACACTGCTTTCCAGAGTGGCTGCACTAATTTGCAACCTCACCAGCAATGTATGAGTGTACCTTTTTCCCCACATCCTCGCCAACACCTATTGTTGCTTGTATTCTTGATAATCGCCATTCTAATTGGGGTGAGATGGAATCTTAGGGTGGTTTTGATTTGCATTTCTCTTATTACTAGAGATGTTGAACATTTTTTCATATGTCTGTTGATTGCTTGTAGATCTTCTGTGAAGTGTCTGTTCATTTCCTTAGCCCTTTTGTTGATTGGATTATTTGTATTCTTGGTGTAGAGTTTTTGAGTTCTTTATAAATTCTGGAAATTAGTGCTCTATCTGAAGTATGAGTGGCAAAGATATTCTCCCACTCTGTAGGCTCTCTCTTCACATTAATGATAGTTTCCTTTGCTGAGAGAAGCTTTTTAGTTTGAATCTATCCCGGTTGTTGATTCTTGCTTTTATTTCTTGTGCTATGGGAGTCTTGTTAAGGAAGTCTGGTCCTAAGCCAACATGTTGAAGATTTGGACCTACTTTTTCTTCTATAAGATGAAGGGTCTCTAGTCTAATTCCGAGGTCCTTGATCCATTTTGAGTTGAGTTTTGTGCAGGGTGAGAGATAGGGGTTTCATTTCATTCTGTTGCATATGGATTTCCAGTTTTCCCAGCACCATTTGTTGAAGAGGCTATCTTTTCTCCATTGTATGTTTTTGGCAACTTTGTCTACTATGAGAAAATTGTATTTATTTGGATTTGTGTCTGTGTCCTCTATTCTGTACCATTGATCTACCTGTCTATTTTGGTACCAATACCCTGACATTTTTGTTACTATTGATTTGTAGTATAGTTGAAGTTCTGGTATTGCAATACCCCCTGCTTTGCTCTCACGATATACTATTTGCATTGCTCTCAAAGTCATCTGTAGTCAGTGAATGTGGTTGTGTTAAAGGGTGGACCTTGAGGAAGAAGCAAAATGCTTGAGGCTAGTGTAGGGAACATGAGAGTGGGTCAGTTGTAGATTGTATTGCAAATATTCTAAACTATAAGAGAAAGCAAAACCAGGAAAGGCATTCAATTCATCCTTCTCAGTATATGCATGGTGGGGGGAGAAACGAGACCCAGAGAAAATGACTTAATGGAAAGCAACGTGGGAAACATAGGGACATCAACCCACAGTCCAGTATACTTTATGCTGTACCACGTTGCCATGGAAGTCAAAGTTCTCTGGAGCCCAATTCTCGATGAGTTATGTAATTTCGTGCAGAGGAATGGAATCCTAGCTTGAGCAGTGAAATAAGTACTTCTATTCTTTCAAATGTATGTTAAGGACCTTTGCTTATCTTTCCTCTGGTCTTGGCCAGATTCTGCTTAAGGAAGAAAATGAATGGCATGCAGCTTTTCTTTTTAAATTGCTAAAACAACTTAGAAGTGATGTAGGGATAAATTTAGAATAAAAAGTTGTAATACAGAATCTTAAATTGAACTGGTATTTTAAAAAATATTTCCGATCATATTATAATTTCTAAATTTAAACAAGAGCTCATTTAGTTTGCAGTAAGTTAATCCTAAAACTAGGAAAATAAATGTACTTATTTGGTCACGTAAGTTATTAAACTATGGGAAAATTTTAAATCTCTTGATAACAACAAATCACATTATTAATCTGTTTCAAAAATGAAAAGAAAGTTAAGTGTAGCTTGAAGACAAGATTAAAAGGGCAGAGAAACATTTCATTTGTCTTCTACCACATTTTAATCATACCAAAGAAGAATGAAATCTGTTAAAATGTATAAAATAGCCAAATAAAGCTAATCAATTTACAAAAATGGAGAAGCCATGGCAAATGTCTTTCTTTAAAACTATGGTACTATCTGGAAGAACATTAGACCCAGAATAGCCAAAGCAATCCTGGGCAGGAAGAGTGATATAGGAGGTATCACAATACCAGACCTTAAACTCTACTATAGAGCAATATTATCAAAACCGGCATGGTATTGGCACCAAAATAGACAGGAAGACCAATGGTGCAGGATAGAAGACACAGAGACGTACCCACATAAATACAGTTATTCCATACTAGACAAAGGTGCCAAAAACATACAATGGAGAAAAGATAGCCTCTTCAACAAATGGTGCTGGCAAAACTGGAAATCCATATGCAGCAAAATGAAATGAAACCCCTATCTCTCACCCTGCACAAAACTCAACTCAAAATAGATCAAGGATCTAGGAATTAGACCTGAGAACCTTCACCACATAGAAGAAAAAATGGGCCTAAATCTTCATCAAGTTGGCTTAGGATCAGGCTTCTTTAACAAGA